>NC_063349.1:35540406-35592672 GCF_021869965.1 Rhincodon typus
AGGTGCTTGGCCTGCTGTGTTCATCCAGCTCTACACCTTGTTATCTCAGATTCTCCAGCATCTGCAGTTCCTACTATCTCTGTAGTTTTTATAGGTTTACTTGTTACCAGAACCAGACTGCTGCTTGTTACAGCTAAGTTGTTTCAATAAAGACTTAATGTGAAAAACTGAATATTTTCCAGTCATTAGCTTATTTTTTATTAAAAGTCTCGAACAAATTTTGTTCGTCCATTAACATACCTGATTTTGAAGAGTCTGTACTTTTAGCAATTGCTAAAAGGAACAATACATGTTTTCAGGTTATCATGGATGATTTGTGAGTTTTAAAATTAATCTTTCACAATATTTGCACCACCTGTCCTTAAGGAAATATTTCATTTCCACTTTTTAAACACTGATGATGCATTTTCTCACTTCCGATTTTTATGGGCTCTGGTTTTATAAGGACTCCAACCACTGTTCTAAAATTAAACAAGAAGTAGGGTCCATTTCGCGCACTCGGAGATGACGTCAGTAAGGCAGGGGATACTCTGCAACACATTCGTGCTTGCAAACATATGAAGAAAGATTGGATAGAAAAGGATAATGAGGTAAATGAATTAATAACAGCTTATGTACAAAATAGTTGAAAGATACCAGATTAATGTCCCTGGTTTTAAGATGGAGTACATAAAATTCAAAAGACCAGAGCTGGTGTTAGCAGCGTACAGGTACAGGATGATCTCAGGGAAGGGGATGTAGAATTTCTAAGCCAAGTTGCTATTAAAAAGGATGAGGTATTGTGCATCTTAAGAAGTATTAAAGTAGATAAGTCCTCAGGTCCTGATGGGATTCGTCCCAAAATATTGAGGGAGGCAAGAGAACAAATTGTTGGAGCATTGACAGATATCTTTGCATCCCCTTTGGCCACAGGTGAGGTCTCAGAGGACTGGAAAGTAGCCAAGGTTGTCCCATTGTTTAAGAAAGGGTAGCAGGGATAATCCAGGAATTTATAGGCCTGTGAGCCTTCTGTTGGTGGTAGGGAAAGTACTGGAAAATATTCTCAGGGACAAGATCTATAAGCATTCAGAAGCAAATGGACTAATTAGCAGTAGTCAGCATGGTTTTGTGCGGGGGAGATCGTGCTTCAATAACTTGATCAAGTTTTTTGAGGAGGCAATGAAGATGATTGATGAGGGAAAAGCGATTGATGTTGCCTACATGGACTTCAGTAAAGCCTTTGACAAGGTCCTCATGGCAGACTGGTACAGAAGATGAGTCACATGGTATCAGGGTGAGCTGGCAAGATGGATAGTTAACTGGCTTAGTCATAGGAGACAGTGGGTAGCAATGGAAGGATGCTTTTTGTAATGGAGGATCGTGACTAGTGGTGTTCCACAGGGATCAGTGCTGGAGCCTCTGCTGTTCGTGGTCCACATAAATGATTGGGAGGAAAGCGTGGGTGGCCTAATTCCTAAGTTTGCAGATGATACAAAGATTGGTGGAGTTGTGGATAGTGAGGAGGACTGTCAGAGGATACAGCAAAGTAAAGATCAGTTGGAGGCATGGGCAGAAAAATGGCAGATGGAGTTCAATCTGGACAAATGTGAGGTGATGAATTTTGGAAGTTCAAGTACAGGTGGAAACTATACAGTGAATGGCAGAACCCTTAGGACTTGATATGCAGAGGCATCTGGGTGTGCAGGTCCACAGACCACTGAAGGTGGCAGCACACATAGATAAGGTAGTAAAAAAAGGCCTATGGCAAGCATGCCTTCTTTGAAGGGCATAATGAGTATAAGGATAGGCAAGTTATGCTGCAGCTTTGCAGAACTTCAGTTAGGGCACACTTGGAATATTGCGTACAGTCCTGGTCATCCCACTACCAGAGGGATGCGGATGCTTTGCAGAGGGTACAGAAAAGGTTTACCAAAATGTCACCTGGTATGGGGGATTTTAGCTACGAAGAAAGGTTGGATAGACTGAATTTGTTTTCATTGGAACTCAGGAGGTTGAGGGGGAAACCTGGTGGAAGTTTATAAGATTATGAATGGCATGGGCGGAGTGGAAAGTATGAGGCTTTTTCCCCAGAGTGAAGGGGTCAATTACTAGGGGACACAGGTGCAGTGGCTGGGGGGGGGTGTGCAGGTGGAGTTTAAAAGAGATGGGCGAGACAAGTTTTTCCACACAAGAGTGGAAAAGAGTGGTGAGTGTCTAGAATGCACTGCCAGAGGAGGTGGTGGAAGCAGACACATTAGCAGCATTCAAGAAGCACCTGGACGAATACATGAATAGGAAGGGAGCAGACGGATATGGATCCTGTAAGTGAAGGCGGTTTTTGTAAGGAGGGGCAAAATATGTTTGCACAGGCTCGGAGGGCCGAACAGCCTGCTCCTGTGCTGTATTGTTCTTTGTACAATTCCTTTCTTGGGGTGGATGATTGATTAGCTAACTAACAGTTTAGGAACTGTAGACAGTTTTATCTCTTTAAAATTTCTTTGAATCTTTTTTGAATAATATTGCTGCAATACAGTTTTTAACTTGCCTGCTTTAATCTAATTTCTATTTATTGTCATTTTTTTCAGATCAGTAAATGTAGCAATGGAATTTTCCTACCTTATGACCAAAGGGAAATTGCAGGGCACAGATATATTGATCCTCTGCCACTGAAGTCCATTCCATTGAAGAATTTTCTTCCTTTCCATAAAGAAGTCAACAATACTAGAAAATGGCACTTCACTTCGTTTTACATCATTCTTTTGAACAACTGCACAGCTGATTTTTGGAAGATGTGGATCTGACATTTTCAGGCATGTCTTTGTTTCTGTAACAACAGAGATGCTAATTTGACATGTCCAATAAATCATCTAAATATATATGTTATAAAAAGTGAAATGCCAATTCTTAGTGTATTGTTCCCACTTGCAATTTTTGTCCCCCTGAACATCCAATGAATTGCAAAGTTGGAGAAATTTTGCCTATTACTTTACCAACTAATTGAAAATTCTGCCATCCTTTTCAATAAAGGACCAAGATATTGTAAATTTTGGTACATAGTTTCCTTTTGTGAATTCTCTTACTTTTCACTAAACATTATAAAAGATTTTAGCTTATATTTAACAATCAGTTTGCAATGTATGCAAACTATGACTCCATATCTGAGCCCCCAGTCAGTCATTCAAATACTGTTTTAAACCCCTTTGGAAAAAGCAACTGATTGAGAATGCTACCAGTGAAGTATATTAATGTCTAGTTTTCCAGTAGTTAGCCTCATTAAAGCGTTTGAGCATTGAGAGTAACTTTGGGAGATTTTAGTACAATAAGCTTTATCAAAAAATTGCATTGAGCAATCAGTCATTTTCACATTGCCCTTCTCTTATTTGACTCGTTTTTCAATTCTACCAACCACATTCATCAGTTACTTGGATCCAATCTCAAGTCAGGCTGAAGAAGGTTACAGCCACAAGAAGGCGGCCATGAAGGAAATTAACATAAGCATGGGAACGTTACACTGGAATTGTTGGAATCATAATGTAGGTTAATGAGGACAGGGGGATTGGATAAGCAGACTTCGAGGTAGAACAGTATGTGGGCAGTGGTGCACTTGGTTGAACTAAACCTTAAGGAACATGGAGAGTGGGAGGTTAACCAGAGAAGAATTGAAATAGATCTTGAGAAAATAATAAAAAAGGGTTTCAGTCACAAGTGAGCTGAGGTATTGGTGAATATGTACAACGTTACAAAGGTGGAGGTTGGCAGTCTTCATAATGACGACCATATAAGATTAGTTGCTCAACTTATGGGCAGAAAGAATACCAAGGCAGCAAAGTCTTGCCCAACTTGAAGTAATGGCTAGGATGAACTGGGTACCAAAGATGGGTTGAGGGTAAAGATGATGGCTTTGGTCTTCCCAAAGGTTAGCTCAAGAAAATCAAAAGAACAGGGTGAACATCAAGCAATTCATAGAATGAACATGCAACGTAGTGAAGTGTATAAAGGTTTTTAAAACAGAAATTTAACTAAAACAGGAACTAAATGTGGGGCTGGGAGGAGATGCTAAGTATCTTAGCTGATACAATATGCAAATAAAGTTGAATAAATTAACATAATCTAAAAACATTTGCACAGGAAGGGGCAGCAAATGTTCCTGTACGATGTGAAATTTTGAACAATGTTAACTCAGAAATAAAAGTGACACCAATTCACATTTCTCAAACTCCAAGCCTCAAAACCTAAGAAAGACATGGTGACAATGCTGCAGACCAGGTTGGCAAATGAGTTTACTCATTTAATGGGAGAATTTAGAAGGTTATCAGACGGACTAAACTGAAAAAGCAGGCAATGAAAACAGAGAGATGGATGGCTATTTGAGAATGGTAAACAGCTAAAAGGAAAGGTTATAAGAGTTTTCAGAGCAATTAATGCTCTTAATCAGACATTAATATTTAGTTTCTGGGGGAAATGGAGACCATATATATGTCATTAAATAAACAGAGAGACTAAAATGAGATGACAGGGAGATTATCAAAACAGATATAAATGGAGCATTGATAACATTTCTATGGTAAGAGAAAATGATCTTTTATAGAGTCCTAGAAGCTCTGTTACCCACCAGATCAAACATTTGGATGGCCAATGTAAGAGCAAATAATGTAAGTAAAGACCCATAGTTATGTAAGATTAATTATGGAAATTAGATTAGAAACAGAATTGTACAGACACAGGATTGTTCGTCCTACAATGTAGGAGAGGACAAATAGGGAGGAGCAACTTCACACAGGGATTTAAACACATGGGGCTGGTTGTTACATAGAATCCCTATAGTGTGGAAGCAAACAATTCAGCTCATCGAGTCCTCACCAACCCTCTGAAGGGCATCCCACCTAGACCCACACCCCTACCCTAACCCTAAGCTTCCCATGGCTAATCCACCTAGACTGCACACCCCTAGACACAATGGGCAATTTAGCATGGCCAATCCACCCAACCTGCACAACACTGAACTGCTGGAAGAAACCAGAGAACACAGTGGAAACCCATGCAGACATTGGGAGACTGCAAACTCCACACAGACAGTAGTCCAAGGGTGGAATTGAACCTGGTATCCTGGCAGTGTAAAGCAGCAGTGCCAACTACTGAGCCACTGTGTTTTTTCAGGGTCTAAGTATGCAATATAAGGCAGGAGACAATAGCCCACTGCCTTCCCACCTACCCCGAGGGACTTTATTATGCTCCTGAGATGTACTTTGGGGAAGTCTTACTTGATTTGCTAATTGAGAAATCTGCCAAGGGATTCTCTACTACAGTCTACTGCAAGCCTTCATTGAGCAACATGTATATTAGGATTCCTTCACATTATAAGATTGGCCTTATTGGCAATGATATGCTCAAGTCATTGATCACCATGCAAGCTTGATGCTGAAATATGACACATCCTGCAGCATTATGTCTATTGTGATCAGGTCATTTTTTGCAGTATATTACACAAGGATACCAGCAAGCCTACGGCCACCACCTTTGGACTTGCAAAGTGTCCAGCCTACCTCAGATTACTCTGGAAGAGTAAGGCACCAGAAAGATTTGATCAAAAGGCTAGCTGTTTCACGCCATGTAGCAGCAACACAAGTAGCGTTGCCACTAACAGGTACTGCCATCAAGTCAAAAAGACATTCTGCCTATCACACAAATAAGTAATGTGATATATAAATTTCAGTGCTGTTGTGATGCCAGGTACGTAGGCCATCCATTCCAAAGACTGGCAGATTGCATCGAACAACATGGATGCTCCCTACAGGCAAGATATTGACTGTAACTACACAGCCCACGCTTACAAACCTCTTGGATGTCCAGCTCTGGATCTCATTCTGCAATTCGACAATATTTGCTAAATTAACCTGAGTGTGCTAAAAATTCCACAGACAACCAATTTAAGACCATCAGTGGGCCTGCAGTATGGCATACCTCCATCTACTGGAAACTAAATATACTATCATACAGGAACCTGTTCTTTACAGAGACAAAGAACATGTGCAGACATTGCATCTGTTTTGAGTAAACAAAACTAGTGGCAGTTATTCTCTGGTTCATTCCTCAGGGAAACACCTTTACCAATCAGAGTCAACCTGCCTGGTTCAAATTTAATTAAAGCTAGGCATTTAACTGTCAATCATCATGTAACTCATGTATTCTTCAGGACAATCAGAATTCATTTGCCAATCCATCCAAATACTCTTTTCATAAGGTTCAAAAATATTTTCCCCTTTACATTGGTGTTCTTGTGAATAATCCTGATGAGTTCAAGACGGAAAGCTTTATTAAAATGTGCCTTTTCAGCAATACTTGTGTTCTAACATCTTAAAGGCAGTACATAAAATGACATTTTGCTGAGGATGGAGCCGAAGACAGATCCTTTGGTGAATCCAGAAGTAACTGCAGGAAAAGGAAGAGAACAATACAAGAAATATTCCATGATTTGATAATTAAAGGTAGGTGCAAGTAATAGCAGTCTCATTCCAGTGTCCGATAGGGGACAAGTGTTGAAAGAGGATAAGGATGTCAATCATGGACAAAGTCTGAAGAAACGTCAAGAAGCTCAAGAAGGACAGTCCTACACGTGGATCTCTTAACTTGAACAAAAATAAAAATCAGAGATGGACAAAACACACAATGAGTGGTAGTTGTTTCGAACTCTCTTCCACAAATGGCAAATAGCCAACTGACTACCACTTTATACTACAACCAACTCAAGAATAAACTCTGTGCCTTGCAGGTTCACTTTCATTATGAATTCACTAAATAAATTCATTACTGGCATATGTTTGTAGGCTTTTCTCTCAACTACTGACCTATCTTCTATTATGATTATTTCAGGTTAAGTCAGTCAGAAATAATATCTTGAGTGCTTATTTAATAATAAATTAAACTCTGAAAGTAGCAACAGACTGCTGGTGCAACATAACAGAGAATTCCCTCAGGAAAATTGCCATTTAGAAGGAAAGTTTGGAAATTTTCACAATATGAAAACTTCAGTCAAAATTCATCTCATCAAATTTCTGGCATCATGGAAGTTTGAAATAACATTTTAACAGTCACATGTTTGAACGTTTTCTCTAATTAACTTCATATTTTCTGAAAGTGAAATTTATAATCTTTGTTTTTACAGAGTTTATGACACTCGTACTTTTTTTTTGTAGCAGACATTCAGTGCTGACATGCAATTGCGGCAATTCACTTCAGATGATGATTGTTCCTGTGCAGAGTGTAAGTCATTCATCTGTCCTTTTCATCACTTTACATAATCCAAATCTTCTCTCCAAACAATCAACTTTTCATTACTTTTAAAAGTGTGTCCTTATTCTGAAAATTCAACACATTTTTCACAAAAATGTCCTGAGAAAAATATAAATTGCTGAAGATACAGCTCACATCTTCAGACAAGAACCTCAGCGTTATGTGGATACTGTTGTAAACTAAAGCCCAGTTCATCCATCTGCGATTCGATATTTCAGAAACTTGCAATCTTACCAGTTATTCTCAATGTTTCCTTTGGTCTTTTGTGCACAGTGACATGGTTCTGTGAATATATTGTATATATGCGTGTTAAAATTGAAGCTGTTAATATCACTTAAAATGTAAAATAACCATATTTAAAGATTTAGAAACATCAGAACAAAAGTAGGCTATTCAGCTCCTTGAGTCTGTTCCACCATGCATTGAGATCATAGCTGATCTCTGGCCTAACTCCATACACCAGTCTTTGATCCATTTCCCTTAAAATCATTGCTTAACAAAAATGGCTCTCAGATTTAAAACTAAAAACTGATCCTGCCTCCAGTGCCGCGTGTGCAAGAGAGCTCTAAACAACTACCACTGCGTGTGCAGAAACTTCCGAACATTTCTCAACAGTCTAGCCCTAATTCTCAGACTGTGCCTCCTAGTTCTAGAATGCCCAACCAGTGGAAATAATTTCTCTATTTACACTGTCTTTTCCTTTTAATATCTTGAAGGCATTGATCAGATCACCCTTTAACCTTCTAAACTCTAGAGAAAACAGGTTTAATTTATGTAATCTCTCTATATAACTTAACACCTGAAATCCATGTATTATTCTTGTAAATTTACACTGTATTCCCTCCAAGGCCCATATATCCTTCCTAAAGGTGTGATGCCCAGATCTGCTCACAGTATTCCAAGTGGGGTCTAACCAGTGTGTTGTATAACTGCAGCATTACTTCTGCATCCTGTATTCCAGCCCTCGAAGTATAAAGGTAATCATTTTATCAGTTTTTTAGATTATTTTCTGCATCTGTCTGTGACATTTTAAAGATCTATGCACCTGAACCCCCATGTCTCTTTGGGCATCCACTGTTTTTAACTTCATACCATCAAGTAAGTACCCTGATCTATCTTTTCTCGATTCAAAATTGATAACCTCACACCTATTTATGTTGAACTCCATCTGCCGTAGTTTTGCCCATTCACTTAATAATCAACTACTTCAAATGATAATAGAATAGATGACAAATGTCATAACTGTTCTGATGAAAGGCCATCAACCTGAAATGTTAACTTTGCTTTTCTCTACAGAATCCATCTGACCTGCTGAGTATTTCCAGTATTTTTTCATTTCAGATTTCCAGCAGTTGCAGTAATTTGTTCTTACACAACTGTCACAACTGACATTCAATATTAATTTGATAAAACATATTATAAAAAAAATTACTGTAAAGTGTACTGAATCAGTATTTTCTCACTTCAGATCTGAAGTATTGGAAGCACACTGTGAACTGACATACTCTGGTATAATTATTTTCTATCCAGAACTACTACTTTCTGAAATTATGGTTTTGATCTCAACGTTGATTGCTGAGCATGACTTCATATCCACTTAAAGTGATGAGGAGTCCAGGGTAATTCTGCATTGAGGATTACTAAAGTATCCAACTGCAGTTACCACGGATCCACATTGTGGCAGACAGTAGAGAAGCTCAAGAATTGCTGATGTAAATGACATTTTTTAAAACAACATTTTTCACTAAAATACATGTTTTAGTGTTGAAAATATGTTCAGATTGTTACAAAAAGAGATAACCATTCTACAAGAAGTAATGCAAAAAAAGGATCCATTCTGTATATTTATCAATTCAAATTCTACAAAAGTCAAGGTAACACTGTTACTATTTCACCCCCAACTTTAGTATAGAAGTACTTACTGATGCTTCCCTTTGAAGCATTTGTTCACTGCTAGTCATGAACTTGGTCTTGTACAACGTCTCCATGGTGTCAATTCTCTATTGACCTTGCCCTGAAATAATCAAATATATTGACAATCTGACTGAATAACTTAGTGGAAAAATACAAGCAGTGAGTAACAAATTATGCCACGGTATTTCAACATTTTTTTGAACATCAGCAGAATTCAGGATACAAAATACAAAATTTCATGGTTGTGATTTATTGCTGTCACATATACGGAGATACAGTGAACAGTGTTATTTTGCATGCCATACAAGCAGATCGTACCAGACAAAGTGCATCAGGGTAGCAGAACAGACTGCAGAATGCAGTGTTACAGCCAAAGACGTGGTGCAGAGAGAGAGAGATCAACAATAACTATTGAGAGGTCCATTCAAAAGTCAGATAATAGCGGAGAAGCAGCTGTTTGAGACTCTTTTCTGGGGCACGGTGGCTCAGTGGTTAGCACTGCTGCCTCACAGCACCAGGGACCTGGGTTCGATTCCACCCTCGGGCGACTGGTCTGTGTGGAGTTTGCACATTCTCCCCATGTCTGCATGGGCTCCCCCCCCGCCCCCCCCCGAGTGTTCTGGTTTCCTCCCACAGACCAAAGGTGCGCAAGTTAGGTGGATTGTTTATGCTAAATTGCCAACGGTGTTCAGGTATGTGCAGGCTAGATAGGGTTAGTCATAGGAAATGCAGGGTTACAGGGATAGACTAGGCGCTGGGTCTGGGTGGTATGCTCTTTTGGAGAGTCGGTGTGGACGTGTTAGGCCAAATGGCCTATTTCCAACCGTAAGGATTCTATGATATAAGTCTATATTCAAACTTTATCTTCTGCTTGCCAGAGGAAGGTGAAAGAGAATACAACTGGAGTGGGAGGAGTCTCTAAAATGAGGCAGCAGGAAGTATAGATGGAGCATGATAGACTGGGCTATGTTCACAACTCACTATGGTTTCTTTCAATCTTGGAAAGAACAACTGTGATGCATCCAGTTAGGATGCTTTCTCTGGGTTTTGGTAACGTGGTGAGAAAAATGTATAGTAAAACAAACCTTACAATCCTTTTCACCTGAAATTCCAGGACTCAGGCTGATTGCATATTGGTATCAAGTCCCATCCACATATTGCACTCAGGAGAGCAAGAAGGCTTATACTAAAGATATGCAACAATGATAAAGAAAAAATAAATATTTGCCATCTGTTGGTGTTGAGTTTCTTCATCCAATCGTTAATATAAATCAGGAACAATAACAGTACCAGCTTTAAACACTCAATAACTTTCAGCAGCATTTCTACCTGCATTAACATCAGTCCTCTAACTATCTACTGGAGTGGCTAGCCATTCTAGAAAATCCTCGAGTTTTCCTGAATCAAAGAGTAACATCCTTAACACTGCTGTGAGCAATATAGGAGGAAGATTATAGGGTTATTTAAACAAATAAGGGTTGGAAAAAGCTACTTGATGGACAATCCAGAGTCATAAAATTGGCTAACACAAGATCTTTTTATTTGCCAACTGGTGCAGAACACGATTGCAATGATGGAAGTGTCAGGCAATCAATGGCAGGACCAGGGGAAAGGCTGTGGTTGGAGGTGAAAGGTACGTTATATGGTTAAACCTCATAGAATTAGGGTTATTGAAGTTACAATCCTATAATTAAAACAAAAAACTGTGAATGCCAGAAATCTGAAATAAAAACATAAATTGTTGAAGAGACTCAGCAGAACCCAAAGAGTCATCACTGGACCCGAAACACGAACTTTGCTTTCTCTCCACAGATGCTGCTAGACCTGCTGAGTTTCTTCAGCAATTTCAGTTTTTGTTCAATTCTAGCAGCTTCTGCTTATTACCCATTTGACAGCTCTTTTTAGACACGATAATGAATTGTTAGTACCATTTCAGACAAAACTCTATACCAGCTTTCCAGAATTTAAATGACATAACTTCACAAGGCTTTAGAACTGACTTGAGATGCCAGCTCTTCAAAAATGCTACAGCACTTAAATAGTTTCCTTGAATCTATTGTGGTTGCATTGCTAAAACTACCAAGTAAGTTATTATCAAATTTAGCTTTTCTCTTCAAATCCAGTACTTGATTTGGTAATGGTGAAAATTAGATGGATGTACATTTGTCATAACCCGTTCTGTCAACTTTCCAGGAGAAACCAGTATAACTGGTGACTTTTGTATTCATTCATGGGACGTGGGATTGCTGGCAGGCCATCTCTGATGAAGTCATCTCGACTCAAAACATTAGTTTGCTTTCTCTCCATGGATCCTGCCTGACCTGCTGCGATCTCCTGTATTTTTTGTTTTCAGTACAGATTCCAGCGTCTGCAGTAATTTGCTCCAGCACTTATCATTCTTCCCTAACTGCCCAGAGAGCAGTTAAGAATCAACCACATTCCTGTGGGTCTGGAATCACATGTAGGCATTACCAGGTACAAAGGACCGATTTTATAGACTCAGAATCATACTGCACAGAAACAGATCCTTCGGTTCAACACGTCCATGCCGATCATAATCCCAAACTAAACCAGTCTCACCTGCCTGAAATCGGCTCCTATCCCTCCAAACCTTTCCTATTCACGTACTTATCCAAATATCTTTTAAATGTTGTGACTGTATCCCCATCCATCACTGCCTCTGAAAGTTGATTCCAAACATGAACCACTCTGTGTAAAAACAAAAGTTACCCTCATGTCCTTTTTAAATCTTTCTCACCTTAAAAATATGCCCCCTTGTCTTGAAATCCCCCACCATAGAGAAAAGACACTTGCCATCTACCTTATCTAGACCCCTTATGACTTTAAAAACCTCTATAAAGTTACCCCACAAGCTTCTACGCTACAGTGAAAAAAGTCCCAGTCTATCCAGCCTATCCCTATAACTCAAACCTTCCCTTCCAGGCAACATCCTGATGATCTTTTTCTGAACCTCTTCCAGGTTGGTAAAATCCTTCCTAAAATGGGGGGGGGGGGGGCAACCAGAACTGGTCACAGTACTCCAGAAGAGGTCTCACCAGCATCCTACACAATCTCAGCATAACATTCCAACTCCTATACTCAATGATGTGAGCAATGAAGGCAAGTGTGCTAAACGCTGTCTACATGTGGCGCAAATTTCAAAGAATTATGTACCTGAAAGCCTTAGGTCTCTGTCCTACAACACTACCCAGGGTCCTACCATTAATTGTATCAGTCCTGCCCTTGTTCTACCAAAATGCAATACCTCACATTTATCCAAATTAAACTCCATTCACCACTCTTCAGCCCATGGACCCAATTGATCAAGATTCTTTGTAAACTTAGATAATCTTCTTCATTGTCCACTACATATTTTTAAAAAGTTATTATGGGCATTTGTTGGAAATTATAATTAAGTAAGATTAACTTTAAAACATACACCATTCACAATAATTTATTTTCCAAATTATAGTTCAGGATTAATCACTGTGCAACGAAAAAAAACGATGACACTTTCTTCTGAGATAGCAAGAACTACAGATGCTGGAGTCAAAGATAACATAGTGTGGAGCTGGAGGAACACAGCAGGCCGGGCAGATCAGAGAAGCAGGAAAGTTGACGTTTCAGGTCGGAACCCTTCCTCTGTCCACTAACTCCAAAACTTCCAGTTCCCAATGAGCCTGGGCAGTGATTTGTACAAAAGGAGCTGACATTTCTTAATGCTCAAGATTATAGTGCTGGATACATCGCATTTGTTTAAAGGTAATCGAAGTCTTAGGCCAGTACATGTCTATGAACAATAATTTGTTACTCAACGTTTGGTCTTTACGAATTTCGTACCACCAATACAATCCTGGGCATAATTTAACATTGCCCCACTCCCGCCTTAAACAGTAACTTTTTACAAAAATTATTTCACGCAAGAGTCAACTTACTGGCCGAATTCAGGACCTACAGCCTGTTTAATGATTTTTTTTCTCTCCGAATCTGGCTTCATGCAACTCCGTGCAATCTTCCTCTCCAATGCTTACCCAGTTTCACATCAAAAGTTAAGGCGTCTTTTGTAATTATTCTAAAGTGTGCTCACAGACCGTAAAATAAATAAATTCCTCCCTCCCACCGCGCACATAAAACAACTCATGTCGAGTATCGCGAGAGTCCTTTATAAAAGGCTGTGGGAATTGCGGCGCTGACCGCAGGCACCCCCCACTGAGCTGCTGGGCGGGGGGTCCGCTGGCAGCAGCCGCCTCCCACTGAGAAACCAGACAGTACCTCCAGACACTACAACCACACACTGAGCTCCATTCACTGACACACATACACATCAACCGGGCTCCTCTGGCAACTGCTACTAATCACTGTACGATCATTCACTGTGTCCCGTTCTATACTCATTCGCTGGATTAGGCCAACAGCTCTGATGCCTGACTTCATACTCACTTGACGTCCGCTGGTAGCCCAGCCTCAGCCCTCTTGCTCCATTTATCTTGGAGCGTGACCGCTCCAATCAGTAACACTGTGTAATGAATTAATCCCTTCAATGCACGTTTACACATTACAGCGAGTCATACAGCACAGAAGAAACCCTTCAACTTCAATCCCACTTTTAGTCCAGACTTGGCCCCTAACGGCCTTTCATGTTACGACACTTCATGTGTTCATCCAAGTACTAGATTTGGTGGGGTTTCCCGCCTCAACTACTCTTCCAGCTTCCCACCACCCTCTGGGTGAACAAGAAACTCCTCAAATACCCTCTAAATCTACTGCCTTTCATAAAATTATGACCCCATCGTATTGACCCTTCAACTGAGGGGAATAGCTGTTTTTCTATCCACCCTGCCCATATCCCTTAAATCTTATACAGCTCAATCAGGTCCCCCACCACCCCACAAGCTTCTCCAGCCTTTCTTCATAGCTAACCAGCTCCATTCCAAGCAACATCCTGGTGAATCTCCTTTGCAACCCTTCCAACGCAATCACATCCTTCCTTAATTGGGTGACCAGGATTGCACTCAGTCATCCAGCTGTGGCCTAATCAAAGTCATGTAGGAGCACACTTAAGAGGGAAATCAGAAAAGCAAAGAGGGTACGAGATGGATCTGGCAGATAAGGTTAAAGATAATCCCAAGAGGTTCTACGGCTATATTAAAAGTAAAATGGTGGTTATGGAGAGAATAGGTCCCCTTAAAGATCAGCATAGCCATCTATGTGTGGAGCTACAGGAGATGGGGGAGATTTTTACTGAATATTTCTCCTCAGTGTTTACTGAGGAGAGAATCAGGGATGCTAAGGAAATAAAGGAAACAAGTGGGGATGTTTTAGACTGCATACATATTACCAGAGAGGTGTCTACAGCCTTAGATCGCATTAAGGTAGTTAAATCCCGAGCTTGATCAAGTCCATCCTTGGACATTGTGGGAGGCTAGGGAAGAAACTGTTTCATCTTTAGCCATTGGAGAAGTTCTGGAAGAGTGGAGAGTGGCTAATGTTGTTCCATTGTTTAAGAAAGGTAGCAATGACAAGCCAGAAAACTACAGGCCAATGAGCCTGACATCAGTGGTACGAAAGTTGTTGGAGAGGATACTGAGGGACAGGATCAACCAATATTTGGATAGTCGAGGTCTGATTAGGGATAGACATCATGGATGTGTGCGCAAGAAGTCACGTCTGACAAATCTTTTAGAGTTTTTCGAAGAGATAACCAAGAGGATAGATGAGGATAGGGCAGTGGATGTTGTCTATATGGATTTTAGTAAGGCCTTTGACAAAGTCCTGCACGGCAGGCTAGTCATGAAGGGTAGGTTGCATGGGATCCAGGGAGAGCTAGCTATATGGATTCAAAATTGGCTCAATGGTAGGTAACAGAGGGTAATGGTTGAAGGTTGTTTCTCAGACTGGTGTGCCACAGGGGTTGGTGCTGGGACCTTTGTTATTTGTTATTTACATAAATGATCCAGATGTGACCGTACACTGCATGATTATTAAGTTCGTGGATGATATAAAATTAGGAGGTATCATGGATAGTGAGGAAAGTTATCAAAAACTACCAAAAACAGTTCCATGTCAGCCTGTGTAAATGGATGCAAAAGATCCTATGATTGAGTATCATCACTACAAATCAACTCGTTACTTACCTAACTTTTTGGGCTGTGGAAACCTGGACACATTAACATCACTGACTATATTTCAATTTTACATAACTGGCTGCAAAATATTTTGGTACACCATGAAAGGGATTTTGAAGTGAATGAAAATTCTATTTCACTTATATCTAACTCTTCACATTTTTCAAATAAATATGCACTCAATTAATGAAATTATCCTTTTTTGGAATTGGAGACATAGATTTTAAAAGCAATATTTTTATGCGCATTGCTTTTTAGTGGGAGGAAAATTTGCACCAGACATTAACTATAAGCACCCCTCCCCTCCAAAAATTGTCCACTGTTAGTTCTGTTTCCCAATTTTTTTTTGTAAGTACACTACAGCTGAAAGCAGATCTGTGTTTGGTCATTTTTTTTTATCAAATAGTGTTGTCTTATTTTATGCAATAACGGAACAATATTCAAATCAGAATTATCACTAAAATAGACAAAACAGAAAATAACCATTCAATATGCATCAAACAATTGTACACAGGAATTCTAATGTACTAAACCGTTTTCCCATTTTACAGACTTGTTAAACGTAGGACAAGCATTTACAAGAAATAAACTAAACGCACCAATTCATGAGCACTGTAGGCAGTGTGTTCCACCATCCAAAACAAAACTGGCTTTCACAGACAATTGATCTCCGATGTCTAAAACAGCCATTCACATCAAAGCTCTTAGCTAGTGTCTCTGGCCACCTAATAGCAGTGCTAACAAGCAAAAAAAATCTGAAATGATTGACTGCGAGGAAACAAAGCACCAGTCTGGCATGCACATATACAGTATAGTTACGTACACATAAGCATACAAGTTGAACCAATTTGCAGTACATTTATGAATAAATCTCAAGAATCAGTCAATGATGCACATATTCTCAACTGAGCAAGAAAGTGTGTCTTGGTACACAATTAAACAAAACTTAAAAATAAAATTCCAGTTTTATCAAAAAAATTAAGATTTTAAATATTCTGCACATTAGTACATGCACAAGATTGGGATCTTCAAATCTCTTCACAATTCTATAACATGCACTTCCAGCTACTAAATTAAACTATAATTATCGCAAATAGACCGGAAGTATAAAAATGAATCACAGTCCAGAAACTGTTACAGAACAAATAAAGCTCAGGATTCAGCTGTCGTGCAAGTTTACTTTAAATTTAGCTTTAAAACTAACCTTCACAGATTTCATTTACCTCACTCTAGAAAAGAAACAAAACATAATAATGGACAACATTTCTGTCGATAAACTGATGTCATTTTAAATGAAATGGAAATTCAGACACTTTTGCCCAATACGACTAAGTACCCAGAAAGCAATTTGCTTGATGGCAACAAGAAAACAATAAAGCAAGTTGGTCATTATTTTACAGCAACTTTGCTGCTTAGATTAGATTTCTTAATCAAGCATATAATAGAATGAGCACTGCTGTAACATTAAGCCTCGAAATGGAAACTATGGGATGTGTTCAATGGTTCGAGGGGAAGTTCTTCACATTAGGTTTGCATTGCAATGATGTTTCTAAAATGTAGAATAATTGTTCACTGAAATTAGTATCAAATAGCATCTGAAAATTCCTCAGGAAAATGTATCGTACATAGCCTTTGA
The DNA here is from genome assembly GCF_021869965.1 of Rhincodon typus. NCBI lineage: Eukaryota > Metazoa > Chordata > Chondrichthyes > Orectolobiformes > Rhincodontidae > Rhincodon > Rhincodon typus. The sequence continues at coordinate 35,557,351 of NC_063349.1, forward strand.
CCTATTTTTCCTAATCAACCTGTTCAGAGACATTATTACACACCTCCGGAGCAGCTTGTATCTAGATCCAGGCCTCCCTGGTCCAGGGCAGAGAAACTACCACTGCGCCACAAGAGGGCCCCCTACAGAGCTTTTGAACACTATGGGCAGAATTAGGAGCAGCTGATGTTTATGTAATCAGCCATCATAGAATGGTTTGCAACTCTCAGACAACAGTTAAGCAGCATGTGTACTTCCTTCTGGGTACCTAACCAACATCAACCACAAGCTGCTACCTTGTCAGCTTCCTTATCTTGTTCCCTCAATTCGTATCAAAGACTTTCAAATCCATCGTAAAGCCTCATGGGATGTTATGCAAAGTGCCATGCAAGGATAAGCTGTTATTTGTACTCATTTTGAAAGACTGCTTCAAGTAACAATGACACTTTTATGACTCCACTGATCACTAAACAAATATATTAGAGCAATCCCTGCACACAGGGCTCCAATTAAAGGAAGTCATTCTTCTTGAAGGAAAACGGTGCTGGTAGATACCACCATTCAAAAATTCAAGGTGCTTCTTTTTGCACAACAGCTTTTTAGTGATACACAAAATAACTTAGAAGTGGTTTTGTTTTACCAACATGGGAAGCACCCAAACTTTTCTGCTTCAGTACACTCCAATTAACTTCAATTGGACCAAATTTAGAATAATTTTTAATACAGGTTTATTCTACCTTTACTTGAAAAAGGTAGTTAAATGTAAGTAAGATCAATGGAACAAAAACTAGCAAGGCATAAGTGGTGCACAGAGTAAAATCATCTTTTAAATTCAAGCTTTGTATTCGAAACAAAATACATTTTACAGAACATATATATTGGAATGTCCCATGCAGTATCAATGCATTCATGGAAATAATTTGCCATTCCAAGAAGTTGGAAGTACCAATCTATGATTTAAGAACTGTGCCAACCATTTTAATCTAACAAATCTCACAAAGCAGAGTTCTTTAACTATTGTTTAGCAAGCTGAAACAAAAACAGTAGGCAGATAAACAGACTTTTTTTCTCCTTTTTCCTTACAAAATTCACATAATAAAAAGGTGAATGGCATGAAGTTTCCTAAAAGAAAAGATCTTGGGAGTAAAATTTAACATTTATATTCCAAGTTCATTCAGCACACCAAAATCCTTATTGCATACCTATACACAATCTACTAATACAAATGCAAGACCTTTTTAAATACTGCTAAATTGGATGTTGTATACCAAAATGTTCTGTGTAATTTACACTATTTTTTCCACTTTAACTACAAGGACACTCAGGATTAACTACTAAAAAAGCAACAATAAACAAAAACTAGAATTTCCACAAAAGTAAAAATTAATTCATAAGCTTAAAGCTCAAAGTACAGATTTTCCTTTTGCTTGCGTAATGACTGAAATTTCAGTGCATAACATCAACACAAGAATTAAAGATTCCTTCTTTGGAAGAAAAGATTTAGGTAGTGTCCATCGACTCCAAGCTAGTTGAAGATGAGTCCTTTTGGATGCTCTCAAAGATGGCTGCCAACTCAGGGTTGGAGCTTATCTGAGACTGAAACTCACTCATAAGTGGACTTTTCTCTGCTTCTGGAATAGTCAGTAGTGCTGCAACTGCTCTCATGGCCGATCGTTTCAGTTCATCTTGCTTCTCAAACTCTTGTTTAACAGAGTTGGCTTTTACCTAATAAAGCAAACAATTAAAAATCTTCAAAAGGTTTTAAAGAAATCAATTTTAAAGGACTTTTTGAACAATTTCATACTCATAAAATACAACGAAATCTACAATATGATGTCAATTGGAGGGATGAGGGAAAAGAGCAGGTAATAAAAGTTTCAAAATTCATTTCACATTCTAGACAGTGCCTGCTTGATTGATTAATTACGCAATTCTGGACATCATAGCAAAACAAAATTCTGTTGGATTTCTTCAAACATAGAAATTGGTCAAACTACTCAAAATCTGAAAGAGGCCCAGAAAATCATTAGTGTAACAAACCCAGTATTTGCAAAGACAAAGCATCTGCTCTATTAACCAATGTTTAAAAATTCTGCTGAACATCTGGTAGCTATAGTTCTATTCTGCTCATTGTATGATACATAATTTTACTTAATTAATAAACAATCAAGTCTATGTTTCAAATGTCCCAATTTTAGTTGCCTAAACTTAGCTGCAAATATGCTCCCAAACTATTCAAATCACACGGAGTAATTTGCAAGTCAAACAGCGCACATTTTGTATTGCTGTGAAGCATGCAGTGCAACACTGTCAAATTGGTGTTTGTTCAAGTTTCTCAGCTTTTCTGAGACTATAAAAAATATAGAATAATCCTTAGCAGTCTGTTGCACTGGTTTACTTTTAAAAGTGAAAAGAATAATCAGTGATAGCATTTTATCAAATGCTATAAATACCAATTTCTGGAAAGTCTGGAAACAAGATACGAATATGGTGCAAAATTATGTGCTCAAGCACACTATGATGGAAAATTAAATTTCCAAATGACTAAAGGTATCATTTTACTACTACTGGATGCAGGTGTGATGAAAGGTTAAGATATATTTATGTATGTTTCTTTTTCAAAAGTTAAAAGACTTTTTTAAAAAGATGATTTTAAACTAGTGGCACATCTGGAACCAACATTTTAAGTCAGTGCGTACCTCATGGGGTGCTAATGAAAGTTTTGTTTGTATTGTAGGGTTTATGACATGACAGAGAAAACACAGAAAGACATTAGCTTACTTTTGGGTTTAGAATAATCAAGAATTGATGTTAGTTTAGAAAAACAGAGAGATTAGGAAACTTATAAGCACTTTGAAGGGGACCGAAATAAAATCAGAAGCAATTATACTATCACCTAAATTGTTTAGAATAATTAAGGAAATAAGCTCCCTCAGTGAAAGTCTGTGAAACTTCCAAACCAGGAGTGTTCAGTTGGGACCCTACAGGTTATTAAAAGGCTAAGATGGTCTAAGCTCTCAATTGAGACAGGAGTCAAGGTAAAGACATTACAGCTCCGGAATCAGAACTGAGAAGTAGTAGTTAAGGTGTGACAGGGAAGGAAAATTTCTTTCTATTTTGATCAACTGCAAAGTGATGCTATTGGGGGAGTATATGGGATTTAGTATTGTGGTGTCTTTTGCAATCTTTCAAAGTGTTATATTCAGACAGTAGCTTAGTTTCTTTTGGTAATTTCTTATATGCTAATGTTTCAATGAAAGACTGCCATGCTAATTTTTTTTAAGATATATATATTCATTCCGAAATCAGAATAGTCCAGTAATAGCATCAGCTGGGATCATTACACTGCAAATGGATTGTTGAACACACATTCTTGTTTGAAACTTTGAGCAAGGCGTGCATGTTAATGTGACCGTTCATTATGAACAAAAAAAATGGTTTTATCCCAAGTAAACCAATTAAATAATTTCTAAGAAAAATGCCTATTCAAGCAACTTTTTTGTTGTGTCAAAAATCAGGAATTGTTAGCTCCAAACTCTAATATTTAATGAGAACTCGGTCAAAGCACCTTCAGCATAGTGCAATATAAATGGTATGACATGAGGTAAGAGTTTATAATTTTAGGGGTAATATGAGAGAGTGTATATTGGATTGGTTAACTAATAAGAAACAGTCAAGATAAATGGTGTCATTTAATACAAAAAGTAAGGTAAAGCAAAAAGTAATGACTGGGATGCCACAGGAATCAGCGCAGAGACCTCTATCATTTGCAATCTCTTATTAAGAGTCAGATGAAGGGCTGACTATACTGTAGACAAACTTCTTGATGCAAAGATTGGTAGAAAAGCAAGTTGTTAGGAGGATACAAAAATACTTCAGAGACATAAATAGGATGAGAACCTAAAATTAGCAGAAAGATAAAATATGGAAAAACATGAGGTTGCCCATGTTAATAAGAAGAATAGAAAGTTGAATATTATTTAAATAGAGGGACTGCAGAATCTGCAGTACAGCATCCGAGTACCCTCATATATGACGCATCAAAGCTCAACAATTATGAAGGCAAAGGCAAATGGAATGCTGGCCCTTTTTGCAAGAGAATTTGAGCATGACGGTAAAGGGCAGTGGGGTGGTGGGGGGAGGCGGTTGCGGGGAGAGGGGTCAGGTCATGTTATATGTTTACAGGCATTAATGAGACTGCAGCTAGAGAAGTGTACAGTTTCAGTTTCTGCATTCAAGAAGAGATATATTTGTATTGAAGTTAGCTCATAGAAGCTTCAGTAGATTGATTCCCAAGATAATGGGTCGCCTAATGACAAAAATGTTGAGCAGATACTGAAGTTCTCGAAAAAAAAAATTTGAGGGGCCTAGATAGCAGAGATGCTGAAATAATCTTTCCCCTCATGGGGTTATCGAGAACAAGAGGGCATAGTTTCAGAGATGAGAACAGATTTCTACTATCCTTTGGAATCCTGTACTCTAGAGAGATGTGGAGGTTGGTTCATTCAGATGTTTGATCTGCAAGACAGTCAAGAGTTTTAGGTGCTAGCCAGGAAGTGGAGTGAGGCCACAATCAAATAAGTAAAGGTCTTACTGAATGACAGCATAGGCTCAAGGGCTACACTCTACTTCCCTACATCACACAGTACATCTACAAATCGAGTCGGAATCAGATTATGTTCAAATACATCAGTAGACAATTTAAAAATCTCAAAGTATGTTCAGTAACAAATGTACCTTTTGTACAGTTACTTAAATTATATTATGTATTTTCAAATATATACCTTAGTTGTACAGGTAGCACGTAAAGGTTCCACTAGTCTGTCCAATCTCTGTAGAACTGCACTTGGACAAAGGGTGGATAACCGTACTAACATCAAGAAGGTCAACATCTGTTAGGTTAAAAAGAAGCTTGGACAATAAACTAGTTGTCTATAATGGTATATTAAATATAAGCATTCACATTTTCCAAAATATAAACACAGACTTCAGCATACTTCAGTTTAAAATACCTAACACTAAGTGCACAAAAATAAGGTTTAGACAAAGGGTAAACCCACTGCATGATATGGCCCTGAGCCAAGTAAACGATAACTAATATAATCCACACTGATTATTTACCTTGATGTCATAATGGTCCTTTAGTCCATCTTCAACATGGTTCAGGAATTCAAAAATATCTAATCTGTCAAGACAGCTATCCAGAAGTGTGTACATGCATTCAAAAGCTGCTTTCCTAATATCTAGGCCATCATCTACAGTATGTTTGAATGGTCCCATTTCCACCTTACGTAAAGGAGAGATGAAACATAGTTAAAATGCAGAATGTATAAATCCACTGAGTGTTTTCAGACCAAAATATATCTTGCATACAAACCTCTCTTATTAATTCCTTCCTAACTTTTGTTTCATTATATAGATGAGGAAGAACAGTATCCAAGAGGTCCCTGATTAACGATGGTTTGTTATGTGCAGCTGAATTGAAGGTAACTAAAGCTACTCTTCTCACATTGAGATCTGGATCTTCCAAGGTTTTCAGAAAATCACCTGAACGTGTAATTTAAATAAAACATTATTAATATTTTATGCAAGTTTTGTTTTTCTAAAACAACCAGAACACAATGCAACCCTTAATAAACCTTAATTCCTATTCCGGTATAATCAACAGGTGACCAAAGTTTCTCAAAAAAGACCACTGTTCATGTTCAAGGCTGGACAGTGCATGTCATTAGATTATTTATCAGTGGAGGTATTACTCCAGTCTAATACTATCACCACAAAAGTTATGCATGTATTTTTGCCAAAAGGCATTAACCACTGACTTCAGCAGTGAGGGGAGCTTAGTTTTCCTGACTCCCACCACCATCTCCCAAAGTACTGAAGTCAATAGCAACGACCTAACTGCCTCGCAGCCAACATCATTAAGCTCTGTATGAAACAGAGAATGAATTCACAGTTACTGGATTTGGTCAGCTTAATTTCCACCAAAGAATCAGATCCTTAAGGCCTCTAAGGAAGCTTCGTTTCCTTGAAAATTCCCAGAGTATGGTTCACCATTTCCCAACTGATAACATACAGATTGCAGAGTCATGTTAGCTTGCAACCATCATTACAATTTATTAGGCAGAACTTATATTTAAATATAAACCGAAAGAACTGCAGATGCTGTAAATCAGGAACAAAAACAAAGTTGCTGGAAAAGCTCAGCAGGTCTGACGGTATCTGTGAAGGAAAAAACAGAGTTAACGTTTCGGGTCCGGTGAACCTTCCTCAGAACGGTTTTGTCCTTCACAGATGCTGCCAGACCTGCTGAGCATATATTTAAATATGCTAGTTTTTGTGGAAATATTTTGAAACCATTGAAACATTTCACAATCACAAGGATTTGTGAATGAACAGAAGAAACTTTACCTATGCAGTTCTTTAACAGAGGGTCTATCGGTTGCGGGTGATCAGAAATTGTAAACTTCACAGCTGTAACCACAGAGCTTCGAGCATAAGAAGAACCTATAGTGGAAATGGCAAGGTTAAAACACTCAAAGGCAGAATACAGATTCCAGTTTATTCCCTTTAAGATCTCTGTATTTGAGATCAGTAATTCTTTTGCTATGAGAACTTCAACTTGTGCACACTGAATATCAGTGTATATATGAAAATAGTGTCATACAAATTTCAACCACCCAAAGTCTTGACCAAGTGCCAAGTAAGCAGTCTAAACAGAGTAAAGATAAGAAAGAGAATTTTAACTTGTAAATAAAGACTAATTTACACTAACACTCATTAATTCCCAATTTGAGGTCTTGATGCTGTGATAAGGAAGTTATTTCTACTTATTATACAAATTGCTGTATTTATTTAGATATTTTAAGGTAGTAAAATATATCCTAAGATTCTACACAGGAATGTTGTCAAGCAGAATTTGACACCAAGCTAAGCCACATGAAATATTAAGGCAGATGGCCAAAGGGAAAGATTTTTAAGTGCCTTGAAAGAATAAAGATTATAAAAAAGCAAAGAGGTTTGGAGAGAGAATTCTAAAGACTAGAACCTTGGCAGCTGAAGGCATAGTTGCCAATGGTAGAGTGACGTAAACTAGGGATGGTCAGAATTAGGTGAGCGGTGAATTGCAGAGCTGAACAGAAATAGAAAAACTCATGGCCATGGAAGACTTTGAAAAAGGACTATAATTTTAACAATGGAGGCATTTCTTAATCAGGAGCTAATGTAGGTCAGTAAAGAAAAGATTAAGGAACAGGGCTCAGTGCGAGTTAAGACATCTGCAGTGCTTAAGATGATCTCAAATTTACAGAGGATGAAAGGTGGTAAGTTGGACAGATGTTGCTTGGAATAGTCAAGCCTAGAAGTTACAATAGCATAGATGAGGGTTTCAACAGGGGTCGAGGTACAGTGAAGAGTCAGGCAAAACTGCAGATATGGAAACAGGCAGTTACATCTTAGCAATGACATGAGTATGCAGTCAGAAGCTCACATCAGGGTTAAATACAAGAAGGTTGCAAATAGTTTGTTTCAGTCTTAGATGGTTGAAGTCAGCGTTGAGAAAATCGAGTTTGGGGCAGGTTTACAATCATTAACTTCCCCTTTCCATTTGTTTTTCTCTGTGCCTCTCTTCTCATCTTCTTTAAAACGTAACTCTTTCTTTGTAAACGGGTCACTCATTATCCCCACAGTACAAGAACTGAGTTGATTATACCGAGGTGGTATTGACGGTTTTCTGCATAACCATACACAGCAACAGTTTGTTCTTACAATATCACCAAATAATAATCACAGATTATGCAAAATTCTATTCTTTCCTTCGAAGTTGCGACTTAACAACAGCTATTACAAGCGAATACTGTATGAGATACTGAAGTTTTATACTAAGTATATTTTACATATGCTACATGTAAATAACGTACCTGATTCCAAGTATCCTTTAAGCCGTGGTAGTAATGTCTCTGGATCTATCAAAGTAAGTTTGCCCAGGCATTCTGCAACAACATTTCGAGTTCCTTCTTCTGCACACTCACAATGTTTCAGCAGCAAATTCCAAATGTTTTCTACATATGGTTTGAGACCACCAACTGAAGAGGAGCTAATAATTTCTTTTAGAGAATGTAACAGGAGATATTGTCTTTTTGGTTGACTTGTTATTTCTTGCAGAACAAAAGGCAGATACTCAGGAAGGTTTCCAACACTAATGCTTCCAAGGGCATAGGATGCTGCAGATTTGACCTCCTCACTAGAGGAAGAGAAAGCTTCTAAGATTACAGATTTAAGCTCAGTTTGCCCACTTAAGTCTATATGATGACCAACCTCTCCAAGAGAGAGCAAAGCCAAGAGACGGATAGAATCAGTGGATCTAGAATTCTTCACATCCTGGATAAACTGCCCAACCACAGCCGGTCCTTCTCTGGGGCAGGCTCGGGTGAGTGCTGCGACACACTTTGCGATTGAGTAATAGGACTGCTTGTGAGTCAATGCACTGTTTTGGGAATAAACTGGACCAGTCAGCATTCGCAATAACTCCATATAACCAAGGTTTGCAGTTCCAGTCCCAACAAGAGCTTGGAAGAAATATAACATGGCACAAAGAGCTCCTCCTTGAAGTAGTGGGGACCGTACCAACCCAATAAGCTCAGTAAGAATTGAGCCACTGACTTTTGAAAGAGAAGATGGGTGCACTTTGGCCAAAGTTGTAAGAAAGCTTATGGCCATCTGTGATACGTGCATGTCACTTTCACTAATAAGAGGTGGAAGCTCCACAAGGACTGCTTCGATCATGGCAGGTGTCAGGCTATCACTATAGTTCTTGATCAAGATGTCCAAAGCAGAAAGGGTACTCAGCTTCAGTGCTCGCTGATTTTTCCTCAAGAATGAGGCTAAAATTGGTACTCCCTCACTCAGCACTGGTCGTAGGTCAATCTTGAGAGAAGATCCAGCAATTAATGTCAAAGCTTTAACTGTTGTAAGTCTAGTAATTTCATTCTTCAGCCTCTCCAAGAAAATCTGCAGTGTGCTGGGTAAATCACTGCCTAAATGGTCCCCAAGATTACAAATGATCTGTCCCATGCAAGAGATAGCTCTCTCCTTCACCTCTTGATCAATGTCTGCAGCTTTCAAACGCTTGACGGTACATGTAAATAAGTCATTAATGTATGGAGAAGCATCAAATGAATACAAGTGTTCTACAGGTCTAAGTACTTTTACAAGCTGCTGAGTTACAAGAAGTGCTTCTGACGTGATCTTGTAAAATGGATCACCCACGCAAGCCACCACTGGTGGAACTAAAGCTTCTACATGAGGATGGAAGACTTGAGGCGAGTGGTTACAAAGAATAACATACAAACATGAGAGAGCATCGATCTTTAGATTGGACGAGCTGGATTTATCATTCAAGGAAAAGATTATCCCTGCAAGAAACAAAAAACAAAAAAATGTAATAGTGTGGAATAAAGTTTTTATTTATAAACAACCCAAGTTACATTTTCTGTTATAATATCAAGCAACTCTCCTAATACAATTCTACAAACAATAGAAAGTTATTCTAAAAAACAATTGCGCAAATTCCAACACTTTTTAAACTGTGGACATTTGCTACTTAGAGTATGTAGATGTAACAGCCATAGATTGTTTTTTGAAGTCAACCTTGATTTAATGATCTACTACTGACAATACACAAATGTTAGTGTCAATAACAGCATGCAATACAAACATGAATATGGTGTGCTTAAAGTTTAATTCAGAAACATTTTGTAAATCTGTTACATTCTATGGGGTCTAACATGAACACAAGGCTTGGAGAGAGAGAGAAGCAATAGCAATAACAGATTCAGTTACCCCATTTTAAATTTCCTGATTCCTCAACTGTTATATGATGCCAATTTTTAACTGGATTCTCCTTACACTTATATTTTTGCACAATCTGCTTTAAATTAGCTTACGCTGCATCACTTCAACAACCTATATTTGTAAAGTGCCTTTAACATATGGAACATTTCAAAGTGTGCTAGCCAAGGAGATGATCATCCAGATGTTCCAAATGCAGTAGCACCAAACACCAAGATGTACAGTGATACTGAGGTGGCAATGGCCTACAAAGTTCCAGCGAAGCCCAAACTAGCTCATTGATGAATTGAAGCTGTAGCTGGACACAAAAGTCCAAATGCTTCAGCCTAAAAAGGTAATGATGCAGTTTTAAACAAGGTCAGCAGTATGCATTGCCACTCTAAAGGTGACTGGAAAGTCAGAGTCATTAAGTCATCCATAGGGTCAATTGGCCAAAAAAGCTGTCTTCAAGGAGTACCTCAAAGGAGTAAAGCGAGATAGAATCCAAGAGGTGTACGGAACAAATGTCAGAGCAAGGGGCCTAGGTAACTGCAGTCATGGTCACAAATAGTTGAGCAATTTTAACTGGTTGATGGAAAGAGACCAGAAAGTTGTGAAGATAGAAATTTCTGAGGTATAAAGCCATTGGGGCATTTGAAAACAAGATGAGAATCTTTATCACCAAGATGTTGGCTGACCTGGAACCCCCAATCTAACTCAAGTAAGGGGGTGGGGGAGGGACAGAAAAAGACAGAGTGAGGTGGGGGGGCGGGGGAAGAGAGATACAGTCACACAGTCAGGATTGACTGTGAATAAGACATAGAAAAACGAGCAACCAGATTTGCTGAAGTGCATTGGAATAGTCAAGTGTAGAGTTAACAAAAGCATGAATGATAGTTCCAGTGTGAAAAAGCTGAAACAGCAAACTGGGACAGTGTTACAGAGATGGAAATAGACATAGCGACTGCAAAAGTGAGGTTGGAAACTCAGCTCAGATGCCACTCATTCACTCCTTTTTCTTTGTCAGTAATTTAATCCCTGAGGTTAAAAAAAAACTGTTTTCTATTCTTCCTTTGCTGACCCTGGACTAATTCTGCTTTGCGCTAATTTGCCTTTTCATGACCAATTTTCTGTCTGCCCTATGCTGACAGCATGAGCCTTGGCCTCATTGTGGAGCTCTATTAAGAAGAGGTGGTTAGTGAAAAATGAATATGGGTAAAATCTATTAATATATTATTTTTGCATTTTTGAACTACTGCATATTAGAACAAGACATTGGATAGCACCTATAACTCAACAAAATGTTTAAAGCTCGTAGTTTGAGGATTATCAAGCAAATTTGACCTGGATCCCATACAAAGAAATTGGCAGAGGTGGCCCAAAGCTTGGTCCATGAGTATCTTAAAGGAAGAGAGAGAGAGAGAGAGAGAGAGAGAGAGAGAGAGGGAGAGAGAGAGAGAGAGAGAGAGAAAGAGAAAAAGAGATAGTTTGAAACTGTCCAGTTGTCATTCTTTGGACATAGGACTGGCTGGTGACTAAACAACTTGAGACTTCTAAAGTCACAAATACCAAATTCTGATCGAACTTTTTTTTTTAATGTATTTTCTTTCATGGCAACTGGGCACCACTAGTAAAGCAGATTTTGTTGCCCACCCCTAAATGCCCCAGAAATAATTGGTTTATTAGGCCATTTTGAGGGCAGTTATGAATCAACAACTGTGGGATCTGAATTTCTTTATAGGCCAGACCAGGCAAGGATTTCAGATTTCCTCCCTTAACAGACATAAGGGAATCAGATGACTTTTCACAACAATCAATCATAGTTTCACGATAATCATTATAAAGACTAGATATCAATTCCAGACCTTTTATTAATTGAATTCAAACCCCATCCATCTGCTTTGTTGTTTTGTACTCAAGAGCCTGGGTCACTGAATTACCAGTCCAGTGAAATAATCACTTCGCCACTGTCTCCCCATGTCAAAGGTAAAAATCTTCATGACTCTACCTTATAGCTTTAGATGAATACACTTACTGCATCAGCATACAGAAATCAGAGACTGCAGCATAACTAAAGAAAAAATATCAATACTTACCTGGAACAAGAACTGGTACATGCTGAGTTAAAGCACCAGGCAACACGTTCACCAGCTCAGTTAACATGTGAAAGCAACATTGACGGGTCTTCACACTTTTCTCTTTCATTTGCTTGTGTAAAGCTTTAACAATGTTGGGAACCTTTAAAGAAAGAGGTTTAAACAGGCTCAGAATTATGCATTCATTTCTTTCATGTCACACGCTTTAAGGACTTTAATAGCATATAACTGACTAAGAAAGAAAACTTGCAAGAGGTTACAGTAAACGTAAAATACTCATTGAAACACCCAGCTCCAACAGAACATGCACTTCAAATGGACTGCAAATTCACTTGGTGGTGGTGGGTTAGCTCCCTAAAGAGGTAAATATGACTTTAAACCTTCATGTTGGTGATTAAAATTGTACAAAAACAGGAGTCAACTTTTTAATGCTGTCTCACTATAATAAATTTTCACTTTTTTGGAACCCAGTAATGTATAAGGAACCTCAAGTTATAACAAACCTCCTCTGTACGATGATCTTTTGGAAGGAAAAAGCTCCCAGATCTTGCAAAATGAGCTCAAATGCAGATAAAATTATTTAAAGGACCAGAATTCTCATTTTACCCAATAACAATCAGTTCTAACATTATATGAAGCTTCTCAAGGATTAAATACAATCTGTAGATCTTTATTAATAAAAAGCAAGCATATTCTTCATCCAAACATACATTTTGCAATTAAGACACACTGACAACATGGTGTACACAACGTGTCAACAAACCTAAACTTCTGCTTAAGGTCCTCAATCTAATTTGACATAAAAACAAACTAAAAGTAAAAGAATGAGTTAACATTACTGGAGCACACAAATGGAACAAACTGGACGCCCACATGGAAAAGTTTATAAATTGAAAATTATTGCAGAATTTTGATGATAGAATAATAGACGCGAAAAGGACAATGTGAGGCAGCACACTATAAACCATATATCCAAGCACAACATGAACATAGGTTGGCAAGAGAATTTGCAACAGAGTCACAAAAAGGTGACAACTGTAATGGCAAAAACCACGTTCAAACTTACTTGATTTTGGAGCATAACTAAAGGGGTCTCTTCTTGTTCCATTGCATCTGGGTCAAGATGCCAGCTCTGAGCAGGCCTGGTCTGTTTGAGCAGCGAGAGATATGCATGGAAAACATCAGCCTTAACATTTTCTTCACGTTCCTTGAATCTGGCAATCAGCGCAGGAGATACTGTTTTATAAAATTCTGGTAGCATTTCATGACGAGTGCTGACTACACCATCTAAACACTTGGCAGCAGCACGTCGTACCTTCCAGCTCATATCATCATCATCACTGTACTCATCATCACTCCCTAAGGGGTGTAAAATGTATTAATAACTATGAGTACCTTTCAAACAAAACTGATGCACAGATTAAACAACTACATTAAAAAAGAGAAATGCACTCAGGATTTATGCATGCTGGAAAACAGCACACAAATGACAGTCATGTGAGACAAGGCCCCTAGTGATAAAATAGCCCACTAACTCTCATTGTTTAGCCTCTAATAATCATCCTTTGATGAGCTATTGAGTAAATGTCAACACCATCAAGCAGGGCAGCATGGTGGCTCAGCGCTTAACATGCAGTAGGGACGCGGGTTCAATTCCTTTCCCCAGGCAACAGTCTGTGTGGAGGTTATACATCCTCCCCGTATCTGCGTGGGTTTCCTCCAGGGGCTCCGATTTCCTCCCACAGTCCAAAGATGTGCAGTTTAGGTGGACTGGCCATGGTAAACTGCCCACAGTGTCCAGGGATGTGCAGACTAGATGGGTTAGCCTTGGGAAATGCAGGGTTACAAGGATAAGATAGGGGCATAGGTCTGGGTAGGATGCTCTTCAAAAGATCAATGTGGTCTCAATGCACTGAATGGCCTGCTTCCACACTGTAGGGATTCTATGATTCTAACTACTTTTTCTAAAATGATATACTATAGCTGTTAATTAACTTAAGTAGTAACTGTTCTGCAATAACAAAAGTATACTCTCCAAATAGTCTAGGTTGGTACATATTTGTTTACGTACATTTACCTCATAAGCTACTTCATATAAAACAAGAAAATATATTAATTCCAGGTTGTGTACCTTGATCATCATCATCTCCACCTTCGGACTCCATCGCAGCATCATCATCATCATCATCATAATTGTAATTGGGATCATATGTTAAATACCTCAAGCACAGATTAATAATGGTTGTGACATGAAGAAAAACCTCCTTAGGGCACCTACGAAACATGGCCATTGAACAAGTGTTCCATTTAAGCTGGTAAACTAATAAAATCTAGTTCTAACATTTAACTGTTCAGAAACTACCAGTTCAACTAGTCACGGGTACACAGCTAGGCAAGTCAGGTCAAACACAATCTTTAATTCCAGAAATGGATTAATTTATAAACAGACACTTCATATTTAGGCAAAAGTTTACTGCATTACTGACCTTTTCCAGCAGCTTCTTTTTAATTTGAAATGAAGAAACCATTGCACCTTACCTTCTCACGAATGACTCAAAGGCTTGAATGCAATATTCTCTCAGTTCATCATCCTCCACGCTGCAGAACTTAACGACTAATGGAATGATTTTTTCCAGGTATTCTCCTAAAGAATAAAATAATTCAGAAATTCTCTCAAATAATTGCTTAAAAAGATTTTATAAATTAGCGAAAACATTTTAAAAGGGACGTCAAATGCAAATTTACATTACCTATTCGGTGCCCTGCCTGTCTGCTAATAGCAGCAATACACTGAATATAAGTCCTGGTTGTAGACATGGATTCATTTTTGGCAAGCTCAGTCAACAAATGCTCAATTAGGTCAACAAAGACCAAGTTTCCACAACTCATAACAAGGTGACCAAGAGCAATAATAGTTCTCTTTCGAACAGCAAGTCGGGGACTGGTAAGCTGAGGAAGAAGGCAGTTTAAAATTGATGGATGGAAATTAACCAGCAGACCTCCTTGCCTAGAAAAATAAAATGCAAAATTCCAATTATAGTTCCAACTCAAAATGACTATCTTTGTTTAAACAGAATTTAAGTTATCTTTTAATTCTAGAACGCAGCAGGGTCTGACAAAAAGCATCTTTTGCAAACACTGGTCAACATATTATAATTGTAACAGTCCTTTTTGTCCTGCACCATAAAAGGAAATAGGTCTATCGAACAATCTTGAAATAACCAAAGTTAAAATGGAAGTTTCAGAATGGACCAAGCTAGAATGTTTAAATCAATTAGTCAACATTAGAACAATCAAATTATACAAGATGTAAACATTAATACATATAAAGGACGAGATATACATGTATTCTCATCATTGTGTTGATATTGCATTCCACTTGGTTCTTGACTTTTTTTTTTAAAATTCAACACGTCAATCAATAGCTCTTTGCTTAAGTTTTCCATAATTGCTTAAACAGAAAACACTGGAAAAACCAAGGAGGTCTGGCAGCATCTATGGACAGAGAAACAGAGTTCACGTTTTCAGTCCAAAGAGTCTTCGCAATTTCTGTTGCCCAGAGCCACCAAGTTACTTCAGCATTTTCTGATTTTATTTAAATTTCCAGTATCCGCAGTATTTTGTTTTAGTTTTCCATACATATGCTCCAGACAAAGACAACCAACATTTTCAAATTCAGTTTACATGTTAAATCAACAGAAATATATCCAATTACTGTCTCAAGTTAAGTACTCTATGAAACACTTATATTTTAAAGTCTTAAAGGCAAGAAATATGTCCCAAAGAGGAATACTAGCTATTTGTGGGATAATGTTAGTCTTGTTATTTTAGGCTACAGCTAGGAGTTGAGCATATTTCTAACAAGACATGGCACAGTTTTAAGGGAAAGAGAGGAGATTTAGAGGGGATCTGAAGACTTTTTTTTACACAAATGGCAGTGGGTATCTGGAACTCCGTCTCAAAGAATGATAGAGTAAGGAACCCTCAAGACATTTTAGTAGTATTTAGATAAACACGTGAAACACTTAAGCATAAAGCATATAGCCCATATGCTGGAAAATCAGATTAGAATAGATAGATACTGGATGACTGGCACATTCCCAAAGGGCATTACTTCCATGCTATAAAAAACTCTATGGCTCTTATTTTGAATAGTGTATTTTTAGTAATTCTCTGAACCTTACAAAAATAATGCGCAGATTATTTTATGGGTTAATGGGATGTGAGCATCGTTACTGATCCCTAATTGCCCCTGAACATCGCTTGTTAAACCATTTCAGAGGTCAGCCAAGAGTATCAGTTAGATCGGGTAAGGATCACAAACTTCCTTCCCTAAAGGACATTAGTGAACCAGCTGAGCTTTTTACAACAATCAATGATGGTTATCATGGTCAACATTACTAAGTCTAGCTGCACATTTCAAGTTATGAACTGAAGTTAAATTTCACTACCACAGTGGGATCTTAACACATCTCCACCCACCCCACCAACACCAAATATTCACCTGTCCTCTGGATTTCTAGTTCAGTGACACTATCACTATGACACTATTTCTCCCTACTTCTGATTGGAATGAAAGGATGTGGTGGTTTATATCACATAGTAGGTTTGAGTGTTACATACCATAGTTAAGGAGTAGTTATTACGCTAACTGTACTTAATATGCATGAACTGTTAGGACACAGGTCAGTTTTATATTACCGATATGTCATTACAGCAGTAATCGTACTCAGCAAGGAACAGCAGATTCAAACATTTATATGCTTAGCTCAAGAATCAATTGCGCAAAGCTACCACTATTGGATTGAGTATGACCAGATGTCTCCAAGTCAGAATCCTCACTAACAGTAACCCAAAGTATTAGGTCACACAGGATGTCTTTAATAAACTGCATTGCTGTTGGGAGTACAAGTTAGAAGTGTTCAGAGAAATCCAGAAAGGAAATAGCAAAAAGTTACCAGTTTCTCTTGTACAATCTTCTTGCTATAAATGTTATCTTAATCCTTTCAGATTGTTTCATTTTACCATTTCTCCCTTTCATCAAATTAAGCCTCCATGCTCCACTTCATTATTTTCTCGCTACTTATCAACCTTGCTTTTATCACAAGCTCATTTCAGTTCACTGAAGTACACATCAAAATGGTTAGTTTTCTGCAAAATTTATTAAAATTTGCAGTTTGCACTGAGACCTTCACAACAACAACTGCTTTCTTTACTGCACACTATCCCTCCACCATGGCAACTTCACAAGTCATATTACACTAGACTAATTAAACTGATATACAGTCATTCGTCCATATCCACAGTGGTTGTGTTTCTGAGGACTCCACGAATGATAAAATTTACGAGTGCAAAAGCTTGTTAAAAATAGGTTAAAATGGTTAAAAATATCGTGTATATGCAATTTTTGCCCAATGTTTGTTTTTTGTTGTTAATTATGTTTTGCCATGCATAGACAAACTCGCGATTCAGTATTTCACGGACAGGATTTACTGTGTAGAGAACTGTAAAGCATCAAATTAAACCTTTAATTCAGAAAAAAAGCCTCTTAAGCACAGTTCGTGAACGTCAACACAATTCTCAAACTGTGCTTTTGCCTTAACAAAATGATTGATATCATTAGGTTATGCTCAGTTTATTTTCCCTGTTCATTGCTATGGAGCATGAGCTGGGTGACTTTTACACCCTTGGCTTCCAACAAAAAAATTACCTGCTTAGCATATCTGCCATGATGTCTAGTGCTTCCAACTGAACAGAGACATCTTCCTGTTTCGCAATGGCACTAGTGAGGCGGCCTGTGATCTTTTTGCAAACATTGGCTGCTAAAGCAGATCCTAAGAAACAAATACAAATTCGAAATGTTCTCAGATAAATAACAAGGATGTTTTTTTAAATTACACCTAGTCATTGCAAAACATTTTTATAAAAGATAATGCAGTCTGACGCAAAAATAGTTTTTCACTATCATGTTACCATTCTATCATTTTCCGCGAGCCAGCGAACCCTCTATTCATGCTAATACCTATACCATGACCTCTTATGTTGTCAATAACCTTTGTTGTCAAATGGCTTCTGGAAATCTAAGAACATCACATTCAAAGGTTCCTTTTCAGTCATGTAGCACATTGCTTCCTTCAAGAATTCTAAAGAATCAGTCAAACACAATTTCACTTTCTCAAAATCATGTCAACTTTGCAAAACTTTAGGGCGACACGGTGGCACAGTGGTTAGCACTGCTGCCTCACAGCGCCAGGAACCTGGGTTCGATTCCAGCCTCGGGCGACTGTCTGTGTGGAGTTTGCACATTCTCCCCGTGTCTGTGGGTTTCCTCCGGGTGCTCCGGTTTCCTCCCACAGTCCAAAGATGTGCAGCTTAGGCGGATTGGCCATGCTAAATTGCCCGTAGTGTTCAGGGAGGTAGAGGGTGTATATTAGGTGGGTCATAGGGGGATGGATCTGGGTGGGATGCTCTGAGGGTCAGTGTGGATTTGTTGGGCCGAAGGGCCTGTTTCCACACTGTAGGGATTCTAATTTCTAATTCTAAAAAAAAAAAAAATTGCACTGAGGAAGTCATGTTTTAACTTCCTTAATAGATTCCAGCATTTTCCCTATAACAAATTTTAAACTATCTGGTATGTAGTTCCTGATTTCTCCCTCCTTTTTATAATGTGGTATTGACATCTGCTATTTTCAAATCTGATGGGACCTTTCCAGAATCTAAATGATTTCAGAGAATAGAGCCAACACAACTCCTCGTATCACATCTTCTTTGACTTTAGGATGAAGTCCATCACGACCCAAGGGACAGTCAACTTTTAATTCTATTAAAATTTCTCAGGACCATTTTCTAAGTTCCTGCCTCCCTTTCACGTCCTTTTATAATTTCTGGGATGTTATTTATATCTCAATACTGAGGAGAGATGCACAATATATGTTCAATAAGTATTACTTTCTATTATTAATTCCCCAAGCTCTCTCTGTAAATGACCAAGATGTACATGGACCTATTCTTTTCTTTTTTTATTTAAACATACTTTTAAAAACTGTTTGTATTCCAGCGAGCTTTCTTTTTTGATAAATAATCTTGTCAGAGTATACTTTCCAGTGTCCTTAACAATGAGAGTTTTTTTTTTAAACCAAGTATAAACTTACCACTAGAAGCTGGTGGTAATTCTCCTATGACTGTTTTCAGTCCAATGCTGGAAATATCTCTCAGCTGTTCCTTGTCCGACAGCATATTGGTACACAAGGTATCCACAATTGTCTCCACCTGATATTCCTTCACTTTACTGACCAATGGACCAAGGCTGAAGGGTAAGTATTAAAGATATGCTTAAACAGAGCAATAATGGGCACATATTCAAAACCAAATTCCTGATAAATTCATATTTCAATCTGCTACATATACATTTTCATAACACATCTATTAGACACAGAGACTGTGTTTCCACAACATCTTTACCATTTATTTCCTTATGATGATGTCTGTGATTATTGCTACCAATGAACTGGAACTGATTGACCAAACAAATAATTTTACTTTTCTTCTAAAGCAATTGTGCCCATAGTAATGACCATAAAGGTTTGTCAAAACACTAAATCAAAGGCCTCTTCTGCCAAAATTTCCTTCAAGCAATGTCAATTGCTTAGCACACACAAGCTATCACTTCAAAATCTGTGTAGCTTGCAGTATATCCTTAACAGGCCATTTGGCTTTCTTCTCTACTGTAAAATGCTATGGCTAAACATGAAAAGATGGAATTTTTAAAAACAGGTATATTTACATGTACATATAGACAAGTTCCAATGGCAAGTTGGCTCGAACAGTTTTAAAAGGTTAAAGGACATCATTACACGCACAGAATATACTGTTGAAGTGCCATAGTGATCAATTATTATAACAGCACATTCGACACACATTAGTAAATAAATTATATTTTCATGCTTACTCACAAACATTAAGCACTATGTTTGTTCAGGTGAATGTTTTGTTGTGCTGAGTCAAAGCATAATACTATTCATAAGGATGTAATTGATTAAACTCAGTACACACATATTCAAAAATGGCTCATCCTTACTCAGGCCAAACTGATGTTATTATATCCCTTATAATGTGTATACAATACAGTTGTCTCTCTATTAAGACTCCTATTCAGTCACTCATCAGACACTGACAGAGATCTTATCTATCTTTGTGTATGTCAATATATTTTGCAATAAAGCATGAGAACTAAGTCAATAAGAGTCATACATCAAAAAGCATTGACCCAAATTCTGCAGCTATCATTTCGGCAATTCCCTCAGTATTGGGGATCTCTACCCTGGGAAACTGACAGCAACTTCTGGCATCAACACAATGTTAAAAACAGAAATCCAGAAGTTACTGTCAATGATTCTCTGTTCCTCTAATGAGGTGCATGGATTCAAAACAGAAATCTTTAGAAATTAAGAACCTCCATTTTTAAGCTGTAACATCGCTGTTAAAATCTCCTAAAAATGTTACGCCCTGTGATGAGATGCTTAATACATTTACAGTTCAGTTGTAAAAACAACTGAACATCTCTTGCCAATATATTTCACGTTTGTATTTCAGATATTCCCATTCTCAAAAAGTGGAATTTTAATTAAGTTTATAATATATCAGTTTACAGGTATACTCCAAATCAGTTATTCAGTTCTATATGAAATATACAAAAAGCTTGACTTAAATGGCTTGAATTTTGCAGTCAGTGGCCAAGTAACTTTCTCTACAGAAAGTGGTGTGATTCTCCCATTAGAAACAGTTTTCAGTATGCACTGTTTACTAGCTCCTAGTTCTGACAGCAGTTTAAGTGCATACTGGCAGTCTGTCCTCTGAAAACTCTGGTACACAATGCAGTAATGGTGCAAGTACATGCACACAATCAATCTGAAACTACTTAATGTACTAACGTTTCAGCATAAGTGTGGCCATGACAATTCACCCCAATATTCCTATCAGCTCTTTGGCAATACTGGCTAATGAATCATACTTCCTTGCTCTTTCTCATTAGCACTACATTTTTCTCCCCTTCAATCCTGATCAAATGGGTCAATGGGCTAAAAAAATGGCAGATGGAATTCAATCTGGATAAATGCGAGGTATTGCATTTTGGTACAACAAACAAGGGTACAGCCCTTGTATACAATCGTATACAATTAATGGCAGGGCCTTGGATAGTGTTGTAGAACGGATGGGACCTAGAAGAGCAGATACATAATTCTTTGAAGCTTCGATCACATACAGACAGGGTCGTTAAAAAGGTATTCGGCATGCTTGCCTTCATTGCACAGTCCTTTAAGTACAGGAGTTGGGAAGTCATGTTGGGGTTGTACAGGACATTGGTGGGGTCTCTTCTGAAATACTGTGTCCAGTTCTGGTTGCCCAGTTATAGGAAGGATATTAGTAAGCTAGAGAGGGTTCAGAAGAGATTTACCAGGATGCTGCCAGGTATGGAAGGTTTGAGTTATAAAGAAAGGCTGGATAGGCTGGGACTTTTTCCACTGGAGCCTAGGAGGTTGAGAGATGACCTGAGAGAAGTTTATAAAATAATGACGGATATAGATAGAGTTAATGGTAGTTGCCTTTTCCCTAGAATGGGGGATTACAAGACAAGGGGGCACATTTTTAATGTGACAGAGAGATTGAAAAAGGATATAAGAGGCTTTTTTTTTTTTTTTAAAACACAGAGGGTGCTTTGCGTGTAGAATGAAATTCCTGAGAAAGTGGTGAATGCGGGTAGAATTACAACGTTTAAAAGACATTTGGATAGATACATGAATAGAAAAGGTTTGGAGGGATAAGGGCCAGGAGCAGGCAGGTGGGACTAGTTTTGTTTGGGATTATATTTGGCGTGAACTGGTTGGTCTGAAGGGTCTGTTTCCATGCTGTATGACTATGACTATGACTCAATTATTTACCCAATCTTCTTCTGAAATGTTATAATCGAATCTGCTTGTACCCACCCTCAGACAATGCAGTCCAGATCAAAATAACTTATCGTGTCAAATAAAAACATTTCCTCACATCTCCTCTGGTTCTTCTGTCAATCATCTTAAATCTATGCCCTCTAATTGATGACCTAGATTAAGCAGCCATACTTTTATGTAATAATAAAAATTTATAAAGCACCCTTAGAAGTGATAGAACATTCACTGGAGCACTCAAACAAAGTTTGATGCTGAGCCACTTAAGGAAATATTAGGGTGGATATCAAAATGTTTAGTTTGAGAGGTTGGCTTAAGCAGTGTCTTAAAAGAAGGGAAGGCAGAACCAGAGGGATTTAGGGAGGGAAAATCCAAACTTCGGGTCTTAGCAGCCAAAAACCAAAGGTGGATGCAATGGGAGTATTGTAGTGGCTTCGTAAAGTTTGTGTTTTTTTGCTTATAGTGGTGATTGTTAACTACTGAAATGAGAAAAGGAACTTTTAGAAACCAAGCATTAAATGAGGGATTACGACACCTTTTGAAAACGAGTAACCTGACACTCAAAGTACCGTTCAGTACTACTGATTCAAGAGGTAGGAGTAAATTGCAGATGAGCTGGAGCCACAAATAGTGAATGCATGGAGATTCAGCCAGTAACAAGTAACAGACTGCCATCGATAACTGGTCACCAGTCCACAGACCAAAGGCTTTCTGTCTGCTAATGATTGTGTAGCTAGGTCCCAGGTAGCTGAAGAGCTTAGGGCTGTGAACAAGTTAGGGAGAAGCTGTCTCCATTTTCTCTGCAGTTAAAAATTATGCCTGAAGAAAACAAGTTTATTTTTTCTTCAGTAGTTGCTGTAAAAGCTATGACTTTCAATTTATACGCCAGAGACCTTCATAAGTGTGAAACCTGAACCTCTTGCAAACAAAATCAAGAAGGATTCTGATCAGAACAAGAACCACTGAACTGCCTTCCTAGTCTTTCCCTTCATCCATGTGTTTATACTCATGTCTGTCTGCACATGTAGAGGGTTAGAATAAAATGGGGTTGAGAGTTTTAACTACTAGAGATATATGCTGACGGCTCAGGCAAATTGGGGAATTTTGCGTACTTTTTAAAATCTTTTAACTTTTGTGGCAGCTCCAGAACTAGGGGGGCTTGATTTTCAGCTCGCTTTTCCAAAGGACAACAGTTTGTATAAGTGCCCTGTTAGTGATAACATGAATCAGTTGTCAAATGCACATAGGATCAGTTGATACAAAGGATAGAAAATAATTTTCAAATAGAAACAATGGAAAATACTGCAAAAAGTGAAACACTAGTTTTTTTTAAAGAGTGGGTGTTTTAGAAAGAACATGAATTTTACGGATATGCTAAGTCATATAGCCAGTTATTTGAGTTTGATGTTTTCCATGAAATAATGAGCTTTATGTTATGACCGTCAGAAAGGTATTTAAAGATTACATTGCTCCACCTCCTACATTTTCCAGGCAAAAATACTCACAGCCATGTGGATAGTCACATACAAATAACAGTGCTGGAGGCATATTATGCATATTTTTACTCAGAACAGAGAAGGAGTGTTACTTCCTTGGAGCAGTTTTCAAAGATCAATGGAAGTAATGTTCAGCAATCAAGAGAAGGTGCTGTATAAACACTCTTAGGGCACAGCTGTATAGGTTCCACAATGCAAGTTAGCCATTTTCAACGATTATTTGTTTTCTTCTGGTATTTTGTGGGACTCATCTCAGATGTTCACAATGATCCAGCAAAAGCTGAGGAATCTGCCTTGCTCGTAAGTAATACCAGGGTCAGAATTATCACTTACTGCAGGGGAGCATTGGGGACAGGCCATAATCTCATCTTACACTCAGAATACAAAGGGCTCCTCTTTAAAGTCTTGCCCGTGCATACACACTTGGTACTAAATGATATTGACAACCAGAATCATAACCCAAAGAGCCAATGTCCTCAAGAGAGGAAGATAATAACAACAGAAGAAAAAATAAATGAAGCTGCAATTCTTTATTAAGTGCTTAAAATGGGGAGCAAAACAATTCTCACATGCTTCCATACCTTAATCACCCAATACAGGAGAAACAGTAATTACAATGAATCTACACTTGCACCAATTTATTCTATAAACAGATTATTATACTTTTACCATTTAACAGCAAGATTCTGCACTTCACCATTCTTGTCTTCCAGTAACTTCAAGATCATCTTAACCACTTTCCGTTCACTGTCATCATCCAACTTAATAGAGTCTTTTTGTAACTCTGTCATCAAGTCATTAGTTGCCATGAATCTGGAAATTATACAAATGAAATGAATTTTGTTACAAGGAGTTTCATATTAATCCATTGCTAGTAATTACGCAACAGTACATGCTTATTTTTGCAATGACACAGAAATTGGTTGATCATCTGCATGATTTCACTAACAGCAAGAACCTATTTAAATAATGATTTGGTCAAATTAGTGTGTCAATCGAGAAATACAACCTCAGGATATCCCAAAGCAAGAAGCCAATTATGCAGCAATTCAGATAAAATACAATATTCTAACATTACCAAAGAAATACATTTGGCCAATCATCCAAAACGCAATTCCTTCCCATGGACCGAGATAGCAAGAACTGCAGATGCTGGAGTCAGAGATAACAAAGAAATCTGAAGAAGGTCCCCAACGAAACGTCAGCTTTCCTGTTCCTCTGATGCTGCCTGGCCTGCTGTGTTCCTCCAGCTCCACACTTTGTAATCTCCTTCCCATGGACTTCCTAGTTCTCTCCCTTATCTGAATACAGCCTTGATCCAAGTATTAACAAAAGTTGAAGAAAGTGACTGCCCTCGACATCAAAGCAATATTTGACCATGTGACACCTAGGTGCCATGTTAAACTGCTGTCATCGGAAATCAAGAGAAATCCAGAAGCACAAACGATGATTGCTGTATTTGGAGGCCAGTAATCTCAATAGGAATCCTTTCAGGCAGCGCCTTAAGCCTAACCACCTTCAGCTCCATTATTCATCACCCCCCTCCACCACAAGGCCAGAAATAGCAACATCTGCTGATCACTGTAATGTTAAATTCTATTAGCAACTCCTCTGATAACGAGCAGCGGATCAACAAGGTTGGCACGTGACAAGCAGCATTCATAAGACATGTAACAAGCAAAAATCATCTCCAACAAAGCCTAACTGACCTCCTGACATTCAATGGCATTACCATCAACTAAATGACCCAAAGTCCTGGGGGCGTCCAGTAACCAGAACCTCAAGCAGAGCAGAGCAGTTCAGATGCTGGATATTCTGTAACATTTATCAGTCCTTGCACCTTAAAGGCTTATGACCACTGAAAAGTTAACTAAATGGATAAGTTGTTACTATTCTGAACGATTGGTTACAAACTCGTCCCAATCTTTAATCCTGTGCTGCTGTGCTCCCAGAAGAGCATGAAAGTGTCTTTGAAAACAATTCTGTCTCTTCTCTGGGACCTTCGCCATTTGAAACTTGTGAAAACAGGACTCGGTGGGGAAGACAGTTTTCAGCCGTACTAGTCCATCAAAGTTGATTTTAAGAGTTTTACATAAGCATGTGTAGAGCTGTATACAAGGAGGACACTTGCATTGTTTGATTGTCCTTCCATTCAATCCTGATGATCCACTGAAGACATTGCTGATCAAATTGCTCCAATAATATAACACTTATACACAATCCTCGTCTCACTGCTGAAGAGAGGTGTAGCTACAACAACTACTCCAATGGCTGTCAACGTTTCAGCAGTGCTCAACATATCCCAGAATCTCCCATCAACATTTAAGGCACATGGAATGTTTGGTTGAGTAGGTTGTTTTGTTGACAAGGACACATTTCTTGTATTCACAGCAGGGTGCACAAACTGTACGACATGTATATGATTGTTAGTTCAGTTCTGGCACTAAGGAATCTGAAGTCAAAGAGATTTCCACCCAAACAGTATTTAATACTGACACCATACTTTTGAGGTAAATAGCCTGCATCCGGTTGACTGTATTGGTATGAGGGCTAAAACACAGCATAGCTTGATCCCAGTCCAGATTTCGAAGGCAACTGTTTCAGATTTCCCACTCAAGACAGTTGGAGTCATATCACAATGAAGCATTTTCAGGATCGCAAGGAGTTTTTTTTTAAATCTAAATATCTGGAGCACAAAACTTCATGATTTATTGAGGGAAATGTCTTGGTTAGGTTGATGAATGCGATGAAGCATTCCTAGCATTGCTCCTGATGTTTTCCTTGGAAGTGTCGTGCAATGTCAGAGGTTCTCCTGTAAGGTCTAAAGCCAAACCAGCAGCTCAGAGGAATTCCTCAGGAAGTAGACAATTCAGCAAAATGCATGTCAGGATTTTTCATGCTATGGATAAGAGGGAAATACCTCAAGTAGGCACACCTCTCACAATAGGCCCTAGGATTGATGGTAATGGTACAGTGGGAGAAATGTCAAGCCGCTTTGCAGAATACAATTCAGCGTTGCTGATGCACTGCAGAATCCCTTGGATGATACCATTTGATCTGTTCTGAATCTTTCCCATTTAACACTTAGTAACACCGTGATGGAGGACGTTCTCACTGTAAACATATGCAGTCTCTCTAAAAGAACTGTAGGGCAATCACTCATCAAAACTTATGGATAAATGAACCTTTGATAGATGGATTGCTGAGAACAAGATCAAGTAGACTTTACCCCATGTGGTGATTCGCAGCACTCGCTTGACATTCTTCTAAAAGTATAGTGCGCAGAATTAGGCCCAATACTCCAGCTGAGGCCCAATAATTATTTATGAACGTTTAGCATAACTTGTATTTGCACTCTGCTTATTATATGATTCATGACTGCTTTAACAGCAGTGTCAACTCATTATGTTGCCTTGAGACACGCATGCACCTGAAGTCTCTGGTCACAATCTCTTCGCTCCTCTTAGAATTCTATTATTTAGATTGATTTGTCTCACTTTCCCTACAAAAGTGCATCACTTAATATAGTTCATCACTCCTTTCTTGCTGGATTGAAATCATATTTCTTCTTATTCAGCAATACTGGCAGAACCTTTACCACATTTCAATTGCAAAAGGCTTACCACATTTCCAAGGGTCACAATCTCTGCCAAAAACAGTCATATCCCCAGTACAATTTTCTTTAAAAAAAAACCTTTAATCATCTCATCCTGTTCTGATGCCTCAGTCAGTGAATGTTTGGGTACTAAAATATGACCTGAGTACCAAGGTTAGGGACTCCAAACCATTACTACAACCTCTCATGATGTCTGTGTGCAACAGTTTACAACAAGATTTGACTGGGATGCAAAACTATCCACAATCAAATAACAAAGTAACACTTTACTACTAGTTTACACAATAATAAATATTTTTGGAGCGAGATAATGCAAAATAACATGTATCTATAGAACCTGCAATAAGGATTGGGAGAGGTTGAGGTGGAGAAACAGGGAAAAACTGGCATGAAATACTGAAACATTTTTTAAACATGCAAAAACACTCATGACTGTTTCGCTAAAAGCTTTATTGTAATTAGAGGTCTGAATTTTATGGTACAGGTGACTCCCAACTGACTTCGGAGAGCTTCAGACTCTCAATGCAGCTTTCAAAAGCTTAAATTTGCCGCAGTTGGTGGAGCCTGTAAGAGCTCAGATCGACGACTAGTGATCAGTAGCCCTTTCACCCCCGTCAGAATACGGATCACTGCAAATTGGCATCCAAAACAGGCAGGCTCCAAACTAGGGAACATATGCACCTGGGGATCGGAGGTTATTCAAGCAGAGCGCGGAAGCCCGGAACAGCCGGCTCCCTCCGCTAACCGCAGAAAGCCTGGGGCGAAGGGAAGGGAAGGGACGGCACGGGGCAGAGGAGGAGGAGGCGGCCTTCATACTGTAATTCCTTTCAGGACACATGGAGTGGAAGGCGGTGTTCAATGAGCCAGAACTCTCCTGGGCTCCGCCGAGCCCGCGCAAACGTCACTGAGATGGAACCCGCCCGAGCTACATCCCGAGACAGAGAGGAGGAGGAGGAGGGCAGAATTAACCTGAAGTCCTTGTCGCTAGAAGTCATCTTCTCCAGCAGGTTGGAGATGTGGTAGGAGGCGCTCGCCATCTTGAGGCCTTCACTCCCGCGTTGCTGCCGTCGCGGCCGCCCGTCGTTATTCCAGGCCCCGGTTCCACCTCACTCTCTGCGCCGTATTTCTCCCGGGGTGGAGAGGGAGGAGACCGAGGCGGCGGGCTGCGCTCAGCCAGCTGCTCTTTGGGAGGGGGGTCGGTCTCGGTTCGAAGTGAGGCCTCCGCCGCCGTGTGTCTCCCAGGAGCTGCGGCCCCTCCCCCTTACCCTTCACGATCCAGGGTTCACCGCAGCTGCGCAGTCCGCTTCAGACCAGTACATTGTTTCCCCCAGCTCATGAAGGTGAGGTGAACCTGAAGCTAGTTCACCCGCGCGTGGCCCTGTGGCGCAGTGAGAGTGTCCTCGCCTTTGGCCCAGGAGGTCCGATTTCAAGTCCCAGCTGCTTGATGTGTGTCATAACATGAACCTATCGTCAGCAACTTACAAGCAAGAGGTTAAAGACTTTGAAATTGGAATCGAGCAAAGTGGGGGGGCGGGGTGAGTGAATTGAACTCACTATTCTTCATCCAGCCAACTAATCGTTACAATGCCGCAAACAGATACAGAAAATAATCAAGCAAGCTAATGTTATACTGCAGTTATACAAAAGCCTGGATAGACCTAGATCTAGGCAACCCCACCTTAGGAAGGATATACAATGTCGCTTTACAAGCATGATACTTGGACTTCAGGGGTTATATAATGAGATTAAACAAATTAGGTCTGTTTTCTCTAGGAAATCATAAAGATGTGATTGAAGTTTTCAAAATATTTTCAGGAAACTAAAAGATAGATGAAGATAAACTATTTCCACTGGTTGGGAATTCTGGAACTATCGGGCATAGGGTGAGAATTAAGGCCAGACATTCAGGAGAGATATAGGAAGCACTTCTACACAAAGTGTAGTAGATATTTGGAACTCTCCTCCACAAACAGCAGTGGACGCAGGATAAATTGTTACTTTTAAATCTGAGATAGATTAATTTTTGTTAAGCAATCTTTGTGGGCCAAAAGCAGGTATATAGAGTTAGGTCACAGATCACTGAATGGTGGGACAGGCTTGAGAGGCTAAATGGCCTACCCCTGTACCTATGTTCCCTCCAACTCAAGTTATTAAACTCAATAAAATGAAAAGCATTTGTGAAGGATAGTCTTGTCCCCAGTTGTATATTTCCTCCATTCGCTGGTTTAAATTTTAATTTTTCAACGTTATTATTTTGAGGGATACTTCTGGATATTTTTTGTGCTTGTTTCTCTCACATTTTTTTGTGTGTCTCACTTATGCTAGCTAGTATTATTTATTTACATTAAAATATATTTACTATCTTGAGAAAGACAGAATGGTAAATTGAACTTCTACTCTAACCTTATTTGCACTTTGCTTTATGTTTGTTTTGATGTGGTATTTTGTGAATGTGGTAGCTTTAAGATAACAGAAATAAAAACAGGAGAGATGCATTGACTTCAAAGTCGCTACAACTTGTTTTACACTACTGCACAAAGTTGCACAAAGCTGGGAATCCTACAGTCCAAAGCTTATACTCAATCCATAAGGCACAAGTTAGTGTGATCGTAAACTCCCCACTTTCCTGAGTGAGTACATCCAACAATACTCAAAAAGCTTGACACCAACCAAGATAAAGCAGCTGGCTTGATTGGCACATCCACAAACATCAATTCCTTCCACCACTGACACACAGTTGGCAGCACTGCACACTAAATATAAAGTGCATAGCAGAAATTCACCAAGGCTCCTGGGACACATTCTTCCAAACCCATGACCACTGCCATTGAGAAGGACAAGGCAGCAGATACACCACCACCTGTATATTGCCTCCAAGCCATTCGGATTTGGAATATATACACCTATAGTGTTGCTGGGTCAAGATTCCAGAAGCCCCCCCCCCTAATAGCATTGTGGGTATACCTAACCAAATGGACTGCAGTGGTTCAAGAAGTCAACTTCCCAAGTGCATCTAGGGATCAACAATAAATGCTGGCCTGGCCAGCAACACCCACGTCCAATGAATGAGTTTAAAAAAAGTCAAGATTTACAACACTATAACATTGCACTGTCACCCCCTCACATTCACCAGTGACATTCTGCTCCATGAGTCAGTGTGGAAACCCTCTCTTTATTCCTTCTCACTTAATTTGGCCTGACATTTGACCCATCATAGTGCCAACAGGCATTCTCTTCCCTGGTTGCCAAACTAGCAATTGTTCCTCTTTAACATTGTCATCTCTGGATTGCTTTCTCTTCTCCCTTCAATACTATAAATTGTTACATTCACCTTTGATAGCACTTATTAATCCCATCTCCTCTAACTTCTCCCCTCCTCCATCACTGTACATCCACATTTGTGATGGCTTCCTGCATCACGTAATATTCATATGTCACAAATCCAAAGATTCTGTTGATCTTAATGGCAGCATAAATGAACGAGAAATTCTTGTTGTCAAAATATGACGGGTTCACTGCTATGAGTACAGTTGAGGACAAAGGGCCATGGGCGGCCAAACAGTTGGAGTGGGAAGCTGGAAAAAGAAACTACAAAAAAAAGTGTCCAACCTATGTTGATTTTTGTCTGCATGTATTAGCCCACAAACTGGGCCTCTGAAGTGCAGCCTGACATTGTGAAATACTGACCGTTGGAATGCAGTTTATTTTCTTCAAACAAGAAAATAAATTGCAGATTTTTAAAATCAGTTGTCAGCTTCATTTTGCCTGAAATAAAGCTAAATTCACACAGGATCTAAAGGAGCATTGACATTCTGTATGGAGAATCCTAGTCGTTATCAGAAATAGGATAAACATCATGTTTCTGCATACTCAGATAAATACACTCTGATTTCCAAACATGGAGCTGATAACCTAGCGGAATGTTCTGATAATTTTTGTTTCAAAGTACAACTTTAATGAGCATCACAGCCCTGATGTGGATCAGATAGCAACACAAACTAGGAGTTGAATTTGGCTCATCCATGAATTCTGTTAGAACTACACAAAATATATGTATTCAAAATATTCAGTATTCAAAATATATGCAGTTTTCAGTTGCTGTAGGTGCATTGTAAGGGATAATACTGAAAATGAATTAGCAATAGTGACGTGCAAAAGGAATGACTAAGACAGAAATGGATTTTTCTTTTCAATATTCTTGTGTCTGGAATAACTCCACAGAGGCTGGTATCCCATCACCAAGACACCCTTTATTTACACATGCATAGTACTTGACACTGGCCCAGTTTCCTCAGAGTGAACAGAATCTCTGACAGTCCCGTTTATGCCTGTCAGCCAGGGCTCCCTGATTGGAGCAGATTAATAACCCCAATCAGGGAACTCATATTCTATGGGGTCCAACTGGCTGACCTCATTACAATCCCTACATCCCTCCCACTCTAAGTCAGGGACTTTGTCTTGTTCCTTATCACGTAGCCTCTCCAGGGGCGTATTTGCACTGGGTCCGATTCCTCCAACTCAGCCTCAGATACAGGCGACATCTACTGGACTGTAACCCACCTCTTGTGCCCAGAGCATCTGGGAAGAAATTCATCCTCTTCTTCAGGCGGTAAAGGCATCGAAGCTGTGACATCCACCGTGTCCATCTCAGGCTCTGAGGTTACTTCAATGCTACGCAGAAGGGGAGAACCCACAGGTTCTGACAGCCTTTCCAGCTATTCTGAGGGGCCGGGTGTGTTTTGCTTCTGCCCTGTTTGTGAGTTTGCAGTTTTCATGTGGGCCACATGTTTGTTCAGGACCAAACTTTGTACATCACGGGTCCTGACTTCGTGTTGACCATGCTTCTTACCCATGCAGGGCCAAACTTTATCCCCTGAAGTAAACTGCCTGCCTTGCTTGGAGGAGTCTTTATCCAGCATTGGCGTTCCTGATGCCTTTTCACCCTCCCTGTTAAGTCCAGCAAGATCAGATTTAACCTGGTGCTGAGTCTCCTCCCCACTAATAACTCTGCTGGAGCTGTCCCTGTAGTTGCATAAGGGGTGGTCCAATAATCAAATAGGAACTGGGACAGTTTGGTATTGAGTGAAGCTGTAGGCTGTTTCTTTAAGCCTGCCTACAAAGTTTGGACTGCTTTCTGCAGGACCATTGGACGATGGATGGTATAGAGCTGTCCTAACATGCTGAATGCCATTTAGCTTTAGGAAATAGTTGAATTCCCTGATGGTAAATGATGGCCTGTTATCTGTGACCAAAACTTATGGGAGTCCGCGTATTGCAAAAGATTCTTGCAGCTTTTGAATCGTCTCCATGTTTGACAAATGAACTCTATGCATGTCCAACTACTTTCAGCAGGTATCCACAATGACTAAGAATGTTGAGCCCATGAAAGAGCCAGCATAGTTGACATAAAACTGAGTTGAGGATTTGCCTGGCCATTCCCACAAATGTGGAGGCGTTGCTGGCGATAATTTTTGTTCTTGTTGGCACTCTGGGCACTGGCCTACCAACACGGCTATATCTGCATCCAGTCCTGGTCACTAGACATAACTTCTTGCCAACATCTTCATTTTGGACACCCTGGTGGAGTTCAGCCAGTATCTGGTGGTGACTCTTGCTCGGGACAATCACTCTTGGTCCCCATAATAAAATGCCGTCCTCTACTGTGATCTGATCTTGCCAGGTCCAGAAAGGTTTCAGTTCTGATTGTGAGGGTCTTTTTGTTTCCCCCATCACCACCAGCTCTTTTAGTTTTGCCAGGACCAGATCTTTTTGCCAGCGATTAAGGGAAGGGTGTCCAGAAAGTTTAAAACCAGATCGGATTTTTCCAGCAGCGACACCACTTGTGGTGTATCTGCCAGCAGGAGACATCTAAAGACATCCTCATTTGCTACTTGGTCTCCCAGACGGTGCTCCAACTTGCAGTTCTACACAGTTAGAGTGAGAGCTCATTACAGAATTCAACCTGAAGCTATGGGTGGCAGGGCCTTGTCCTCTTTGAGTAGCCCTAGCAAAGGTTTGTGATCTGTTACTATTTCAAATTTATGTCCGTAATGGTATTGGTGAACGTTCTCACACCAAAGGTGATTGCCAAACCTTTCTTCTCTATCTGAGTGTATTTGCGCTCTGCAGCAGCTAAACTCTGGGAAGCATAAGCAATTGGGTGTTCCTGTCCATGGGGCCATCTGTGAGCCAACACTACCCTGACACCATATAGAGAGGCATGTCAAGCTCTCTAGATCCCGTTTGGGATTGTAGTGAGCCGACACTGCTTCTTCACTTCCTTAAAGGCTCCACCTTGGCTGCATGACCATTTCCAAGGCTGACATTTTTCCAATAGCAGAGGTAAGGGTGCCAGAATGGAGGCAAGGTTATGTATAAACTTTCAGTAATAATTCATCAATCCAAAAAAAGACCTAAGCTCCAATACAGACGTGTGAGCCAAGGTACCTTTGATCTTTTTTTATTCAATTTTTTTATTCATTCACCGGATGAGGGCATCGCTGGCTAGGCAACATTTATTGCCTATCCCTAATTGCCCAGAGGGCAGTTAAGAGTCAACCACATTACTGTGGGTCTGGAGTCACATGTAGGCCAGACCAGGTAAGGATGGCAGTTTCCTTCCCTAAAGGACATTAGTGAACTAGAATGCCCTCACTTTCTCTTCCAATGGGTGTAACCCAATCTTGTTGACGCTGTAGTCCAAGTAAGTCACTTGGGATGC
The DNA here is from genome assembly GCF_021869965.1 of Rhincodon typus. NCBI lineage: Eukaryota > Metazoa > Chordata > Chondrichthyes > Orectolobiformes > Rhincodontidae > Rhincodon > Rhincodon typus. The sequence continues at coordinate 35,591,031 of NC_063349.1, forward strand.
CTGGAACACACATTTTTCCCTCCTAAGGCATATGGCTGCCTTGGAGAAACATCTAAGGACTATATCCAAGTTCTCTAAGTGCTCCTTATTGGTCTTCCCTGTTATTAGCACTTCATGCAGATAAATGGCAAACTGGGGAAGACCTTGTAAAATACTCTCCATTGTCTGCTGAAAAATATACTGATGATGCCTCAGATGGCAGTCTCATATATTGATACAAACGCTTATGGGTATTAATTGTAGCAAACTTCTGGAAATCCTCATCTAACTGCATTTGCAGGCACCCACGGCTCATGTCCAGCTTTGTAAAGGACAGCAACCCCCACCCTGCCAACAGCTTTGCATATAGGTCCTCAATACAAGGGATTGGGTACCTATCCAGCTGTGAGAAGTGGATTACCATTTGTTTAAAATCCCTACAAAGGCAAACCAACCAATCAGGCTTCACAATCGGTTTGACCGGTGCAGCCCATTCTGCAAACTGTACTGGTTTGATGATTCCTTAGCTTTCTAGCCTCCTGATTTCTGCCTCTACTTTTGCATGTAAGGCAAAAGGCACTGAGTGAGCCTTACAATATCATGGAATTGCTTCCTGGTCAACATACAAGGTGGCCTTTACCCCTTTTATAGCCCATAGACCGTCCTGAAAAACTTCTGGGTATTTAAATCGAACTTCACTCAGGCATCCATTTTCTAATTGGAAAAGGTCCAGCCAATCAAGGTGAATTTGTCTCAACCAATTTCACCCCATCAAGCTTAGCCCAAGCCTTTTACGACAGTCAGGGTAACTGAACCAGCTGCTTCTCATACAAGACCAGAACTGAAATTGTACCCTGAATCTGTAAAAGTTCCCAGATATAGGTTCTAAGACTAATCGAGGTCTTACGCAAAATTAAGGGGTGGAGTTCAGAGCAAATTTTGTTAAAGTCTGGTTCTGTAATCTCTGATATAGCCATGCCAGTATCAACCTCCATTAGAAGCAGGTGACCATTTAAGCAGACATTTATTTTGATTGGTTCTGATTTGGATGTTGCTAAGCAATTTAACTATTCCAAGCCAAATGTGGGTAGGCTTTCCAGAGTGTGCAGTCTCCTGGATACGAGCCTATGACTTCTCTTACTCAATTCAGGTTTAGTGGGACTCTTGCTGTCTCGAGTCCATGTACCAGCAGCAACAACAATGGCTTATCAGCCTGGAGCCTGTAGAAAATGTTAACTGTTTGCCCGAAGCTTGGCTTTCTTTTGGGGTTTTGCTGTGGGCTGACCTAGAGCCCGTCTGTTCAGGACATGTCCTGAGTGAGGCTATTCAATTACTTTCACTCAACTGGTGTCCCCCAAACTCAGTCGGCTTGGCGAGGTTATCCACTTCCGTCAGCATACCCTGTAACTTGTATGCTTCGCTTGCCGCATTTTCTAATGACAAAGCCAGTTGTCGTACCTGTTTGAAGTCCAGTTGGGCTTCAGCTAGTGGGCGCTTTTGCACAGTTACATAATTAATCCCACATACCAAATGGTGTCTTAGCATCTCATTAAAGGTTAAACCAAAAACAAAGTTGCTGGAAAAGCTCAGCAGGTCTGGCAGCATCTGTGAAGGAGAAAACAGAGTTAACGTTTCGGGTCCAGTGACCCTTCCTCAGAACTGA
>NC_063349.1:35593072-35660481 GCF_021869965.1 Rhincodon typus
CCTGATTTACAGCATCCGCAGTTCTTTTGGTTTTTATAAAGGTTAAACCAAAGTCAGATGCCTCCACCAGTCATCTTAACTGAGTCAAAAATCCCGAAAGAGATTCCCCTGGTTCTTGAATTGCCAAGTAAAGCTGATAGCATCTCAGAATTAGAGGAGGTTTGGGGTCATAATATTCCTTAATTCAATCTGTCAACTCTTGGAAGGCTTTCATATCTGGTGCCTCAGGGAAAGTTAGACAACCAGTAACAGAAAAGGCGACAGGTCCACAAGCTGTCAGGAGAATTACTCGTTGCTTTTCATCTGCCCCAATACTATTTGCCCAGAAAAAATAACGCATTCTTTCTACATACTGGGCCCAATCTTTGGCAGCAGGATTGAATGAGTCAAGCTTTCCAAATAACGACATGATGCCAGAAATGCTTACCCCAATTCAAAGACAACTGGTGTGAGTGAATTTTTTCGCGAGCGTTTTTTTTCTCTTATCGCCACTGAAATAACTCCTCAGAGACCGGTATCCTGAAACCGAGTCACCCTTTATTTACATATGCATAGTACTTGACACTGGAGATGCCTGACACTCTTGTTTATATTTGTCAGCCAGGGCTCCCTGATTGGACCAGGTTAACAGCCCCAGTCAGGGAACTCATATTGTATGAGGTTCATCTGGCTGACCTCATTACAATCACTACAGTGTTCAATCACATTTGCATCAGTGACAGAATTATGACTTATATTATTACTTAACATCGTCCCAAGTGGAAGTGTTTGAAGAGTTGTAATAGGTTTCAAATCAGAAACGTCAATGCTAACGAAGCTTAACCAAACCATGTGATGTGTCCATCACAAAGCTAGTATCAAGATCTATTCCACAGCAGCAATACTAAAAATCAGACCAAAAATGTTACTCATAAATGAATGGGCTACCATCAGCATTACAACTGAAATATTTTTAAACTATTTCTTTTTGAGGTTTCAGGTTGATTCGCATGACAAGTTTATAATATCTTCTTTATGTTGTAAAAGCTGCCTGCTTCCTTCTATAAAGGGAAATATAGCTATCTTAAATAAACTTAATGATGCTTCAAAGATAAATGGACTTTCTGAATTTGATTAGACTAGAATTATGGATGTCTGCTCACCACAAGGACTATAGCAGTTTAAGAAGGCAGCTCACCTCGAACTTAAGGACAATTAGAATCATCAAGCCAGTGAAGGTCACATCTCATGAATGAATAAACAAAAGTTGAATTGACTTAACAGTTATCACAATAAGCACCATTATAAGTGCTGGCCAACTCACCAATGAGGCAGACCCACCAATGAGTTCATTCTGTCATTGATTATTTTCTGTAGGTGTAACCATTACATCAGGAAAATTGGCAGGAGTTATGCAACTGCAAGGTTTCTTTCTTTGTCCTAGTTCAGACTTCACATGAGAGAGTGTATTCTTCTCCCTTAACCAGGCTGCTGTAGTGATTCTGTTTCACAATGCAGCAAGTAACTGACAAGTAGTAGAACAGATTCTATAAATATCCAGTTTCATGGGTAAAAGTTACATTGTGATTAGGAACATAAGAAAAAGAAGCAAGAGTGCCCCTCAAGCCTGTACTGCAATTCAATAAGATCATAGTTAATCTACCTCAGGCCTCAGCTCCAATGTCATGCCAGCTCATCATAGCGCTCAACTCCCAAAATTTCAAAAATCTTATCTACCTCCTCTTTAAATGCATTCAATGATCTAGTCTCTTTGGGACAGAGCATTCCAGACATTTGCTACTCTTCGGGAGAAGCAATTTCTACAGATCTTAGTTTAAATGATAATTCCCTTATTTTTAACTCACCCTACTTCAAGATTTCACCACGAGTAGAAACATGTACCCTGTCAAGCTTCCTCAGAATATCGCACGTTTGAATAAGTTTTAGCATCACCATTTTATATTTCAGACAGACTTTCAAATAATTGTACATTACTGTGGTGGCAATTTAAACAATTACAAGAGCAACATTTTGAAGTGTACAGTTCATTTACAAAAGCAATAAATATTTCCTACTGCTAAAGTATAATATTTTATGAAAATGGAAACTTACTTCACATTATTGGAATTAGCATTGATGTCCAAATATTGATGTTGGTGAACCATGTAATTAGTTGTCAGTTGTCATATTGTTTGACTTAATTTTATTTTCAGCAATAAATTATATTTATACAGCAGCTTTAACAGAATGGACATTCCACGGTGCTTTACGAGAACATCATAAAACCAAACAAGGCACTGAACCACACAGGAGAGTGTCTTAAAGGAAAAAAGTGAGCTAGACAGACGGAGGTGTAAGAAGGGAATTCCTGAGCTTAGAGCCTAGGAAATTGAGAACCCAGTGCGATTAAAATCTGAAAAGGGCAGAAATTGGTGAGTTCCATGGAACGTTGTGAGGCTGGAGGAGGTTATGGAGCTAGGAAGAGGAGTTTCAAAACAAAGATGAAAATTTTTAATCAGGACGTTGCTTGACTGAGAGTCAATGTCTGTCAGGAAGTGCAGAAGTAATAAGTGAAATGAATTCGATGTAAGTTAAGTAATGAGCTGCAGAGGTTTTATTTTACCTAAGAAATATAGAGGGTAGAATTGGAAACCTTGGAATAGTCAAGTCTAAAAAAAGTCATGAATCAGCGTTTCTGAAACAAATGAGTAGAGACAGGTACGGGGATCAGAGTACAGAGTCAAGGGTAACGGTATTGATCAAGAGCCAGTGTCTAGTCCGGGTAGATTGGATCAAAGGGAGAGTTGACAATCAAAAAAGTTGAGTTCTGAAGAAGGGTCACTCGACCTGAAACATTAAATCTGATTTCTCTCCATTGATGTGGCCAGGCCTGCTGAGATTTTCCAGCTAAACAAATATGGGTTGGATACAAAATGAAATTTTGCCCTTGTGTGTTCATAATTAGCTCCTGGAAGTTTTTCTTTGCTCTAATTCTATTTTATAGTTTCAAGGTGCAACAATCTTTCTGGAAAATGAAGAAATATTGAGAAGTTCATGTTTCAAGATAAAAATGGCATCATGCAGATTGTAAAATTTATTCTAATTTCAATATTCTTTATTATATAATAAATATTCTTTGCAGCAACTTGCTTTATTGTAAACTAAAGGGACAATTCCCAATTAGAATATTGGTTTGAAATGTTGCTAGTTCTATTGCAACCTATAACACTTGTGTCAGTATTGCAGAGATACATGAGGTGCCCGTTTGTAAGCTGTTGGAAAATATTAACTTTGGGTGTAGATCAATCATCAAATATTATTTGCATAAATTGTTATCATTTTAGAATTGGGGTAATTTGATATTAATTTTTCAGAATGAAACTAATGGTGCCAATTTAAACAGAACTGTAGCTCAACAAATGCACACTTGTTCAGTATTATGAATAAAAATAATACCTCACTAAATTTTTGAAAGCTTTGGTAAATAATAAATTAATAACACAGTAGAAAATTAATCAATAAAGCAACACACTATTTCATCTGATATTTTGAGTTTACAGCACAATGTAACATTTGACAGAATTTGTACAATATTTGTACAATTATTCTGGACTGATCGTGCTTTGCATTGTCACAATGGTATTTACAGGTATTTATTTGTAATATATTTGACAGTTTGATCCAGTGCCTAGACAATAGAACTCATTGCTGGCCTTGCAGGAATCTGCTCACACAAGTAATGATCCCTGTCATACAGATTCCCAATCGAGGTTTTAATCTGACAGTAGTGAAAAGGTCTCATAAGATGCCCAACAGCAGTGATGACAGCAAGCATCGTAAGCAACCAATCACATTCTCGCAGACAACAAACAAAGGATTTTAGTACTTTTGCAGTTAAGTTCCTCTAATATTTCTTCACAAGTTATTTGATTTACTTTTGGGATAAATCTTCATGATCTTCCTTAAACTTCTTCAATGTTTCTCTGGTGAGATAATCAGAACTGAACCAAAAATGATCTTATAAATGGACAACCTCCAGAGGCATGAATTTTATTGTTCTATATCACCATTGTTTCATTATTTTGTCACATTTTCCAGATCTTGATGACGATTAGCCAGCAGTCATTTCCAGATCTTTTATTACGTCTCCTGATTCCATTCATTACATTTATTTATGATGCACTTTCAATATGCAGAAGGTTGATCTGATTCCAAGAATCTGTCTAGTTGTCCCTGAGCAGCATACTTGGAAGTGAATTAAAGTGGTCAGAGATGACTCACTAACTGATTTTAATCCCCTCCTGCAGCAAAGTTCCTGGAATCTGATCAGCATTTCTCCGAGATAGCTAGGTAAAAATTCAGAGCGCAGAATATTGAGAAATCAAGCCCACAAATTCCTAACTATTTTATGTCTAGGTGTCTCACAAGACTTAGAAGTATAAGAGAATGGAAATTAATGGAAATGTCTATTTCAACTCAAAGACTCCAGCTTTGAAGGCAGTGCTGCCATTTTTTTTTTACTTCTTTGCCTTAGAAAACAACAGTATAAAGAACCTTACCTCCTGGCCACACTAGAACTATTCAAAGCAATCATCATCAAGTTGGAGTGTACTTGCGAACTAATTTCTGCTGGCCCGGATTGACTTTATGGATGTGCTGAGTGTTTTGAGGAGCTGATGAAGCCTATAAAAGAGTGATCCTGAGGTGGCGGAGACATTGATTGTGACTGCAAGCTCTCTGGCATACCACTTTCTCCCTGTGGTGGGATCTTTAGCAGCAATTCCCCTTGGGCTACACCATTTGAGGAAAATGAAGCACTATCAGTGAAGAAGAAGACAAACTGCTCACAGGAAAAGGAGCAGGAGGGAAGAATTGCTCTCAACAGGACTCCATAACCAACTTGGAACTTTCAGGACTACTTCTCTTACCTTGATCTAAACCTTGAGCTATACTTGCTATGTCTGCATTTAATGAAGGCGGTATTCACAGAATATTGTCGCCTTTTGCAGCCAAACAGAGCAAAGTGAGGGTGCTGCTCCTCATGGTTGTGATGGTGATAGTGGGCTTGAATTCCTTTGCATGGACACTATAGCACATACCTAAGTGGCCCACAAAGACAAATGACTAAAAACTGGATTACACCAATATTCGAGTGTGAGGGTTCACTATTTGCAACCTGCCTGTTGCCACTTCTGGTGGATATTGGCAACACATAGGATTGGTGCTCCCAACTCATTTCATTGATTGTACTACTGGCTGCCACTTGCTGCTGCTGAACAAGACTGGCTACCTGTATTCCCAGCAGTCAGCTTAGCTATGTCATACTAATTGTATGTTATGTAGCCAACCTGCTGTTCTTGAAAGCAGTTTGCCCCTCTCAAAAACAAATTACAATAAATGAGAAGAATTTGCTACTGAATACCACTGCAACAATTCTAAAACAATTTTAAAAATTTAAAACCAGTGCTTAAAAGACACTGGTTGTGGCGCTAGGGGCGATGGTGAGTGGAGGTGTGAGGGTGGAGATGTTCCATGGTTTCATGGGGCCCTGGAAGCTCTACTGGCAACCCTCAGAAAGGAGAGGGAACAGGTGACCAAGGCAGTTAATCCTCAGCTGCTTTTTGGTTATAATCCTGAATTTTCCTTCCAAACGGCATTGAGGGTGTACCTACACCACAAGAGTCCTAGAAGGCACCTACTGCCACCCTTCAGGGACAATTAGGGATGGGCAATAAAGATATTTATGGGTCCTTATTTGTATATCACTGGTCACATGCCTCAATATTTGTTGTAACCAATTAATTGATGCTGAAATACAGCCAACAAGTTCAACACTTGATTTGTACAAATTTGAAAGTGTGACAAAGGATCAATTAATTTGTTTCTTTTGCCAGAATATCAGAAAAATGTCTTCTTGTCTTTCAGTTTTGCCAGAGTGTGGGCGTTCTCTTACATTGACATAAACATGTAAATATAGTTCAATTGGCAGTCCAAGAACCAATACCACTGCAATGCACACTGTCTAAGTAGGAGATTAATTTGTTAGCCTAGATTAGTCCTTAAGGGAGGTGGGCTTGAATCCAGAGCCTTCTAGCTCACAGGTTAGAGTACTACCAGTGAATCAACTGACACTAGCAGTAACATCACTTATCCCAGTGCTACAAGTTTACATTGTAAATCAACTGTGTTAAGGAGAACCCTATAGAATTGCAAAATTAATTAGGTGTGAATCAGTACTTAAATCATACCTTCAAATTGTAACGTTTGACAATACTATAATTGATCAACAGGTTCAAGAGGAAAAAACAGGATAAATTGCTTCGGCTGCAAACATGGCTTTTTTTTGCTTTTTCTCTTTGTAACAATTATATTTTCCAAAAACCTTCTTCGCCACTCTCCTATAAGTATTGAGGCCATGCCTGTCACTTGTGTGAGCCTTGACACTTACAATCAAATAAAATCTATTCACATTCGACATAGTCTGCATCACAACCTCGCCCATTGCTGATCTGACCCTTCTTTCCTATGTAGCCCATTGGCATTGAAGTTAATTGTAGGATTAAAATGTGTTGTAAACCTGAGGAACATTGTATTCAAAATAGTGCTGCAAAATTAGGTTATAACACAGACAACTTTGGTATAAATGATTTACATGAGCAAGTTCAAAAGTTCTTACATATAAAATATGTAACAAATCTAGGCAAAAATACTACACACAAATGTGCACTCATTATTTTATTAAACTATACTTCATTTTTTACGTATACCATTGATTTAGCATTGGAGTCCATTTTTCTATTTAAATGAGCTGCATGTTTAAATAATGCCAATGGATTTAACATGTTCAGCATATACTCGTCAAACCAAGACTTCACATATTTTCCTAATAAGATGGTTGTTCCCTTTGCGATATTATATTTGAGGATTATGACAAACATTCCAATTACGTTTTTCAAATGAGCTCATTATGACTTGCTCTGAACATTTACACACCATTTGCAAGGATCGATAAAAAAGAAGGGCCAGATCTTTGTTCGCAACTAGAAAAGGATTTTGGAGGTATAAGCTTATAACAACCATTTCTACATAACCAAACTTTTATTTAAAGTAATTATCATTATCACTTTAATGTCAATAGTTCATGGGTTCACATTCTAAAATTAAAACAAGCTACTTACATGACCTATTTTGTGGCTTCATTTTCTAGCGAGTCACTGTTAATGTAAGATTAAGCAGTCATTCTTAATGATCTTCACAGTGAATATCAAATATTTATTCAATGAATCTCCCATTAATTTTCACTCTGTGCCATGTCAAAAGTGTGTTTCAATATTGAGAGTCAACATACATTGTTTAAACTGCTTACCACTTATGATCTTTGCATCCTTTCTTTATTATTTATTCAGCCAGGGGCTGTGGCATCAATGACTTGGCCAGCATTTATTTGCCATTCCTCATTGTCCTCGAGAAGGTGGTGGTAATCTGTTTTCATGAACTGCTAAAGTCCACATGGTGTTGGTACGCCCATAGTGCTAAGGTATATACACAGTACTGCTAGTTAGGGGGTTCCTGAACATGACAATAAAGCAAGAGCAATCCAGGTCCAATTCAGTGGGGTGTGTAGCTTGGAGGGGAAATTACAGGTGGTGGTGATCCTATACATTTGCTTCCCTTATTCTTATCGATGGTCGAGGCTGTAGGTTTTGAAGGGGATGTCAAGGAGCCTTGGTCAATTACAGCAGTGTATCTTGTAAATCATACACACTGCTGGTATTGTGCATGGGTGGTGAAGGAAGTGAATGTTGAAGGTATTGATTGGAGTGCCAATCAGGTTGACTTCTTTATGGGCTTCTTGAATGTTGCTGGAGCTGCATTATCCAGGCAAGTGGTGCATATACTATCACATTCATGGCTTTTGCCTCATGGACAGTTGACATGCTCTTGGGAATCAGAAGATAAGTTACTTGCAACAGAATTCAAAGCTTCTCACCTGCTTTGTAGCCTCAGTATTAATATTGCTGTTCCAGGTCTATTTCTGATCAATGGTAACCCTCAGGTTATTGAATGTGGGGATTTTCTCAAACTCAGTCTTTAATATATTCTATGATATCTTCTTTGCAGGTGCAGCAGATAATTAAGAAGGCAAATGGAATATTGTTCTTCATTGCTTGTGGGATGGAGTTTAAAAATAGGGAGATTATGCTGCAGCTGTATCGGGTGCTGGTGAGGCCACACTTAGAGTACTGTGTACAGTTTTGGTCTCCTTACTTGAGAAAGGATGTAGCACTGGAGGGGGTGCAGAGGAGGTTCACTAGGTTGATTCTGGAATTAAGAAGGTTGCCTTTTGAGGAAAGGTTGACTAGACTGGGACTGTACTCACTGGAGTTTAGAAGAAAGAGGGTGTTCTTACAGAAACATATAAAATTATGAAGGGAATAGATTGGATAGAAGCAGGGAGGTTGTTTCCACTGGCAGGTGAAACTAAAACTAGGGGGCACAGCCTCAAAATAAGGGGAAGCAGATTTAGGACTCAGTTGAGGAGGAACTTCTTCACCCAAAGGGTTGTGAATCTGTGGAATTCCATGTGTAGGGAAACAGTTTGATGTTACCTCATTGAATGTTTTTAAGTTAAAGATAGGTAGACATTTGAACAGTAAAGGAATTAAGCGTTATTGTGAGTGGGCGGGTAAGTGGAGCTGAGTCTCAAAAAGATCAGCCATGATCTTATTGAATGGCGGAGCAGGCTCGAGGGGCCAGATGACCTACTCCTGCTCCTAGTTCTTACGTTCTTATGGTCCTGCATCCATGTTCTCTGGGCAAGAGAATTCCACAGACTATCTAAGTGAAAACAATTCCTCCTAATTTAAACCTTAAACAGGAATCCCTTACTTTTTAATTCTGTTATCGGTGGTGAGGAAGATCCTCAAATCCATTGTCAAGGATTTTATAGCAGAGCATTCAGAAAGCAGTGGCAGAATCAGACAGAGTCAGCATGGATTTATGAAGGGGAGATCATGCTGGACAAATCTGTTGGAATTCTATGAAGATATAACTAGTAGAGTTGACAAGGGGGAGCCAGTTGATGTAGTATATTTGGACCTTCAGAAATTATTTCACAAAGTCCCACATAAGAGATTAATGTACAAGATTAGAGCAGATGAGATCGGGGGAAGTGTATTGAGATGGATAGGAAACTGGTTGGCAGAGAGGAAACAAAGAGTAGGAATTAATGGGTCCTTTTCAAATTGGCAGGCAGTAACTAGTGGGGTGCCACAGGGATCAGTGCTAGGACCCCAGCTATTCACAATATATATTAATGATTTGGATGAGGGAATGAAATGTAACGTCTTCAAGTTTGCAGATGATACCAAGTTGGGTGGGAGGGTGAACTGTGACAAGGAGGCAGAGATTCTTCAGCATGATCTCAACAAGTTGGGTGAGAGGGCAAATCTATGATAGATGCAATATAATTTGGATAAATGTGAGGTTATTCACTTCAGAAGTAAAAACAAGAAGGCAGATTATTACCTGAATGGCTGTAAATTGGGAGAGGGAGTGTGCAGCGGGACCTGGGTGTCCTCGTGCACCAGTCGCTGAAGGTAAGTACGCAGGTGCAGCAGGTGGTAAAGAAAGCAAATGGTATGTTGGCCTTCATTGTGAGAGGTTTTGAGTACAGGAGCATGAATGTGTTGTTGCAGTTATACAGGGCTTTAGTGAGATCACACCTGGAATATTGTGTGCAGTTTTGGTCTCCTTTTCTGAGGAATGATGCTCTTGCTGTCAAGGCAGGGCAGCGAAGGTTTACCAGGCTGATTCTGGGGATGGCAGGTCTGACATATGAGGAGAGATTGATTAGGTTGGGATTGTTTTCTCTGGAGTTCAGACAAATGAGGGAGGATCTTATAGAGACTTATAAAATTCTAACAAGACTGGACAGTGTTGAGTTTAACAATTTGAAAACATGTTCATTACCTACCCTCACACCCCTTGGTCCTATTCTGTATGTATTGCTCCCGGTGCAGCCAACCTATTTTTCAACTATTTACACTTTCCATTAGCATCCATTCAGCATTTATATCTCTCCTGGCTTATCATCAGCAATCCCTCTGTCTGCTTCACTTTTTTTCTCCTTGGGCACCATGCCCACCCCACCCCCAATTATGAGCTTAAATACCATTTCCCAGCCGTTGTCAGTTCTGACCAAGGGTCACTGGACTTAAAACATTAACTCTGCTTTTCTCTCCACAGATGCTGCCAGACCTGCTGAGTTTCTCCAGCAATTTCTGTTTTTGTTCTAGATCTGCTGGCACTTCTTAACACTCGTGTCTCAGACCAGAAGGTGGAGACATAACATCAAGCTTGTGAATAAGTGAGGAATTTATAGTCCTGTTCAGATAATTCTTCCACCTGTAAGAGCACTGTAGATTCTATAAGAAAGATAACAGAAACCATTTAGCATTATGCAGGGGACAATAATATACTATCCATTAAATAATACATAGATTCAATAGAGAGACATTTTCTTTTACCAATGTTTTCCACTCTCCTGCAGACCTAACCTCTTGCAATGACTAGCTCTCAGGAAGAAACCGCTCTCTTCTTTCATTATCACAATAGATTCCTACATTATAACAAAAAAATTTTTTAAGTAGTCCTTTTGCTGTACCTGGCCTTGGAAGGAATGTTTGTTTTAAAAATAAAGAAGAAGAACTCAGCTTGGAGAGTTTATTTTGACACTTGATCCTCTTCCTGCTGTCTCTGACAAGAAAAAACTCCGGTTCAAGCTAATAGTTGAAATTATATTTACAGTGTTGGATCATGAGCTGTATATCTAAAAAAAGGACCCACCAAGCTCAATGAGTAGTCCTAGCTCCCTGCTTTAGAGAGCAGGTTAAACTCCTTGACAGCACTATGGCGGTGTGTAAGTTACCGAACTGATCTTAACTTCTTTCCCACCTATTTCGTACAAAGTGGGTAGGATTAAAATCACCCCTTCTGCAATTTTTCACATGTTTTAAAAATAACCAAATTTGAATACGTATGTTGTACAAATGAAATATTACATCACCTCCATTCCCTATCAATAGAGATAAAGCTAAATTTAATTGATGTAATTTATGTATTATTCACTCAGTGGAACCATTCATTGATTGGTGTGGTAGACAACCCAAATCTGTTGCAACTCCTCCACCGTTGTTAAAGTATCAGGCTGCTTATCCAACATTCAGTATAGATAAGCATAAATTTCGTCCACATTTGAAAGATTGAAACCCTTGTATTTGGTTCTTAGTCCTGCTTACTGGCAAATCAATATTTGTGCAATTGGTATTATACATGACCTGCTTCTGACCAATTGTTTGTGAATTTTGATGCCATCTTTTTGCACGTTTGCAACATTAGCTGATGTCCTGTCTTAGCTCATTTGTTGCTGAAACACACGTTTAAGCTTTCATTAGATTGATGGTTCCAGCAGAGACCTGGCTGCTCTCCCACATTCCACACTCTGTAAACCTGAGATAATCCAAAATGCTGTTTTCCATGTCTTAATTTATGTCAGATTTCACTCACCTTTCACTCTTGTGTTGCCCAACCTACATTAGATCCAGGTCAAGCAGTAATTTGAATTTAAAAATCTCATCCTTGTTTTCAATGTCTCCATTGTCTCGCCCTATCCTATCGCTGCTAAATCCTCCAGCTGCACTAGCTTCCTATATAAATGTAAATTGTTATGTATTAATCTAATCCCCAAAGTACACTGAGTTAGCTAATCTCAGCCAAGGTGTCAGCAACCTCGATATAAGCAGAGAAAATTTAGATAAACTGCCTGCTTTCAATCAATATTGTGTATACAGATGCTGGATGAAGTGTAATTGACTCAGTTTTGATCATATTTACTCAGCCCACTGAAAAAAAGAACCGGCAAATCTCAAGTGAATGTTACTGATGCAAAAGCAAACTACTGCAAATGACAGAGATGTGAAATAAAAACAGAAGGTGCTGGAAACTCTCAGCGGGTCTGGCAGCATCTTGCAAAAAAAGGCAAATTCTATTTCTCTATCCACAGATGCTATCAGACATGTTGAATACTTGCAGCATTTTATCTTGTACTATTGCAGGTTGCCAATGCCTGTAAAATTGTCTCTCCACATATCTACCCTTCCAAGAGATGGACAACTTGGAGTCAAAACATAACAGAACTCCGCATGTAAGTTAAACGTTTTAGTTAATGCATTACCCAGGGCTCCTTTACTTGTGAAATCAACTTGACATTCAGAAATTGAACATGCAGCAACCCCAATGCATCTCACTCATAACATTGTAATACCAATGCATGTAACCTCCTTTGCATCATATTCCATAAATTCATATAGTATTCAGTATTTAATATGAGTTTACCTCCAACAGGGTAGTTTACTATATGCCTCCCATAACATAAGAAGCTGGATTTGGATATTGTGGTATTGAAAAATCCAACAAATTTTTATTGCAGCTGACTATTATGTACAAACATTACATTCACAGGCACATAAGCATCTGAACTAACATTGAACTATTAGTTTACAACAGAGCAGGGTGCTTACAACAGTTTGATATGAGGCGTGTGATTCATATATATTTATATATTTTAAAATAATTTATTTTCAAGTTTGGATTTTTCAGTTTGATCTAGTAGGATTTGGTTTTTATATATTTAATGATGAACTTACAACTACTTCTGCAGTTATGGTGATTTTGTTTTTTGTAAGAAAACAAGCTGAGAGAGGTTATTTTGGGGAAATATCTATGTCTTGAAGAGACTTTTTTTAGTTTCATCTTGGGCAGTTCTGCAGATTGCTTGGCTGAAGCAGGATGTGTAAAGGAACGGACTGACAAATGGCAAGTAACATTAATACCACAGAAATGACAGACAATGACTATCTCCAGTAAGAGACAATCTAACCACTGCCACTTGACATTCATTGGTGTTACCATCACTAAATCATCCAAAATCAATCTCCTGGGGGTTACTATGATAAGAAACTCAACTGAACTCACCATATAAATGCAGTAGCTACAAGAGCAGGTCAGAGGCTAGGAATGCTGCAGTAACTAACTAACCTCCTAACTCCGCAAAGCCCACCATCTACAAGGCACAAGTCAGGAGTGTGATAAAATACTCCCCACTTTCCTGGATGTGTGCAGCTCCAACAACACTGAAAGCTTGACACCATCCAGGACAAAAGAGTCCAATTGATTGGCACCATATCCACAAGCATCATACACCCACAACAGTCCCCCTCATCACCAAAGCTCAGGAGCAGCAGTGTGTACTTTCGACAAGATGCACTGTAGAAATTCATCAACGATCCTTAAACAGCACCTTCCAAACCCACGACTACTTCCATCTAGAAGGACAAGGACAGCAGATGCATGGGAACACTACCACTTGCAAGTTCCCTTCCAAGCCACTCACCATCCTGACTTGGTAATATATTGCCATTTCTTCACTGTCACTGGATCAATATCCTGGAATTCCCTCCTTAATAGCCCTTTGGTTCTACCTACAGCACTTATATTGCAGTGGTTCAAGAAGGCAGCTCACTATCACCTTCTCAAAGACAACTAGGGACAGGCAATAAATGCTGACCAGCCTGTGAAACTCACATCCCATGAGAGAGTTTCTTTTTTTAATTTGCTCCTGAGAACGGGAGAATACAGTTTAGAATTTTTAAAAATAGCTTATCTCAGTGTAAGAAATTTAGTTCAAAAGTTCTAGACCAGAAGTGTTTGGTTAAAATCTCAGAGGTGTAATTTGAAGCTGAGAAAATTTATCTCAGTTATATGATTATGGAAGTTAAGGAAGAGGGTATCATATTCTCATGATCCTTGTAATGTCAGATGGGCTTTCTTTTTATTTTTGTGCTTTTTGGAGAAAGAGAGTGGTGGAACTGACACTATGTCTGGACACAGGTAAGCTTTTAATGAAGAAAACCGCTATTTTAGTGGTTCTGAACTATACTTTCTATCAAGAGCGCCCTGGAGTTGTGCTTCCTGAATTGTGTTTTTAATTAGTTTAATAGCTTTTCATGTTCTGCTTTGAAGAGATAGAGATGTAGAGTGCTCATGATGCATCTGTACAAGTCGATAGCTATTAGTTTTTATTGTATTTGTAACTTCAGTCATTTTTATTTTTAGGAAGAGCAGTATTACAATATATTTTTAACTTGAGAGAACTTACATTCTAATCAAAAGTAAACAAACTGTGACTTCTTGGTGTTCTATGTCCTATCTACAGATCTGTATGAATGTCTTCACTAATGCTGCAGATGCTAAAAACTTCTGCCATTGTCCAAAATTGTCTTCTGTCCAAAGCTGTTGGCTCTTTGCTGTTTAATTTAATTTCCAAATATTTGTCTCTGAGATATTGGAGTCTTTTGTAGATGTTCACCACTACTGGTCCCATAATGTGAACTTACTTAGAAAAGGGTGTTTTATTACATGATGAAGCAATGGTTATGTTACCTCCCATACATAAACTTTAATATTTTTCTATTGAAGAATCAAACAGAAACTTATTACAGCTGATCTAACACTACAAACATAACATTTACAGACACAAAGGTGTCTGGGCTAACCTTAAGCTATTACATTATAGCAAAGCATCATGCTTCTAATGATTGCTTCAAGTGATCCAGGGTAAGATGGAGTATGAGATCTTTATGCCCTCGGGTCACATGGTATCATGAAATGACTCTTCAAGATATACTGACATATTGACCTTGAGGTATAGCACAACAGCATTCTCTATTTATGTTAATGAACCATAAATTAAGGTATTATAGTACTGTACAAATTAATATAAAAGTTATACAGCCATTCTACCTACACCATGTGTTATACATAAATTTCAAAGAAATTCTAATATGAAATAAATTATTCCATCCAATCAATCAATGTCAGTGATTATTCTCTGTACATACAACAACCCTAACAACATTCATCCACCAGCTCCCAATTTCCTTGTGCCTCTCATCTTTCATCTCCTTACCAAATCCAATTTTGAATATTGACCATTTTCTGCCTCAAGCATTAACTCTGGAGGAGAATTTCACTCCCTCAATATTCTTTAAATAAGAAATTTCTCCTTTTGTCTGTTCTAAATTTCATACGTTGAATTTAAGTCCTGAACTATCAACCATCTGACTCTATATCTCACTGTGCCTTGTAAATGTATAGGACTGGTAATGTTACAGAACTTAATATTGCTTATAATGGCTTGAGAATTTGCCTAGTGTGGCAAATGCAAAATAATATTGCTGAATTTAATTTTGCTGTCAGGATAGCATATTCACAAGCAGGGGTAGATTTGTAATTCTGCCTTGGCACTCCGATAGCAGGAGAAACAACAGCAGCTGTTGATGTAATGTCAAAAGAGTGAGGTGATTGACTTAATGCACAGGCATCTGTGCCAGTAATTCAATTTTCTGGAAGATGGATGGTCTCTTTTTGACATATAGCAGGATAATGACAAACAGCATGATTGAGATTACGTGTGCAAAGAAGAAAAGTATGGAACAGCAGACCAATGAGATTACAGAAGAAACCCTGAGAAATCTTGGTGCACTAGGACAATATGGTTAACAGCAGCCTGAAGCCGGATTTATATCTTTTGTGATTTTTATTCCTGTTTAAGTTGAAGTTAAGATCCATCCCAATGTGTCTGAGGAAGGAGTGTGAAAGAACAGATGCCAGTTATTCTTTATACAATCATGTTCTTATGACCACAGTGTTTATAATGGAACTTCTTTTTTAACCAAACAAAGCACTAGCTAGAAAACTTAAATATTGTTAAAAAGAAACATTGGACCGATACTTGTCATGACTGAAGCTCAAGAAAACTAACTTAGAAAGTAAACTATAGAGTATACAGCAAGAGGAGAGGGTTACGATTAGTTGAAATATTGTTGACATGGAGATGCAGCAGGAACTGTTAGTTGTCTTAGTTAACTGATTAAATTCAAATCAGGCAAGTCAAACTGGTCAGGGTGTTGCCATAAGGATGCAGTGTGAATTAGCTGTCTCTCTTTCCTCAGTGAATAAGATGCAATGCTTGGACAGAGCCTTTTGTTGCCATCAAAGTAAAAGGCTCTGTATTTGAATAAATATACCTTCTTGAATATGAACATTTATCATACTTTCACCCTGACTGGTGATCAAAATGGTTTCTATTGCAATTCTCAATGCAATCAGGATTATTTAGTAAATGCTGTCCAGTATCAGAATCACATCTGAGTTTGGATATTATGCCCTGAGTTTTGCAAGCATGAACACAGTTTGCATGTTGCCTGATGGAAAATGTCAAAAAAATATATTTGATATTGTCCTCCAGTCATTGGGACATATGTAGCTTTCTATACCTAACATATACATTTCCTCTATATTTTTCTTTCCGTGTGGATAGTTCAACAAATAATCACCCTCTTCTTGTGCTGTATTAATTTCTGTTTCTTTTCTAAGTTAAGTTATTTTTATGCTTATCTGAGTGTGAGATAAAAAGCTTCAGTTTCATGTCTCTTTTCAACAATGTTGTGGCAGTAACCATTAATGCCGATCATTATAGTATGTTTTTGTAAGGCTAGGTTCTGCAAGTTGTTATGGACCAGACCAAACCCCTTCAAAAATAACAATGAAATAGCCTAGACCCTAACTTTTATTTTATGTAATGGCAAGCATAAGGTGCTGTGTTCCAGATGTAATTTGATTTGGCTACACTGCTCAGCTTTAAGCCACACTTTATTCTTACCCTATAGTTAAAGTACAAACAAAAGAAAGAATAATCAGAATAACTTAACTCTATTAGAAAACTTAACAGAATAATAGATTATTAAACTACTAAACCACAACTATTCCAATATAGTAACATCAGACAAACACATCCTTGACAAAGTCAAATTTAGTAAAATAGATTGACTCACATGCAATTCTCCCAAAAGTGATAACTCCAAATTTTAGCTATAATAGAGAGGAGAATAATAGCTTCCACATTCAGCTTCAAGATCCCAGAACTGCTGAATGCCAAACTTAAACCTTGGTTCTGTGGGAGCCTGACTCCACCCATTCATGTTGCTTCTATTGCTTCAACTTTAAAAAAGAAAACCAAGGCCTCACAAGCTATTTACTTCATTAGGTTGGAGGGGACAGTTCAGCACCAATGGCTCAAAACCTCTCTTCACAAAAAGAGGACACAATATACTACTTAAAGTCATAATATTGTCACCATGTTATACTGCATTGCTAGTCAACATTAAGGCTGATGTGGTACTTATTAATCTAAAAAGACCAGCTAACATAAAATGGTGATTCAACCTGATGTGGAATGTCACACTATTCTGTTTATGAAGCAGTAATGTTCCGTGCAGATGGTGCTATATTGTAGGATCAACACCACACACTCTGCTGAGAATCTGAGCAAGGTTATGATATTGCATGGAATTGTTGGTTGGAGACAGGAAAGTGTTCCAAACAGGGATGGGGAAGCTGGAGAAGAGGCAACCATAATTGCGTCATAGTTGTCCTGTAGTCAAGTCAGAATAGTTTATTAGATCCCTGGGAGGATATTGTCAATTCATACTCTTAACTCAGTGAGTGACCTCTGAATCCAAGCAAAGAAAATAGATTTTCATTGACATGAGTAATTAGTTGAGTCTCACAGAAAGTCTTTTTAATGTAAAGTTGGAATTAGTTCTCTTAGCCTCTCTTTCAAATACAGCCAATACCATGGTTGTGAACGAGTTCTGTTCTTGAGTCTGTTTGCAAGTTGGAACACAATGTAGGACAATATAAAGTAGCTGTTTGTAAGTATGTAATGTTCATGTGTCAGATCTTTAAAACTACATCCCTGTAAGGGATCACTTTTTTAAGTACAAGCATTCGTAAGTCAAACATTTGTAAATCTGAGACGTGCTATGACATTTTTTGTATAGCCGCCATGACCGGTAGTACTAATCTTTCACTTTCTTACCCATGTAAACACATTACCATGCTATCTATCAGAAAAGCAAACTACTACCTCATCTGCAATTTGGGGCCATGAGTTTTGATTCATGCAAATCATGTAAGAATGACTTTGGCAGTTGTATTAAATTCTCTTGCCAGCAAAGGCGTGCTGACTTCTCAAAGATGAGAAAGATATTATTTCCTGGCAATTAAAATCATACTGCAGCAATTTTTTGTCAGCACTTGTTCTACATGGTATTTTAAGAGAAAACATTTTGAATATGTCACATTTACTTTTGCAGTAATTTCTCTTTATGAAGTTGTTTCATAGTGTGCCAGACTTATGACATGTTGGACCAGATTATGTGGGAAAAGTAATTGTGAAGCTAATAGAATGAAGTGATGTCAAGTTGCTGTACTTACGTCACAGATACAGACCAAAAATATTTGTGCTCCCTTTGTAAGTATATTTTTAACAGAATGGTCCAACTTAATTGCTGCCAAGCAACATATTTGATACTAAAAATGAACTCTTATAATGATGGAACCTATTTTTTCAGATTTTAACAATTTTGAAATTTTTAATAAAGTTTTGTTGAACTATTCTTTATCTCTTTGTCCTCTCTTTTAATCCTTCTGTTATTCCGTGTCCCTACTTTCTTAACTTTCATTTTCTGTCGTATTATTGCATACATTCCAGGCCAGAAAGACAGTGCACGTTTAAGACATGTAACAGTCTAGTAAAAAGGGCCTCACCTGACCTTCACAGCACAGTGCAGTGAAGTCAGTGTAGCGTATAGTCAGTGAATCAGTCATGCAAAGTGTTACAGTCACATAGTGTTGCTATAACATCAATAAGCATAAAACACATTCTATCTGTAAGTTTGAAAATTTTCAGAATTGTAAACAGAAAACTAAAGACCTATGGCTGCTGGAAATCAGAAACAATATCCAAAATTTCTGGAAAAACCCAGCACGTTTGGCAGCATCTTTGGAGAGAAAGCAGAGTTAATGTTTCAGGTCCAGCGACTCTTCTTCACAAGCACTGTAAACAGTGATGTTAATAAACTTCAAGGAATCTGTCTCAGCAAGAACACAGACTTTGTGCCATATATTACATGGATCAACATACAGGGAAGCATTCAGACCATATCATACTGACAGTGGTGTTTAACTTCAGAAAATGCAACAGGTTTTGCACCGGACTCTGGATGCCTCGGAAAAGAATCTTCATCCTGATTGGTTAAGGAGATACCCAGTTGCTTGTCCTGTTTACACAGGTTTTGGATCCTATGTTAGAAATGGCTTTCTTGTCGCAGTAAGTTCCATTGCAAAAGCCCATACAAAGCCTGTGAGCAAGATTACATGGCAATATTGCCATTCATTCATAGATAACCAAAAAGGTCAGCTGAATATATAGAGTATGGACAAAATCAAAATAAAATCCAATATAAATTTCTTGATGTTGCCAATCCATTTTCCCCCTTTGGATGCAACCAAAGCTCCTGTGCCTTTCCAGCATTGACTATTTTGTTATTCTTTCATGGGGTGTGGGTACTGTCAGCGAGATCTGCATTTATTACTCATTGCTAATATCTGTCGAAAAGGTGATAGTAAGCTGCCTTCTTGAACTGCTGCAGACCATGTGGTGTAGGCACACTCGCAGTGCTGTTAGGAAAGGAATTCTGGGATTGTAGCCTGCTAACAGTGGAGGAACAGTGACATAGCTCCAGGTTAGAATAGTGTGTAGCTTGGAAGAGAACTTGCAGAGGGCGATGTTCCCATGTATCTGGTGCCCTTGGCCATCTGGGATTTGAGAACAAGGGTTTCAAGGGTATTGTTAAAGGAGGCACAGTGAACTGTTGCAGTGTATCTTGTGGATGGTACACACAGTTGCTTCAGTGGTGAATGGAGTAAATGTTGAAGGTGGCGGATGTGGTGCCAACAACAGCAGGCTGCTTTGCCTGGTTGGTATTGAGCTTTAAGAATGTTGATGGAGCTACACTCACCTGGGCAGGTGGAGAGTATTCCACCACACTCCTGACTTGAGCCATGTAGATAGCAGAGAAAGGGGATGAGTAACTCACCGCAGAATTCCTAAGATCTGACCAGCTCTTGTAACCACATCGAGCCAAATTTTCTGAGAAGTGGTCAGATTGAGATTGCCAACACAGTCCTCCTTGTTCATGCAAAGGAAGGTTTCCATAATTCTAACTGGGGATTCTGATCAGACCTCCTTCAGGACTGCAGAGCCATGATTTCCACTGTGACAGGTCTCTCATCAAACAGTGAAGATTCAGTCAGCACAATGTCTTTAAAACTGTTTTAAGGATAAATCTCCCAGTCAGAATGTTAATCAATTCTTTTAAACCAAAATAATATTTTTATCATGAACCTGTTGGCTATTGGTTATTTTAGTTGACCTAGTCTTGAAAATAAATCTCCCTTGACAATCGAGAAGGTGTATTTTTCTAGAAACTATATGGTGGATCAGCCCAGCAACATGTTACAGAAAAATCTGCATTGTTGTCCTTATGATAATATTGTTTTGCATCAGCAGAAACATTGCTTTATGGCCAGCAGTTCTGAGCTGCACTATCCGCTTGACACAAAACAATGTTACAACTGGTACAACGACCAAATTAAAAGTGAAACCAATATCACTGTCACTGTATTATTCTGATAGTATCATGAAAATGGTAAGTAATATTCCTGCCAGACAAGTGCCATGCAATGAACATCTCTAAGAAGACAGAACTTAACCAATTCCCCCTGACGTTCAATGATGTTAACATCACTGGCTACCCCATTATCAACATCCCGGCATTACCTGTAACAACACCAGAAATTTGTGGAAAATCTCAGCAGGTCTGGCAGCATCTATGGAGAAAAATCAGAGTTAATGTTTCAGATCTAGTGACTCTTCCACAGAACTAAGGTAGCTAGGAATAAGAATGGTTTTTATACCGAAGATGGCATGAGAGGAGGGGGTAAGCAGTAAACAATAGGTGGGGATAAAGCCCATAGAGAGAGAAAAACAGCTGGACAGACAAAGGAATGGTTAAAGATCAATCTGGGGGAATGAATAGCTGCTAATGGGGACTATTAGTTGCTGACAATGGGTAGTGTGTGGTAGCAGCCCCCGCAATGACAAGGCCTGGTGTGTGGGTGTGGGGGAAAGTATGGGGAAAGATGCTCAAACCCTAAAATTGTTGAACTTGATGTGAAGCCCAGAAGGCTGCAGGGTTGCCATGTGGAAAATGACTTGCTGTTCTTCAAGCTTGTGCTGAGCTTCACTGGAGTGCAGCAACAAGCCTGAGACAGAGATTTTTGCCAGGGAACACAATGGTGTATTGAAGTGGCAGGCAAATGGAAGCTCTTGGTTGTTTTTGTGAACAGAACGTAGGTGTTCTGCAAAGCAGTCACCCAGTCTGTGCTTCATTTCCCCAGTATAGAGGAGACCACATTGTGAACTGAAATGGACCAGTCATAAAGCTATTACCTAGATTTTCCGATTGTCAGGTACCAATCTCTGAAGCATAGATAGAGTTTGCATAGGACCTTGCAAAATCATATATTAATGATTTCTGCTTTTTCTGAGGGTGCTCAGAAACATAAAGACCCAAAAATTGTAATACATAAAGCACTTGACATAAACTTACAGCTCAGATATTTTGTGGATGTACCGTGGTCTATTTTTGAAGGTGTTTTGGAGAGTTACTGTATAAAACTAGCTATAATGCAGCATTCTCAGACCTTCCAAACCAGAAATATCAAATACCTAGAAGGACAAGAGCAGAAAATATGTTGGAAGACCATTATCTGCAAGTTCCCTCCAAACCACTCACCATCCCGATTTGGAAATAAATTACTGTTCCTTCAATGTCACTGGGTCAAAATCCTGGAACTCCCTTTCTAACAGCACTCAATCTATCTACGCTGTATATATTACAGTAGTTACAGTAGCTGCTCTAAGGCAGCTCACCACCAATTCCTCAAGTGCAATTAGGAACAGGCAATAAATGCTAATCCAGCCAACAATGCCCACATTTTGTGAAAGAACAAAATAGAAAGGTATAGAGGCTGTGGTGGTAACATCTCTTGATCTGCAACAATACCACAAAATAGAGAAATAGAGGGAAAGATCTGTGGAGAGATAGAGGAGGTGGGCTGTCCACAGAAGCCCCTACACCTCCAACATCTTTTTGGCAGTACACTGCTACCCGAAAAGAGGATTCAAACCTTTTACCCAAGTGGTCTTCTCTTGTTTGGTCAGACAAAAGGCAGGGAACTGACTCGGATTTTAATTAAACAAACCCTTCTTTATTTTAACTGTTTAGGTACTAATACTCAATATCAAACATACAGTTGCTGTAATATTTACTTCTTACTTCATGTTACTGAATTTCAACTTTAACTCACTTCGTTTAACTTCACTTTACCTTACTTTAACTTAAGCCACATTTAACTCTAAGTCTAACTTTGACTCTTTGGTTGGCTTGAAATAAATACTATCCATGATACGAGTGAAGTGGCCAATTATGTTCTCTTTGTAGATCCTGCCTTATGGTTCTTTGTCTTCTTTCTAGATAACTTCAGGGCACGTTATTCTCAAAAATTGGTTTCAAATGCTCACTCCTGCAAAATATTTTGTTTTGCTAACTTTTATTCCAAAGTGTGCTCATCCTGTTAGAAACATCTCTGGCACTCGGCCAATGAATTGACCAAACCTGATCACACCATTCAATCCCAGCCAGTAAACACCCACATTCCATTCTCCACATAAGGTAATATGCTGCTTTTATGAAAAACAGACCACCATGACACCTCATTATTTGGTCAACACAGGAAACTGCAAGTCACAGCTTACAGGACAAGTCACAACATATCCGGGCTGCAGTTTTATCTTAGGTCAGAGTTTAAGCTAGCTTGGCCAAAATTCCCAGAGTGCTTGTTTGTACCTCTTAATCAGTCTTCTAGCCGTTTCTACTGCTGGCCACCTGACCACAACACTTCTACATCCACTTGATCCAGCAATCAGGCCTGAAATGAGTTCAGTTCTGAAGGGCCATGTTTAAATTGAAACATTAACTGTTTCTCTCTCCACAGATGCTACCAGATCTGCTGAGCATTCCCAGCAATTTTCTGAAATCTAATTTACAGCTTCTGCAGTATTTCAATCTTATCAACAAGGAGGTGATAACTGTGGTATCACCACAACCCAGCCTGAAGTCTCACACTAAGGCAGGAATGACGTTGCCAGTGGCCATAAAGATTTCAGTGACATTGAACTTTTATTGGTCAGGGTCTTTTTAAGTGGTAGTGGATAATATCTTAAACATTTCCCACTACACCGGCTGTCAGAGTATTTGGGAGCAAGACGCCAAGTATTCCAGTAAACAATTACGCAAAGGCCACAATTCCATTTACCTTCACATTACATCACCTTTTACAATACAGCACAACAGTGCCTGCACATGGTCCTGGCAACATTCACAATGTATACAGCACCACCCAGTAATTCACAATGGCTTTGGCCCTCTACAAAGAACTTCCTACACACTAATGAAAAATAAATACACACTGTCAGTAATGCAAGACTATCAATATTTGAAAACAATGGGGATTCTTTAGTTAATGTTTTCATTACCTTGAGCACAGTTACTGCCAACAGGTTTAAGTTGAACTGTTTCAACTACAACAAGATGATTTTCTGATAATACCTCCTGCAGGAGTCATCTGCACTGCCTTCTGTTGGCAGACAGCATACAGAAGAAGTAGGAAGCTGTCAAAACATTTGAGAGCAGTTTACTATGGTTGTGTTATGAACTGAGTGTGTAATGAAGCAGGCAGACCTGAAATCCTGATTAGCTGAACTGAAGTGAGCCTTTTGTTTGCAGAAACCCAGATTTTATCCCAAGTTCAGGAAACAAACTCATCTGCATTCACATCAGTATACATTCCGATGGAATCTGAAAATATCAGAGCGCAAATCTGCTGCTTCAGTGAGGTAGTCAGAGATTGTTCTCAGGTGGAGCAAGCAAAGGTTTCCAATACCACCTTACCTGTCCCTGTCATGACCTATCAGATCTCCTTCTCTCCTGATCACTTACTGTAATGCCAGGGACTATTGTTTCTGGCCTTTGAGCACAGTCTCCTGCCATTCACATTCGATGTACACCTATTACTGCTTCTATCCTAGTGGCATGCTAACAAGCCTAGTGTTAAAAGTGATTAAATTTAGGCCTGCCACTGCTTCTGAACAGGCTGGCTGCTTGCCAGCTATGCTCCCGCCCAAGACTTACAATCAAATTCCTTATCTAACGTATAAAGCTGAGAAAGTAAGCAGGTATGCCATTATAGAAAGTATGCACTTTTAATTTAAATTTCAGAGCAAGTCATTGGAAGGATTTGTTCTGCAACATTTCATAAGTTGTGTGAGAGATTTTCCTTGCTGTTGCTGTGTTGAATGCCCTTTTTCATTCTTCCAAGTGAGCAATTTGTTCTTGTTTAGCATATTTTAACTTTATTTAGTCTTGAAATGTATTTATTGCCCTCAGGCAATCTGTCATATTCATGGTATGGAATTGAGATTGCACTGGATTTCCTTAGCTGCACAGCCAATATATTCCCAATATATTGATTGTAAGCATTATGTCTTGCTCTGAACAATAGGAATTGATTTATTTTAGAACACTATAAACATGTCATAATGGAACCGAATGCTGCAAAAGCTTTCCATTCTTTTCATTTTGCATTTTGGTTTGGAGATTATATATATAATATATATACTAACACACTGCAAATGATCTGTTCCTACTTTCATGAAATCCAATGTCCAAGAGAAGGCTTAAAACAAGCTCCACATTTATAAAATGCAAGGAGTTAATGCATGAATAAGCTTCTGACAGGGATGCCTGAAAAGGAGCCTGCCTTAATATTGGGTCATTCCCACGAACTGTTGCAATGTTGAACACTGGCACGTTTCACCAATGTTTACACTTGCCAATGTTTAGTCTTTTCCTTATTTGTTTTTCTTAAGTATTCTGACTCAGTTTTATTGTTCCTCATTGAAAAGAAATGGCAGAGTATGGGGGTGGGGGGAGTTTTCATCTCAAGCAGACATCAAGTGGAGCTGTTGCACAGGACGAGTGATTGGGCCATCGCTGAAAAAACATTGACAGGCACTCATTGATCAGGAAGAAGCAGGAAACCTTATGGCTACCCATTCAGCTGAGGTAGCAAGAATACCATAAAAAGAGGGCAGGCGATGAAAAGGTAACTGTAAGATCATAAGAAATAGCAACAGCTGTATGTCAGGAACCAAAATAGAAATTGCAGGAAGGTGGAGGTAAGGCTACTATCATATCAACCATAATCTTAAAAAATGGCAGAGAAGATTCAAGGATCTGAGTGACATACAGCTGTTAAAACCGAAAGAACTGAGAATGCTGTAAATAAGAAACCAAAACAAAAATTGCTGGAAAATCTCAGCAGGTCTGGCAGCATTTGTGGGGAGAAATCAGAATTAACATTTTGGGTCCAGTGACCTTTCCTCAGAAGGCCCCCTTATCAAGTACATGTCAAATATGTCATAGAACATTAATTTCTGGTGGGATCAGAAATCCATGCCCATTCAAAAAATCATAAATGCTGGGACATGGGTAGTAAGCTAATGGCATTTTTATTTTCTCCCATTTTCATTGCATTCATGCTGAAAAATGGGGCAACAATGAGATGCAAATTGCATGTATGGCTTATGAGAAAAAGAAATCTGTATGTCTTCTGAATATTATTTCCTCAATTTCATTCCAGTATTGAATCCATTATGAAATTGTAATTGACATCTTCCTCATAGTAGAAGACAATTTAGGAAAGCTTAAATTTGGAAATGACCTTCTTTTTAAAAGAATGCAATCATTGTATATCTCTATGGTTTCCACACTGGAGTTCACAAGGGGGCGTTAACCTTCCAAGTGATATTATTTCTGCAATCTTAGTATATTGCCAGGTATATCTATCTGCCAAATTATCCACAATAAAACAGTTATCATCCAAGAACAATTCAAATAATATTCAGCATTCAACAAGTATCTATAATTTTCCAGACAAAGTGTGACTTTAATTCAAGAGCTTTTTTAAAATTATTTGGCAAGTATATATTTTTTCATTTTAGAATGTCCTTGCATACAACTGTAATGTGTTCATAGAAAAAAAACCCAATACTGGCAGCTAAAAGGAGCACATTTTACTTAAGAGTTATATTATCCATATAGTTGCTGAGATATTTTGTACACATCTAGTAAATTGTTACAGTTATAACACTTCATACAAATATATCAATTGAGCTAGCTCCAAAAGGCTGAATTTTACTGTGCAGGAATGCATGGGCTCAGGAGTTGGGAAGCAGGGAAATGCCAGGGAAATTGACAACATTTTGGAAAGCTGTTTCCAACCCATCAGTTTCCATATTTAACTGTAGCATTTTAAGCTGCACATGAACAACCCCCAAGTTGTCTATTTCAACGTTATTCGCTCCATTACAGGGATATCAATATGGTTTTTGCAATTAAACTGTGGGTGTTCTGAGCTTCCTTGATCTCATGAATGGAACCAACAGAAATTGCTGGAAAAGTTCAATAGGTCTAGCAGCATCTATGGAGAAAAATCAGAGTTAACATTTTGAGTCAAGTGAATTGACAAAAAGCAATAAGTACAGAAGATCACATTAAAATAAAACAAAGACCTCCACATTCTGAAGATTTGAAATATAGACTGAAATTGCTGGAGAAACTCAGCAGGTCATGCAGTATGGAGAGAAAGTGGAGTTATGTTTTGGGTCCAGTGACCCTTCTTCAGGAATGTTAACTCCACTTTCTGTCCTCAGATGCTGCCACATTTGCTGAATTTCTCCAGCAATTTCTGTATTTGTTTCTAAAAGTTTACAGTTCCTTGCCTGAATCTGTGAAAGACACTGTTCACAGTGCTTATGCTAAGAGATTAGTCTGATAAATGTGGAGGTTACTGTTGTATAAAGTAATGGATGCAAGGGAACATCAAGATTATTCTCTGCCCACTCTGATATATAACACAACAATTGTAGATCAGCAGGCAGTTTTGGTGGGTTGGTGCTGACTGAGGGTTAGGCTGTTTGGGTGCATAGCAGTTGGAATTTAGCTCAGTCTCCTCATAGAGAGGCATGTGTCTTGTTAGCAATAATTAATATACTCAAGTGAATGTAACCTGTTCTATGTGGATATTACTGAGGTATAATAAACTGAAAAAAAAACGAAAGAACTGCAGATAGAGTCATAGAGTCATAGAGTTGTACAGCAAGGAAGGAGACCCCTCAGTCCAACTCATCCATGCCAACCAAATATCCTAAATTAATCAATCCCATTTGCCAGCATTTGGCCCAGATACCTCTAAACCCTTCCTATTCAGGTACCCATCAAGATGCTTTTTAAATGTTGTAACGGTACCAGTCTCCACCTCTACCTTTGGCAACTCATTCCATACACCACCATGCTCTGAGTGAAAAAGTTGCCCCTTAGCTCCATTTTATATCTTTCCCCTCCCACCTTAAACCTATACCCTCTAGTTTTGGACTCCACTACCCGTGTAAAAAGACCTTGGCTATTCAACCTATCCATGACCCTCATGATTTTACAAACTTCCATAAGTTCCGAAGTGCCTGTTCCTGTGCTGTACATTTTCATTTGTTCATTTGTTTAAGGTCACCTCTCAACCTCCAATGCTCCAAGTAAAATAGCCCCAGCCTATTCAGCCTCTCCCTGTGGCTGAAACCACCCACCCCCCTCAACCTTGGCAACATTCTTGTAATTCTTTTCTGCACCCTTTCAAATTTCACAACGTCTTTCCTATAGCAAGGAGATCAGAACTGAATGCAGTATTCCAAAAGTGTCCTAAGCAATGTCCTGTACAGACACAACATGACCTCCTAACTCCCAAACTCAATGTGCTGACCAATAAAATCAAGTGTACCAAATGCCTGCTTCACTACCTTGTCTACCTGATGTAATAGTTACCAGTCTGATTTCCAATGTGAAGCCCTGATCCATCAGAACGCCTTTATTGCTTTATTAGTATTGGTAAGAATTATTTTAGCAGTACAAGGTTAACTTCTTTTTCTTTATTCATTCACGGGATGAGGGCGTCGCTGACCAGGCAGCATTTATTGCCCATCCCTAATTGCACAGCAGGCGGTTCAGAGTCAACCACATTGCTGTGGGTCATCACAGGTAGGCCAGACCAGGTAAGGATGGCAGATTCCTTCCCTAAAGGACATTAATGAACCACATGGGTTTTTCCTGACAATCAACAATGGATTCATGGTCATCGTTAGTCTCTTAATTCCAGATATTTATTGAATTCAAATTCCACCGTCTGCCATTGTGGGATTCAAACCCGGGTCCCCAGAACATTATCTGGGTCTCTGGATTAACAGTCCAGCGATAATACCACTAGGCCATCGCCTTCCCTCTAACTAATAAATAAGGGATTAGCAGGGCTGCATCACCCTCAAGAATGTACATCCTGGATAAGCATTTGTGCAGGGAGAGCCATTTGTTGCAGTACAAATGGGTTTCATAACTAGAGTAGCATCCATGAGGCTAGGAGCTACATTAATAGCATGATTAGAGATGTGGTCATTCTGCAGCTTAAAAGAACACAGGGAGAGAGGGAAGGGGTGACTTCCAAGCAGTTAAAAAGGAATAGGCAGGTTGTACAGGAAATGCCCAAATGCATCTCTGTCGCCATCCACAATTCAGTTCTGAATACTGATATTACATCTGGCAAATGCAGCCAAAGCCAAGTCCATGGCAGCCTGAGTATTCAGCTGCACAGGTAGGTACAATGAAGACTAGAAGAGCCACTCTGATAGATGACTAGATTTTAAAAATGGAACAGATAGATGTTTCTGCAGTCACAGATGTGAATCCAGAATGGTATATTGCCTCTCTGGTCAGGAATGTCCCTGAGGGGCAAGAGTGAACAGCCAGCAATCTTGATCCACATCAGAACTAACAATATGGGTGGAAAATAGAATGTAGCCTTGCAGCAGGAATGTAGAAAGCTGGATAGAAAATTAATTGGTTGGACCTCAAAAGTAGACAACTCTGGGCTACTCTCTGAGCCATGCACAAGTGAATAGAGAAATTGTTTTAAAAAGACACATTTGGTCAAAGCTTTTTGTCGTGCACTCATCAGGACAATTCAAAAGAACAATATTAATAAAGAGGAAATATATCTTTGAGGAAAGTGCTGATTGATCAGCAGGTAGACTCTGATTGGCAGAGGCATTGCTGTGGAGAATGCAGCAGTTAATGATGATTGACTGTTAACTGCCAGGCCTTATTTAGATTTCAGACCAGGCAGGTTGACTCTGATTAGTCAGAGCATTGCCCTGAGAAATGAACAAGTGAATAGCTGTCCCCTGTAAAGTTGATCTGAAACAGACGCAGTATATGCCTGACAGCTAACAGTGACAGGAGATTTTATTGTAAGGAGGATATAGAGATGTTTCTGTGGCTGCAGGGAAGACATCAGGATGGTATGTTGCCTCCCTAATGCCAAGAACAAGGATGTCACTGAGAGGCTAGAGGGCATCCTGAAGAGGGAGTTAGAACAGCAGGGGTTATTGTCCATATTGGTAACAATGACATGGACATTCCAAAGAGGGATGAGGTCCTCAGGCTATCACTGAACTTGTGCTGGCTCCCTGTCCCACTTGAAGTACAATTGTTCTGCCTGTGATGTTATGTGGAATGTTTTCAAAACTTGTCCTTTTGAACTCCTGGTGTCCTTGAGGCTAAAGTGCAGAAAGGAAACGGAAATGACCATGCACACCCCTCCACCTAATTCCTCCCTCAAAGACAGAGTATGAGAAGAGACTGGCCGCTGACTGAAAATTGATTTCCAAAATCTTCCCATAAGAATCAAGAAATAAAAGGGAGGTCAATGGAATAGTGGAGTTTATTTGAGACCTCTAAGGGATTTATACATGGAGACAATGGGCAATGGTAAATTAATACTTAGCACCTGCCTTCACCAAGAAAGATGCCACCCAGCCATCACAAAAGAGGAGGAAATTCTGTCACTAAAGGTGTTAAAGTTGATAAGGAGGTAGTTGATAGGCTGTCTGTACTTAAACCTGACATGACACCACGACTGGTTGAAATGCAAGTGAGGGTACAAAGGGAAGTGGAAAGTGAAGATGGGGATTATCAGTTCAGCCATTGAACGGTGAAGGAAACTTGATATGCTGAATGGCCTACTTCTGCTGCTATGAGTTATGGTCTTATAGACCATGTGGGGAACTGGAATGTAAGGGATCTGTATCAAATCCAGAACCACACTGATACAATAAAAATATATTTCTGTCTGTCGGATGCAAAGATCCTGTAGGCATTAATTTGGGCAATAGTCCATCTAATCCCTCTTGGGTATAGGTCCACAGTGCACAATTATTTCTTATTTGGCATTAGATGGAAATTTCAATCAGAAAAACCATGAAAACTGATGGACCTAGATATATAAAGTTGTCACACAAGTGCAGTAATGAGTACTCCACTGGAGATAGTACTGAGGCATGATATAGAAGGAGCTTTAGTTTGTAGTTATCCAACGTGAAACCAAATCTGGGGTCACTGATGCTAACAATGGATAATATTCCAGCTCCAACTGTTAATCCAGAATAATGTTAATAAGCAAAATATTCACAGACGCTGACTTGGAATATTTTATTGGTACCAATTCTTTGAACAAATCGACAATGGCACCAAGCTCAAGAACATATTTGATCTCTTGGGCAATTTCCCAGTTGTAAAAATTAAGTGAGGATTCAGACCTCTATAATGCAGTGCACTATGAAAGCATTTGGACTTTCTTAGCTTTTGGCTCGGGTTTTCCAGTTGTAAAATCTATAACAATCCATTAAATTAAATGGTGACCATCTATTTATTAATTGATCATTTAGTCATAAAACAAAATGTGCACTGTGAGTGCCAACACTGGCACATGTTTTATCTCCGGGTAGAACAGGTAAAGCTGCAATGCTAGATATTGAAGCTAACAATGTAACTTTACTCCAAATTCCTTCTGTATTTCAGTGTTTACGTTTATGTACAAATATGGAACAGTTTGGATATTTTCTAATCAACCTGTTCAGAGATGTTATTGCACGCGTCTGGAGCAAGTGGGACTTGATTTCAAGCTGTCCTGGATCAGATGTAGGGACATTGCAACTGCTCCACAAGACTTCCTATTAACTGTTTATGAATTGATTGTAATTGTATTCATTCAGTTACAATTTACCAGGAATATACTTGGAGAAGCGTGGTTATAATGTACAACTTTGTAAAAATTCTGCATTATTTTTAACCTTCTGTGCCCAGACATTTTAATTGTAACAATATAGAGTGTGAATGCTGTGGTGGTAATGATGGCAAAACTGTCAGTATTTTCTGCCATTGCTCTGCTGAAACTGACAATTTCCAGAGTCTAGACATATGCTAATCAAGACAGATAACTCAAAGGCACAGTCATTGAGACTTTGCTGTTCCATAAAAGTTCAGAGAGACTGAAATTTCCATTGTATTTTTGAATTTGTGAGAACTTCTACTTCCACAATGTTAATCTTGCTGTACAAATCCATGACAATGTCACATCTTGGTATAATTAGATTTTTAAAAGTGTATTGATTTCACAAATACTGTTAAACACTAACAAGCCTAGAAAAGGTAACTTTATAGCTTGAATGATAAAAATAATTCCTCTAGATGGTAGACACACCACTGATCTGGGTGGTGACCTAGCACCAGGCTGCCAGAGTCTGGTAGTGTGGCCGTCTCTGCCAGTCTTTTGGGAAGAGGACTTCTCTTCTCTGGCCCACCCTATCCACCAGGATCCCCTAAGTCCCTGTCAGACAATCACAGAGCCATTTTCCCCTTCTCAGTCCTTCAACAAGCAAGGCAGCTTTGGAATGCCAGTGCTCATAGAGTCATAGAGTCATAGAATCCTACAGCATGGAGACAGGCCCTTTGGCCCAAACTGATCCATGCCAACCAAAATTTCCATCCACTCTCACCCCATTTCCCTGCACTTGGCCGATGTCCTTCTAAACCTTTCCTATCCAGCTATTCATCCAAATGCCTATTAAATTTTGTTGATGTAGCCACCTCAACCACTTCCGCTGGTAGTTCATTTCATATTTGTACCACCCTCTGTGTAGAAAAGTTGCCCCTTAGGTACCTATGTAATCTTTCCCCTCTTACCTTAAACTGATGCCCTCTAGTCCTCGATTCCCCAACCCTGGGAAAAAGACTGAGTGCATTCACCCTATCCATGCCTCTCATAATCTTATACACTTCTGTAAGATCCCCCCTCAGTCTCCTACGGTCTAAAGAAAAAAGTCCTAGCTTGTGCAACCTCTGTCTATAACTCAGTTCTTTGAGTCCTGGCAACATTGTTGTAAAATTCTTCTGCACTCTTTCCAGTTTAATAACATCCTTCCTAGAGCAAGGTGACCAAAACTGAACACAATACTCCTAGCGTGGCCTCACCAACGTCCTGTACAACTGCATCATAACTTCCCAACTTCTATACTCAATGCCCTGACTGATGAAGGCCAGTGTGCCAAAAGCCTCCTTCACTGCCTGTCTACCTGTGATTCCACTTTCACAGAACCATGCACCTGAACTCCAAGGTCCCTCTGTTCCACTACACTCTTTAAGGCCCTACCATTCACCATGAAACTTCTACCTTGATTTGGCTTTCCAAAATGCAACACCTCACACTTATCTATATTAAACTCCATTTTCCATTTCTCGGCCCACTTCCCCAGCTGATCAAGATCCTGCTGCAATTTCTGATAACATTCCTCACTGTCCACGATACTGCCTATTTTAGTGTCATCCACAAACTTACTAATCATGCCTTGTACATTCTCATCCAAATCATTGATATAGATAACAAAGAGCAATGGGCCCAACACCGACCCCTGCGACACACCACAAGGTCATCTGGGTGCACAGTGGCCTTTTAGAGATGCTGCAGCCACCAGGAGTATCCAGTGAATGACAAGTCCTTTCAGGAACTCCAGATGGTAGGATGGGACTAGAATTGAGTGAGAGGGCTGCCTCAAAATCTCACCTCATAGACTTAACCACTTTCTAATACAGTTGTATTGGTTTTCCTCTTTTTCTATTTCTCCCTCTGCCCCCATTTCCTAATTTGCAAAACTGATGATATTGGGATATAGTTCCATGGAGGCCAATATTTCATTCATTTGGTCATTTTTCATGTGGAAGCCTAGAATGTGAAAAGCACCAGAATCACAATAAATTCTGATCATGTCTTCTTCCAGTGTGTTTTGTTGTGTACTTTCCAAAGGGACTTCACTAAGGGACAATGGCTAACTTTATTCCAACCTGGTCAAAAAATCTGAATGTTTTTGATAGAAATATGATATTGCATATCACATTGTGTCCCAGCTTACTGTAGTCACGTATCTAACATGGCTACTGACTGGGGCATCCATCATTAAAGAAACTGTGTAGGCAGCATGGTACTGGATTGAACACAGCATGATATCCAAAGTGCAGCTGAGATTGAGTATTGAAGAGTTATCTGAAAGAGAATCACAGAAATGTTCACACCTGTAAAAGCTGCCAAAAGAAGCTACTGAATAATACTGAAAAGAAATAAAGCAGCAGGCCACAACTGAAACAGTGAATAAGACATAATGGCTGCACCTTTTGCCATTTCAGCACTGGTTGAAATGAAAGATGACTAGTAGGTTTTTCAATTGCAATGGCAGAATTGCAAAATAGTGAAATAACTACTTAACAAGCTAGGGTGATTATGAATAGTGACACTTTTATCATTGTTGGAGAGAGACTGTTTCAAAGTGTATTCCATCCTAAATCTCTTTGAAGAATACAGTGGAGAAATTTTGAAAGCCTTGAAGGCAAGCTTCAACCACCAAGTGAATATAACTCATGTATATTTTCAGTATTCAGGCCCAACATGATAAAGGTTCCATGGATCAACAGGTGACTGCTTTAACACAGCTCACTGAACTTTTTGAGATTGCACAACTAAAAGACTATCTAATTAAAAACCATATCCTATCAGGCTTTAAGAGATCACACAGCAAGAGTGCATCCACTGAGAAAGGGGAAATGTATCCTCAGGAAAGCAATTGATATGTGTAGAAGTGCTGACTTTGTACATCGGCAATAAGAGCATATTCATGACAGAACAGACCAGGCTTTGCCAAATGACATTCCAGGCCAAAGGCATGTAATGATCATGGACAAAGAGCATGATGTAAATACTCCAATGGACACCACAGAAATTATAAGGAGGTATAGCTAGTGTGGGAAAAGCAGTGTTCTGAATCATTTTGCACACAAAGAAGCAAAGGAAACAGATGTTCGTTGCTAATATGCTATTGAGAGAGGACAGCATAAGGGAGGCTGCTACAACAAAGTGTAAAATCTTCCAAGTCTAATTAAAAGCAACAGTTTAATATGCTCTGAAAATGAGTCAATGAAATAGGTAAGTACCTTGCTCAAATCAAACAAACTACCCAATAAGGTGCAAGTCCCCAAGTGCTGCAGGATGTAGTGATGGCCTGCAAGCATCAAGAACACTTCTGTAGTCACAGAATCATATTGGGCATGCAGAGATGAAATGATAGGTCAAGATGACATATTGTGCAAGGGCAACAGGATCATAATCCCAAAGGAAATGAGAGATGAGATATAGAAGTGCATCAAGGAATTGATTCAAGTCTGAGGAAAGCAACAAATATACTCTATTGGCAAAATATTAGCAATGAAATCAAAGACTACATTGGCCAAGGCCGTGTTTGTAATGAGTACCAAGCTAAGCGAGTCAAAGAGCAACTGATGAGACATCATATCCAGATAGACCATGAATGAAGATGGGAATAAACTGCTTCAATCTTGCAGGAACTGATTAACTTGTCACCATAGACTATTATTCTAACTATTGGAAGATAGACCAGCAGACTTCAATGACTACCATTGAGATTATAGAATAAGGAGAGAACTTCAGCTGTTACTGCTTGCCTGACTTTGTGATGAGTGACAATGGCCCTTGGTCCATGAGCGAGGAATTCAACCTCTTCAGAAACATTGGAAAATTCAACATCATAAATTTCCATTTTATCCCCAGGCAAATGGAAAGGCTGAAGTGGCAATGAAAATCAATAAAGGAATCATAAAGAAATCAAACTAATTGAACACAGGCTCATACAAGGCAATCCTCAAGTGGAGAAACACACTCACAGAAGGCATGGAAAGTAGTCCAAAACAAACACTAATACCACACCCTACCCAAATTACACTTCCAATAGCAAAAAGCCACTGAAACCAGAAGTCATAGCAGGCATATCAAGGTGAAATGACAGAAAGCAAAATTTCATTTTGACAAGACTACCAAATTCCTCCATTGCCAGAGTTGAGCATTGAAGAGTCAATCAAAGTGCAAACCTTTGATGCTCTCAACAAGAGTCAGTCCAAATGGCAACTTGTTCCTATGTGCAGCACCTGCCACCTTATTTGTTTGTTGTGGAAATGAATGACCAGAAATACCATTACAACCACATGTATATACAGACAATCGGACAAGCTGTCCTCAGCTGCAGGTGGCTGAACAGGAAAGTGTGAACTCACTGTTTGCACACAGCACAGATCAACCATCAGTACTCAGAGGTCCACAGCATCTCAACAAGCAAACTGGAACAACAGGTACCACAGCAATGGCAATTGACATGGGAACGACACACCCCAGGGAAAGAAGATCACTCGGCTGAATACTAATGACAATGTAAAAGCATACTATTGAGAGACAGCCACAGTTTAAAAACTATTGGCAGAAGTCTGAGTGACATGAGCCATGGCAAGTTTTATGCAGAATTGGATGAGAAGTCCGCGAGAATAATCTTAATATCTGGCGTGACTTGTGCCAACTTTTATGCTTTTTTTTTTACAAGCAGTGAGACAAATTTCTTGGTCAGTAATTGAGGGAGTTTGTAGCTTGTTGAACATCATTCTCCTGTGTTGTTAATATTCAGCTTCCTATCTTACCAAACTTGACAAGCAAACTCAATGTTTGAAATGGAAACCAGAGCAGGTACTTGGTGAATCTAACTCACTCCTTACTCCAAAGGATCTCTGTGTTGGACACCAGGCACCAACATCTCAGGGCACAATCCATGGGTACTGGCTACATACATCCCACATCCATGGACATTGGCGTCGATATGTGCCAGCCCCCACAAACCCTATGGCATATCTCCAATCCACATACAGTATGTTTCTGCTCTTCAGTGCTGCACCTTGGGCTATACCAGCAACAATCATTGTAATGCTGCAACAAGGACACTTAGCTCAGGGACAAACACCCAGCTCATGGACTGGATCATGCTACATCTCCAGAATATAAACTCCTGTCATAGTGCTCACTTTCAAAGTGAACCCGGTTGCTCTCACTATCTATGGCTTGTATTACCTTACCTTTTTCTGCTTCGCCCCCTCAAGCCAGAGTTAAAATTATTTTTGTCTTGTCTAGCCATTTAGTGCAGACATAAAGAAAAGAAGCTTAACAGCAGTCTTCAGTCGGGTCACTGAGAATGCAAGGAGTCTCAGCACTAGGTTAAAGTCAGCCTCTGATACTAGTCCAAAGGCTTGGAAACATTCAGCTACTTGGGCTGGTCAGAGTCAGGATGCTTTCCATGTAAGTGGTGAGGACCTGAATGTTGGGCGCCCCACCACCCTCCTTTACCTTGTCTGGCTTACTGGAGTTTTTTTTGCCTTTGGTATGAGAGAGAGGCAGATGTTAAAGTCAATCAAAGTGGTTGGCACAACTGGGTACTTTTGGCACAGGTTCAAAGGTGTTCAAAGCGAGAGATTAGGCAGTACTAAGGGATAGTGGTGTCAGGTGTTGGGGTGGATGACAACATGTGAGGGAACATGTGAGGGAAGGGGATAAGTATAGTAGCAGATAATACAGTAATGAGTATGTGGTTTGGAGAGAATGGATGGTAGGACTTTTGCTGGTGGAGTGGAGAAGGTCATTGACCTTCTTCCAGTGGTGCTATGCATTCATCCAGATGGTTAAGACTGCTTCAAAACAGACAGCAACCTCAGACAGGTTGGTGTTCTGGTATTGTGGTTTCCACTGCTGCTCTTGGCAGAAGAGCAGGTCCCACTTGTACACCAACCTCTCCAGCAGGACCTCCAGATCCTTGTTCGCAATTTCCCCCTCTCTGCAATGTCTGGGACAAATATCAGGAACTGTGCAGGGCAGCTACAGATTGGCATTGGTGCAATCAACGCCAGTGAATCCCAGCATATCTGTTGATTGGTGAGTTTACCCGGGAACAGCACATGGTAAGGTGAAACCGTAATTAGATGTGATGAATGCTACAGGATCAGGTTAGGTAGTTAATGAGATGAGTTTGGTAAGATATGGTGAAAAAATTTATGAGACCTCATGGTCGAAATCCCTCCAAAGAACTAAACGCAACATGGACTTAGCCAAAAGAAGTAACTTTCAGCCATATGTATGCAAAGCATGTGCAGAGACTGACAAGAAAATCAAACTGCTTAAGTACCTGTCATGTGTATACTGGTAACTTGTGTAACTCAAAGTGTAAATACTAGTGCACACAATTTTTTTGTAGAAAAAGGGAGATATTTGGGA
The DNA here is from genome assembly GCF_021869965.1 of Rhincodon typus. NCBI lineage: Eukaryota > Metazoa > Chordata > Chondrichthyes > Orectolobiformes > Rhincodontidae > Rhincodon > Rhincodon typus. The sequence goes on from NC_063349.1 coordinate 35,630,786, forward strand.
TAGAATTGAGGCACTGACTGGGGTATACAACTTGCAGCGAGTTTCAATAAAGACAGAGTTCAGGCAACGGGTCACTTGATGGAACATGTAAACCTGACTGAACACTACAAGGCACTACACCTGGACCTCCTTGGTATGCTAGATTTAATGCTCCTTTTGAGCACCTATTAGGTATGCATAAAGGAAATGATGTAGTTAGGACGAAAGAACAAAGAACAAAGAAAATTACAGCACAGGAACATGACCTTCGGCCCTCCAAGCCTGCACCAACATGCTGCCCATCACAACTAAAACCCCCTACCCTTCTGGAGACCGTATCCCTCTATTCCCATGCTCTTCAGGTATTTATCAAGACAAAAGAACAAAGAAAATAACTCAAAACTACATTGAATTAAATATAGTACATACTTCAAATTGGAGGTAGTATCTCCAGGAATGTGTGATCTTCATAAATAATGCAATAATTTTCTTTCCCAGATTGAATTCAATAAGTTAATACCCCGTTAGGCAGAATTCTATATAAAAGGTGTGCTACAGTTTCCTGTATGCAATTATTTATTATGCGTTCATTGAAGGACACTGAAATGTATCAAAATATTTTGTGTGTGATCAGAATGACCTTTGTTTGAAAGGAAACACAGGAGAATGATTGGCTTTCCTCATAATTGCAAGCATACTGAAGAACTCACTAGAATGCATGATGACGAAATGATTCCTAAGGTTGTAATTTCATTCTAGAGAACAAAAAAAAAGCAGAGATCAGTCCTGCTATACTTGAACAGTTCTTAAGCAGCAAATGAGCCATTTAACTTGTAAAAACACTGAAAGGTTTAGAAATGCAGTTGTGGATTATACAATTTGTTGCAAACTGTTCAACTTCAAGGTTCTGAAAGTCAAATTTAGCCAGACCTTGAATAAATGTCAAGCTTTATTGAAAGGAAGAAGGGTTGAGTGGGGTGGGAGGCTGTGTGGTACAGTGGATAGTTACTGACAGTCCCTTAATATTTGAATATGTAGCTCAAAGCCAAACAGAAATATGAGTTTGAGGGCCCTGCCAGGATATCTTGAAAATAAATGCACAATTTACAGAACAAAACAATTAAATTAATATTATCGTAGGGCACAAGTGCAATTCACATTTGAACCTGAAACAAGGTAGCAATTGTTGAAGGTATCTTCCAAAATCATGCTTATCATAAAGGAAATGTTATCAGGCGAAATGCTGACAAGAATGTAGTGTGTAACAGATCAGAAGTGAAAATAGCAATATTAGACAAATTAAATTATATATATCACGATGAAAGATTGAATTAATTTTGCAAAGGAACTTCATTTGCACTAACCAGTCTGTTATAATTCACACTCTTATGTTCAGAACTGGATCTAGTAAATAATCTGACTCTGTGACCAGAAAAATTCACTACAAATGAGGAAACAATTCTTGCTTTATTGAGAGTGGAGAATTCAAAATACATGAGTCTGAATAGGGGCAGAACTGCCAGTAATGCGCTATAATCTGTTTTTAATACTTACACATTACCTTACGCATGGCTGTGTCTATGTATAATAATTGTGCAGAACCACAAAACTTGGACATTAAAGGGACTCTAGTGATACTGGTGTACTGTCCATACCTCTGAGCTAGGAGGCCTGGCTTCAAGACCCACCTGTTCCAGAGGTGTCATAATGCCTCTGAACAGATTGATTAGAAAATATCTACATTTAGCAAGGCTTTCAATAAGATCCCTCATGGCAGACCATTCGGGAAAATAGGAGCCTTTGGGATCCAAGGCAAAATAATACCTTGGATCCAAAATTAGCTGAGAGAGAGGAAGGAAAGGGTGATGGTAGAAGGATGTATTTGTGATTAGAAGTCTGTTTCCATTTGGGCTCTGTAGGTATTAGTGCTGAGGCTGTTGCTGTTAACTGTGTACATTAGTGATTTGGACTTAAATGTAGAGGGTATGATCAAGAGGCTCCTTGAAACAGTGATAATTAATAAATGTGTATAAGTTTGAGTGGCATAGTTAGAGTGGATAGGAAGGCATTTATTTCATTAGTAGAGCGGTCAATAAACAATGTTATGTACCAGACGAGATCTCTCAAAATATTAGCTACGTAGCCTAGACCCCAACTTTTTCTTATTTTAAAGGTAAATGTCAGGTGCTGCGTTCCAGATGCAATTTGATTGGTCAAAATACTTGACGTTAAAGAAAACATAATTTATTCAAATAATATAGTTAAAATACAACAAGAGAAAGAAGAACTTGGAATAACTTAACTTTATTGGAAAACTTAACAAAATAATAGATACAATAACTATTACTAATTAACTGTTCAAATATAGTGACATCCCATAAACACACGCTTGGCCAAAGGCAAATTCAGAAAACAAATTTTGTCTCTTCATGCAATCCAGCAGCCAAGGAAGAGAACCTCCAGCTTTTGGCAGTAATTGTGAGAGGGAAAAATAGTTTCCAGACACCAACAGCAACTGCTGCTGAAAACTAAAAACTAAACGTCCCTGATTCTATGGGTGAGAGCTTGACCACACCCTTTCAGGCTGCTTCTATTGTTCCAGCTTTTTAAAAAAAAAGGCTCCATAAGTTGTTTATCTTCTCATAGACTGCTCGGTACCTGTGTCCCAATCTCTCTCTGAAAGAAACAAGGACAAAACACACCTCTTAAAACCACAGTATCGCCACAACAGATAGATATAAGTTAAGAAGTAGAAGGCTACGAGGACAGTAAAAGAGAGTTTTTTTTCACTCAGAAGGTGGTGGGAGTGTAGATCTCACTGCCTGAAAGGGTGGTTAGACTATAAAACCACAAGATGTAGGAGCAGAAGTAAGCTATTCAGTCTATTGAGATTGCTCCACCAGTCAATGAGATCATAGCTGATCTGATCATCCTCATCTCCACTTTCCTGCCTTTTCCCCATCTACCCTGTCAAGTTCCCCAAAACCTTGTATGTTTCAATAAGATTACTTCAGGTTCTTCTAAATTCCAGTGAGTATAGGCCCGACCTACTGTCTGTCCTTAAAAAACAGTCCCTTCACACTGGGTATTAGTCTGGTGAACCTTCTCTGGACAGCATCCAATGCCAACATATCTTTCAAGGAGTAAGAACAAAGAAAATTACAGCATAGGAACAGGCCCTTTGGCCCTCGAAGCCTGCACTGACATGCTGCCCATCACAACTAAAACCCCCTACCCTTCTGGGGACCATATCCCTCTATTCCCATCCGATTCAGGTATTCATCAAGACGCCCTTTAAAAGTCACTATTGTATCTGCTTCCACTACCTCCCCCAGCAGCAAGTTCCAGGCACCCACCACCCTTTGTGTAAAAAGCTTCCCTCATATATCACCTTTGAACTTTTAGGTAAGGAGCCCAAAGACTGTTTGCTGTATTCCAGCTGTAGTCTGACTAGCACTTCATATTTTTCTAGCAAACCTTCCCTACTTGATATTCCATTCATTTTGAAATAAAGGCCACAATTCTATTTATCTTCCTTACTACCTACTAAACTTGAATGCCAGCTGTTTGTGATTTTCCACATTTTCCCACATTATATTACATCTGGCAAGTTTTTGCCCACTTGCTTAACTTGTCTATCTCCTTCTGCGGACTTTTTGTACCATCCTAACCACTTGCCTTCTCACTTATCTTTTTGTCATCTGCACACTTGGCTAAAGCATATTCACTTTCCTCATCTAAGTCATTAATATATTATGGTTCAGTCAAAAACTCTGTTAACATATCCTCCACTCAACTATTACTATCAAGCGAGGGGCCCAATTCTGGTTCAATGGAGAGTGCAGGAGAGCATGTGAGGAGCAGCATTAGGCATATCTCAAAATGAGGTGTCTTCCTGGTGAAGCTACAAAACATGACTTCTTGCATGCCAAACAGAATAAGGAGTAAGTTATAGACAGAGCTAAGTGTTCCCACAACTAATAGATCATGTCTAAGCTCTGCAGTCTTGCCACATCCAGTCGTGATTGGTGGTGGGCAATTTAACAACTCACTAAAGGAGGATGCTCCACAAATATCCCCATCTTCAATGATGGAAGAACCCAACACATCAGTGCAAAAGATAAAGCTGAAGCATTTGCAACAAACTTCAGCCAGAAATACTGAATGAATGATGCATTGTGGCCTCCTCTGGTGGTCCCCAGTATCACAGAGACCAGTCTCCAACCAATTTGATTCATTCCATGTGTTATCAAGAAATGGTTGGAGACACTGGATACTGCAAAGGCTATGGGGCCTGACAACATTCCTGCAATAGTACTGAAAACTTATGTTTCAGAACTTGGCATTCCCCTAGCCAAGCTGTTCCAGTACAGTTACAATACTGGCATCTACAACACTGTCATCAACCCAACAACGTGTAAAACTGCCCAGGTATGTCCTGTACACATAAAGCAAAACAAATCCAACCTGGCCAATTACTGCCCCATCATCATCTCGATCATCAGTAAAGTGATGGAAGGTGTCATGAACAGTGCTATCAAGCAACATCTGCTCAGCAATAAACTACTCAGTGACACCCAGTTTGGGTTCCACCAGGGCGTGTCATCTCCTGACCTCATTACAGCCTTGGTTAGATGAAAGAGCTGAATTCCAGAGGTGAGGTGAGACTGACAGCCCTTGACATCAGAGCTGCATTCGACTGAGTGTGGCATCAAGGAGCCCTAGAAAAACTGGAATCAATGGCTATTGGGGGCAAACTATCTGCTGATTGGAGTCATACCTGACACATAGGAAGATGGTTTTGGCTTTGGAGGTCAGTCACCTCAGCTCCAGGATATCTCTGCAAGATTTCCTCAGGATAGTGTCCTAGGCTCAACCATCTTCAGTTGCTTCATCAATAACCTTTCCTCCATCATAGGTTCAAACATGGACATGTTCAACCATGATTGCACAACATTCAGCACTATTCACTTCTCAGATACTGAAGGAGTCTGTGTTCAAATGCAACAAGATCTAGACAATATCCAGGTTTTGGGAAAGTAACATTTGTGCCACACAAATGCCAGGCAATGATCGTCTCCAAAAAGAGACAATCTGACAACTGGCCTTTGACATTCAATGGTGTTACCATCACTGAATCCCCCACTATCAATGTCATGGGGGTTACCATTGACCAGAAACTCAACTGATTTCAGCACATAAATATATTGTCTACAAAATAAGGTCACAGTGAATAATTCATCTCCTGACTCCCCAAAGCCTGTCCACCATCGACAAGGCACAAGTCGGGAGTGTGATGGAATACTCCCCACTCGCCTGGATGGATACAGCTCCAACAACACTCAAGAAGCTTGACACCATCCAGGACAAAGGAGCCCATTTGAGTGGTACCACATCCACAAACATCCACTCCCTCCACCAATGAGGCTCAGCAGCAGCTGTGTGTACTATCTATAATATCTACTGCAGAAATTCACCCTAGACAGCACCTTCCAAACCCATAACCACTGGAAGGACAAAGGCAACAGATTTATGGGAACACCATGAACTTCAAGTTCCCCTCCAAGTTACTCACCATCCTGATTGGAAATATATTGCCATTCCTTCACTACTGCTAGGTCAAAATCCTGAAATTCCCTCCCTAAGGGCATTGTCATTTACAGCGGAGACAACAATTTCATAAGCCATAGACACAATGAAGATGTTACTATTGCTGAAGCAACTTAACCATATGAGTTTGTAGTACAGAATGTGGTCATTTGGGCCGTTACATCTGTGCCAGATCTATCTGAAAGTAATTCAAAACTACTCCGCTCTGTCCAGTACCTATCCAAATCACTCGGCTCCGTTACTCAGAATGTTGGTAACCATTCACTGTCATGGAGTAAGTGTGAAAAGGCTTCATATTATTATTTCCAAACATGTCTCTTTTTATATAGGCAAATAGAGAACAGTAGGAATAGGATCTCGAGTTCAGAGTTACTGAGATTCTGTATAGCACCCACCATGATGGTACATTACATACCAGTTTTGGATCTGAAGACCACTGACAATTCCAATTGAGTCATTGATTCTGAAGATAATAATTAGCAGGTCATCCCACAAGGAACTTCACAAAAGTGTAATCTATAAAGGCAGTGATATTGAGTCAAAGGAGGAGGTTTGGGCCAGAGAAGGATCTTAATGGACAACTGAGAGGGTGAAGAGGTTTCAGAAGAGAACTTCAGAATTGAAAGTAGTGAAATCAACCTGAAAATGATTTTTTTTGTATGATGCATTTTATCTTGTTGAATTAATAGCATTACTACTGCACATACTGTGTATCAAAACGCATTCTCTCCCATTTGGTTGGAGAGAAACGTTTTCAAGGAATAACCTCCAGATTTAAAGTATGAATCCTACGATTGTTTAACATAGTAAACCTTTATCACCCTCCACAGCTAAATAGTAATCCTGAGGAGCAGTCACGGCAGTACGGCTGTGAGAAAAGGACTCACTGACTTCACATCTGAGGGAGGCAAAGAACTTCTTCAAAGTAGGCATCCTTTGAAGAGACTTTGCAGGGGTAAAACTCGGTTAGAGACAAAAAAAAAACTGCCAATGCTGGGATTCAAGGTAGACAAACAGAAGGCTGGAAGAACACAGAAACACAGAACACAGGCCAGGCAGCATCTGGAAGGAAGGAGCAGTCAACATTTCGGGTATTCCTTCCTCAGAACCGGATGTGGGGGTAGGATTGTGTCCACCTATCACCACCATTCTGCCTCCACCACTCTTTTCCCCACCCCCACACCTTTAACTGCAGCTCCTCCTAACCCCACACCCAGCCCTGAAGAAGGGTAATACCCAAAATGTTGAGCACTCCTTTCCTCCAGATGCTGCCTGGCCTCCTGTTTGTCTACCTTGGATTCCAGCATCTGCAATATTTTTGTTCTAACCTTGTTGGTGGCCAGTTGACCCTGCACAGGCAGCACATTGTGCCCAATGGTAAGGTGTGCAAATATTGTAACGTAGTTGGGAAGGCAAATACTGGCTGTGAGGATTTTTGTTTGGTGATCCTGGGTACAGCCTAGTGCCACTGTAATTGGGCTATCTAAATAAAAAAAAGTCGAGCGTGCCAGTTAATGTGAAGTTTGCTGTGCAGCTCCTAAAAACCACCACAACACTGACCGTTTCAACTCATGAATGGACTGCACCATTTTTCCTTCGTCTATTCAGAAGTGCGACTCGTCCATTTTTAATACATTAGCAGAAGATTTTTGTTTCCACCTGAATTCACACTTGGAAGAATCTGGTCTGTACACGAGAAGGATTAAAAGCTGCATGTGTGTGTAAAAGAGAGAGGGTTCTTTTTGAGAAAAAAAAGGTCTCAATGTCTGTGTGTTCAGAAAATGTAACATTTGTATCCTGCTAAGAGTGGGATTCCGAAAATTGCTTTGGCCCCCCGCTCCCTCTTCCCGTTAAAGTTTGCAAATCCTTTAATGTGTGTTTGTCTCTGGATGTAGTGAATGGGGAGAGCCCTTTGGCTTTGACAACGAGGCCGCCGTTTAGCGGAGCCCGGAGCGGGGAGGGGACGGGGACCGCGCCGATCTCCCCTCCCATCGACTGACAACGGCGAACCTCCAACAGCAGAGCAGTACTGCCAGCTTTTTGAATGAGTTCCTTTAGAAGATGCCGGTCTGGAAGAAGAACATGCCTTCATGTCTGCAAGCTGACCACGAAAGAGGTAAAAAAAAGGGAGGCGGAGGGGGTGGTAGGGCTGGCAGGGTGGGAAAGAAGGAAAAGCTGTTCGTTGCATTTCACACACATTCACTCGGCAGTCAGCTGAGGGGGGAGAGAGAGAGAGAAAGAAAGAACAAGGCGCTGCCAATCGCGGTCTGTAACCACACACACACACGTTACTTGTACAGTTTGCTGCGAGCTACTCTTTGTAGTCTGGCGTCGCCTCTGGAATATAAGCCTTTCACGGGAGATGTTATTAAAGTTGCACCTAAAGCCTATCTCCCAAACAACTTAGTTTTGCAAACACTAGTTTATAAACCCTGTTCTCCCAGGCCTGTGAGTGTGCATTTAGTTTGTGTGTTCCTGATCTTGAAATGATTGACCATTTGGCGTGCTGATATGCCTTGCTGGGGAGTGAATTTCCAGACAGCGGATGGGCATTGTTTCCCCGCCAGGCTAAACGATCGGAGGCAGCCTCCTTAATGGTTATTAGGGATACACCTGGTTACTTTGAAGATTAGAGGGAATGTTGTTTTGTGGTTGAAACGTCTGCAGAATGGCTGGTACATGAAACTATCATGATTTTGTCTATCATTTACGCATTTAATATATACAGAAGGCTTGGTCTGATTTCAGAGTTGCCCATTTGTTTCATATTACTGTCTACTGGAGTGCAAATGTGACATATTTACTCGATCCATGCTACCTACCGCTGGACTGTTAGTTACGAAAGAATAGAATGGGAGCCACTATTGGGAATCCTTTACCAGATGAAAGGTTACTGTTGACGTTCGTCTTGCTAAGAATGAACTGAAATTTCTTGCGGGGGCGTAATTGGGTAGTTACGTTGACTTTCGCCCGTTCCTGTGTAGATTTCTCGTGTCAAGTTACGCCTAAATTCTCTTTTTAATTAGCCGGAGAAACAAACCAGCGTAATTATAGCCTAACTTCGTTAGTAGGAAATAAATCAGTTTAAATTAAAACCCATTTACTGCAAATAATGTTTTAAAAGTGAATGCTATTTTCTTAATTAAATGAAATGTTTCAGGATTAAATTAAATACTTTACTAATTAACTACCAAAACATCTGCTTCGATTAGTTCTAGAAGTCCCTAAATCAGCACTACTGCAGAAGATTGCCTAGCTAGGTAAAATGAATAATGGGAAACAGGAGATTTTAAATACACAAATGTATATTTATGTAGCACCTTTTGTGTAATCAGATATCCTAAGGTGCCTCACTGAGCAAAATAAAGCCACTTTAGCTTTGGAGCCATGTAAGATGAGGAATAGGGCAAATGATCAAAAGCTTGCTCAGAATTTTTATGGAACATCTATAAGAAAGAAAGAGATGGAATTTTCCCCTGTATCTACTGGCATACCAAGCATGTGATCACTCCAGTTTCCATGGCTCATTTGTCCTGGAATAGATCACTAGCCCTGTTGCCAGACGTTGTAACTTGAGGAGGTACTACTCTGCATCAAATGCTCTTGCCACATTGTGGAAGTACCTTCAGTGGTCATCCCATCCTCAAATGGGAATGAACTCTAGAACTTCTGGCTCAAAGGCAGAGACACTGCCCACACCTCCACCAGAGTGGTTTAGGGAGCCAAATAAAATAGGGATACTGAAGAAGCTGGGAGTTGGTGAGCACAGATATTTGAGTCTTCAGGGACTGAAGGGGTTTACAAAGTGATGGGGAGTAGCAGGATCTGGAGGGGTTTGAAAACAGGAGTGATAACCTTAAATCGGTGTTCTTGATGGGTGCAGATCTGAGAACAGCAGGGTGGTAGGTGAACAGGACATAGCATAAGTGGAGACAGGCAAGAGTGTTTTGGACAACCTTAACTTTATGATGATTAGGATATGAGGCTCAAGAATAATGACTTCTAACTCTTCATACGTAATTTCATAAACCTCAAATGCGTACAAAAGGCTTCAATGATTTATGTTTTGAAATATCTTCTAGGTATAAAAACTAAATCTCAGGATCAAACCAAGAAATGCTTTGTCTATGGTGATTATATTTTTCAATATTGCTACAAAGCTGACAACAATTGTTTGCAATGAATTTCTTTTTTAAAAACAAATCATCCAGCATGTCATTATTTTGATTCTTTGGTTTGGGTTTTTGGTTTTCATTTCACTACTATCATTTGTTTACCATATTATGGGCAAAATAGAACAATTTCCAACTTTTCAGCGTGCTATCAGGAGCTTTGTTGTCTGATATGTATTTTTAACTAATAACATATCCTAAACTGTTTTTAACATTGTTACAATCTCTGTAGAGGTGGATAACTTTTCAAAACAAAACTTTGTTATCTTTTCAACTATTAACTAAGAACTTCATTTTGTAAGACTTGTACAGTAACAAAAGACTCAACTCTGTTGATTAAACACCCTCTCTGTAGGTAACGTACTTTTAAAACAGAAAATGTAATGTTCCCCTTTTAATACCAATGAAAACACTTTTCATATATATTTTACATCATTCTTTTAAATCAATATTCAATTCTCCAAGAACCAGTCCAAGGTGATTTTTAGCTACAAAAGGATCTTGTTATTTCTCAGCCTAGGAACTTTTTAAATCCAGAACTATTTATTCATCACAGTGAGGATTCTCTCTCCCCAGAAAAGCTTTCTATGTTGCAAATTAGCCAAATTTTCTGGGCTGGTTTTAACTCCACATAAGATCAATCTTATTGATGTGAGTGTGAGCTCTGATCTGCATTCCCGCTTCATGAGGCACAGTGCTTTGTAGCCTATGGCTGCTGTCCCTTTCTCTAATCCTGGTTGACTAACTTTCAATGTAAGTTTTCTAAGGTATCACAGGCTCTTCCTGTGTCCATAGCAATGTGAATCAACTGAGCATTGTACTTGGGTAGAAATGCTGATTAGCTGTCCTCGAGACCTCAACTCTGTAATATCTTGTAAATAAATGAACAATTCAAACCAAAACTGTTTACAAACTGGCATTCTCCAAATGATTTTGGAGACTGTTGGTATATCCACTGTTAATACGTGAGCTGCTGCCATTGTCTTCAGCAAGAAACAACTGCACCTCCCAGTCACGAACCATTTCAACTCCCCCTCCCATTCCTCAGACGACATGTCCATCTTGGGCCTCCTGCAGTGCCACAACGATGCCACCCGAAGGTTGCAGGAACAGCAACTCATATTCCGCTTGGGAACCCTGCAGCCCAATGGTATCAATGTGGATTTCACAAGTTTCAAAATCTCCCCTCCCCCTACCGCATCCCAAAACCAGTCCAGCTCGTCCCTGCCTCCCCAACCTGTTCTTCCTCCCACCTATCCCCTCCTCCCACCTCAAGCCGCACCTCCATCTCCTATCGACCAACCTCATCCCGCCCCCTTGACCTGTCCGTCCTCCCTGGACTGACCTATCCCCTTCCTAACTCCCTACCTACACTCACCTTTACTGGCTCCGTCCCCGCCTCTTCGACCTGTTTGTTTCCTCTCCTCTATCCCTCTTCTATCCACCTCCCACTCTCTCCCTATTTATTTCAAAACCCCCCTCCCCTCCCCCTTTTCTGGTGAAGGGTCTAGGCCTGAAACGTCAGCCTCTCTGCTCCTATGATGCTGCTTGGCCTGCTGTGTTCATCCAGCCCTGCACCTTGTTGTCTCAACTATAAACACTGTTCACCTTCCATGCAAATCAAGGACCTGGAGCACGTTAATCTGTAACAATTAACCAGGCTTGCCCGCAGGTAGCCTTCAAAACAGTTGACATGATTTGCTTCATTTTACCTTTTTAAAGTTAAGGAAACACTTCCAAAATAATCATTTAAAATCTCATATTGTAATGACATGATGGAAAAAAAATAAAAAGCTAGTTCAGTTTCCTAATCCCCAACATACTCACCTGTACCCAATGTTTAAAATGCTTGCTTGAATATATTATACACTTCTGTAGACGTCTCAGCCAATGTTGTCTTGGCATGTTACAAGTAAATACATATTAAATGCTACTAGTGTATTTTTGATTAGAATGAGAAGGCACAGCTGTTAAGTTTTTTTTTCTTAAGGATCACATATCTACATTCCGAACACGTTCCAACGATAACATATGACAAAATGCAGCTGAATTTAGTGGCAAGGGCTTTCATTTGTCTCTACTAAATTTTGAACACATTCACCATTTTTCTATTCAACCATTAGTTTGTTAATTACAAATGTTAATAATTTACAGTAAAATATCATTTCTGATTTACTTTATTTGATCCCAGCAAGAGCTAACCAGCAGTTAGCATGTCTAATAGAATATGTGTAAGAGAAACATTTTAAAACAGCCACTCTGACCTCTTGGACTAGAACAAACATGAATACAAAATACATTATTCTTTCAGAAGGCACAAAATGCTTATTAATATTAAAGTTTCTGACTTATCTAACCTACAATTTAATAACCAAAGTGATCATGTATTAAATAGCTCCAACAGCTAACATTTTAAAAGTTGACAATTATTTATGAGCAGGCGCATCATCCAACAAGAACTGTTTACTCTCAAAAATTCAGTTTATTAGCAATTAAAGGACTATAGTGTCGACTGTTTTTGAGTCCTGTCAATTTTCCACAAATGAACTTACTGGATACGTTGGTTCTGACTTTACCAAATTTATCCAGAAACGACAAGTTAAACAATTAGAAATTGAAGCACTGCTTTGTGACATAAAAGTCACTATAAGCACTTATCATTAAGCAACAATTGGTGTCAGGATCATCAATTATTTTTCGTAACCAAAAACAAATTGCTGGAAAAGCTCTGCAAGTCTGGCAGCATCTGTGGTGACAAATCAAAGCTAATTTTCCAGATCCAGTGACTCTTCCTCAGAACATTTTTCATCTCTTGTCGATGTGTTTAGGGCAGGTAGGTGATAATTGTTTTTCATTTTATAAGGGTATCTACCCTGATTATTTTTGATTTGGTTTAGTCTTGTGGTCACTGATTGATTGATTGTTAATCACAACTTTTCTTGCTAAGCATAAATTCAAATAGGACTTTAGGCATTTTAAAAAAAAGTGCATAAGTTTCCATATATCCTGAACCTGCATAAAAATGGAAAATCATTTAGCCTCGTTTGGTGGGCCATTGCTGCTGAGAGAGGATTGTCTGAATAAAGGTAATGGAGAGTTGGATAAAGGGTTGAAAGTTTTTGTTAAAGCAGAAATTTGAGGTTCATTTTTATGCTTGAATTTGTTCAACCTATGCTGGAATTCGTAATGCATGGTAGAGTTGTTTTTTTGGAGCAACAAATTGTGAAGAAATTCTAGGCCAAGATGCTTCGTGGTACATTATTTCATTTTAATTATATATGTTGCTTCAGCTGTTAGTAAGCAACCTTTTTAGCAAATCTCTGGAAATTAAGTCCATGTTCAAATATGTTAACAGTTTGTTTGGATTGTGTGAGTAAATGCAAGAAGTTAAAATGGGCGTTATTTTCTAAATAAAGGGGGAGAGAAGTTTAATGGTTTTGAACATCAATATTTATTATGTAGGTAATTTCATTGTGTGGGATGAACAAACATATTAGCAAAATTTGTTATTGCAGAATGGTAGAGTGTAAGTATTTGTGAAAATAATGGGATCTGTGTGGCTCAGTGGTTTTATTGGAATGAGCGATTGCATCTTGCGAAGCTGGAAGGTTTTCTGTTCAAATTCATAGCCTGTCTTGGTTAGCTGATTTCAGCCAGGGCAGTAGAGGGCACTATAGTTCATATTTGCACATTAGTTGAGACAGGAGGGAAAATTCTGTGCTCGTGTTGTCATCTCCAATCCGTACTGTGTGCAAGGACATTTTAAAATGTTTATAAAATGGAAGCAAGATTAGTGTTAATGGCAATTAGTTTGTTTAAATGCAGGACTCTTCTGAGGTTCAATACATTTGCAAAAATCTACAGGACCATTAAATTCTGAATTGTCACACCTTTACCTGTTAGAACCTAATGCTGTTTAACAATGACATTCATTAACTGCTATTTAGATGATGGCAAATGTTTTCTTTACAAAAGCATTAACTAATTCTTTAAGATTTTCAACCCAGCTTCTACTGTGTATTGCACTTTTCACTTAAAACTTAGACAATTCAGCATGACATATTATTAAAATCTAAATCCATTGCCTTAATAGAGTCATACAACACTGAAACAGACCTTTAAGTCCAACTTGTCCATGCCAACCAAGTTTCCCAACTAAACTAATCCCACTTGGCTGCATTTGGCCCATATCCCTCTAAACCTTTGCTATTCGTGTACCCATCCAAATGTTTTTTACGTGTAACTACATGCATCTGTCACTTCCTCTGGCAGTTCATTCCACACATGAACCACCCTCTGTGTTTTCAAAAATAAAATTGCTCCTCAGATCTCTTTTTTTTCATCTTTCTCCTCTCTCTTAAAAATATACCCCCTAGTTTTGAACTCATCCAACCGGGGCAAAAGACGTTTTACTATTCACCTTATCTATGTCCCGCATAACTTTATAAACCTCTAATGTCCTCAATCTTCTCTGCTGCAGCGGAAAAATGTCCTAGCCTATCCTTATAACTCAACCTCCAGTCCTGGCAACATCCTGGTAAATCTTTTCTGAGCCCTCTCCAATTTAATAATTGCTTTCCTATTGCAGGGTGACCAGAACTGTACATAGTACTCCAAAAGTGGCCTCATCATAACCCTGCACAACCTCAACATAACTTCCCAACCCCCAGACTCGGTGATCTGACCAATGAAGGCAAGTGTGCTGAGCACCTTCTTAATCACCCTATCCACCTGTGGTCAAATTGCAAAGAACTATGTACCCGAACCCCTTGGTCTCACTGTTCGACAACACTGTCCAGAGCCCTACCATTAACTGTATAAGTCCTGCCCTTGTTTGTTTTACCAAAATCCAAATTAAACTCCATCTGCCACTCCTCTGGTCATTGGCTCAATTGATCAAGATCCCTTTGTAATCTCTGATAACCTTCTTCACTGTCAACTATACCACCAATTTTGGTGTCATCTGCAAACTTACTAACCATGCCTACTAAATTCTCATCCAAATCGTTTATATAAGTGACAGACAAAAATGGACCCAGTCCCTGTGGAACACCGTTGGTCACAGGTCACCAGTCCTAAAAGCAACACTCCACCCCCACCCTCTGTCTCCTACCATCAAGCCAATTTTGTATCCAATGGGACCTTCACAGCCTCGACTGAATGAATGGTTTGAAATTTCTGCAGAAAGCTTCCTCAAACCATCAAAGTCCATCCCACCTCACACCCATGCACCCCCACCCCTAATTAAAGCCTCCAGGGAGAATGAGACTTTTTCACAAATCGGTTCCACATTGAGGGCTTTGGCCAACAGGACCCAAGACTACGAGATGAAGAAACTCTGTTCATTTTTACAGTTGAATCCCCGCTGTAATGCAGAGAGGGCCTTTGTGATGGTGCACAGTCAGATCCCACAAGCCACTCCTTGAATGAGGGATTCATCTCTGCCTGAAAGTCAGGCTGCAGGACCACAGACTGCAGTTTCTGTACCTTCTAAACAATGAACACATTCCCAGAACTTGCACTGAAACCCCAGAGGCAACAACAAACTCCCAGGCAAACTGAACACCTCTCTCTCACCATCCCTCTCTCTGCCTCTTTCTACACCTTGACTCTGCTGATAGCTGTCCCTTGTTCTGACTTCCTCACTCTGTCTGTTCCTATTTCCTGTTTATCTCTGACCCTCTCTCTCTGTCTGTCTCCATAACTTTCACTTCTTTTAGCCTTTTTTTTAGTTTACCTGCATTTTGTAATCTTTACATTTGCTTTTTGTTCAGGGAAAAAAAAATGAGGTTTTGGAAGGGTCAATTTTGATGTTTTGAGTGTTGAACAGTTGTTTGTGCTCAAATTTTTATAAGCATTATCATAATCTTGGATTTTACTTAATATAATTTGGTGATCTTTGGAAAGATTTCTGTGTTCCAGTTGTCATGGCAGAGAGAAACAATGGCAAGGTAAGGCTGGAGGTGATGCTGAGATTTTTAATGAGCTGATAAACATTCAGACACAATAGTCTATGTGCATGCAATTGCATTTGGGGCTGACTCTGCCAATATTATTCACTAATCACTGCTGATTTCATGCTACTTTTACCTTCTATTTTTTTGATTGGGGTGATTGAGGAGGAAGAGGAGAATCTAACTGTATAATTGCATTCAGAAGAGCTATCCAATTAACGAGATGTACAAACTGATGAAAAGACCTGGGGTTAATTAAAAGGCTCCAAAGAATATGAATTGAAATGTAAAGGAGTGGTAGCATTAAACTTTGAGATAGGATGTCTGATCACTTGGGAAGAAGCTGTAGGTTAGTGTCCATCAGCAAGGTAACTCTTAGCCTCAAAAAAAAAGCACAAGAGGAGATGTTAAGTTATCCAACCATAATTCAGAGGTGATCAACTAAATGGGAACTGTATCCTTGATTAAAATTTTATAACCATCAACATCACATAAGCACAAATGCTGATCCCAGCAATTTGTCTGAGAAACCTCATGTTTGTCCATTAAGTTATAACCTTGTGTTCTGAAAGAAGGCTTTGAGAATACAACTTTTTTTTTCCCTGGAAGAATTGTAAAACAATTCCTAGCTCCTCATGGGATGTGACGGATGTACCCTTCTATCAGTAACCTCCTGCCTATGAACAGATTAATGTATCAGAAATAAAACAAGCTGTGCATCTTCTGAATTGATAACTATGGTAGAAACTTGTCCAGTTGTTTGGAGAAATACTTGGGCAAAGCTCAGGCTTTTAAGACAGCTGGGACCATGGAATAAAGAAGCCTGATAAGGTAATTTGCATGGTAAAATTTACCCATGTCATTGAGAAAGTTGCAATTTTGTTTAGATATGATGGGATGAAATTGGGTTTTACCAGTGGTATAACAGATGCTGCTAATAAATTTCTCTTCCAGTGGAAAAGAGCTAGATAGTAATCGGTGAAATCACTGCTCCAACTTTTCAGTTCCATGAAATCAAAAGTGAAAATGTTGTTGTCTCCTATGTTTTATGTACCTCCTTTAAAACTTAGCTCTTTGATCAGGCTTTTGCTCACTTGTCCTAATATTTTCATATGGATCAGCATCAAATTTTCTCCAAAAATATTCCTGTGAAATACCTTAGGATTTTTTAAAAAACTATGTTAAAGGTGCCATGTAGGACATTGTTTACCATGCTGCTCGTGCTGGATGTGGATAGTAATTAATATGGTTTCAGGGTTGCATCAGCCTGTTTGTGTAACGGTATAAAAGAAGTTACATTCTTCCCATTGTATTCGGAGTGAATTCAAATTCTTGAGTGAGTCTTGGACCCCCTCCCTGTGCATCTACACTGGTGTTTTGCTTGAATAAAGTTTGCCTTACTTCACCTGAATCTTTGACTGCCTTTACAGAGTTCACTCTTTACAGGGAGATTCAGGGGTAGAGCGCTAAACATGATTGTGTAAAATTGGTAAATAACTGTTGTACAGCTACCAAATCAGCTCATCAGAATCTATAGTGAGTACAAAAATTTCTACAGGATACAGTTGGTTGTCATTTTTAAATGTGGTATGGGGAAGGAAGAAAGCTTAGTGTTTTAGAAAATATAAAAAAATTTATAGCAATTTAATTCGTAAATCTTTATATTTAAGTATTCCTATAGTCTGTGTTTCATTTGTTGACAGTATTATACACCACCTAGGCTTTGAGTTTAAGAAGCTCTGATCTCTGTTGCATCATACAAGCTCTTCAGCGAGCTTTACTGCCTTGCCTTCTATAATTTCATTTCCTATGCTTGAAACCTTTTGTGTCTTCTCTTTGAAACTGACTGGTGTTTTTGTTCCAGCTGCTCTCTGATACTGTCTCATCTGCTTTCAAGATCATTATGACATTTTATTGTGATGCAAAGTAGATTTTAATTTTGATTGTCAAGCCTGTAATTAGGTTGGGAAATGACAGTCTGAGATTTTTCACAGTGCAACTCTTGAAATAGACCGTCACTGAGGTAGTGCATTTGCAATGATTTTTGTGACACATGATCAATAAATGGTAATGAAATTACTTTTTTTTAATATATCCTAAGTTAGATCAACCAAAAGACAACTTGATTTAGCCTTTCATGCAGTTCCACTTTTAGCAACAATAGTCATTTCTAAATGAGCACAGTGCAAGCATTTTACTGTAGTGTTCTAATCGACATATGGACTCTGTTTACACATTACTTCAAATTGATTTTTTTCTTGTATGATTTTCATATCAGTCTTGAAAACCTCTTTACCAAGATGGTTTGCAGTCATTTCTAAATGAAAAATAAATAGTATAACTACACTTCTTCACCTCTACCTCACTTTCCTCCTTTTAATACAATCCTTAAAACCTATCCCTCTGAGCATTATTTTGATCATCTGACCTAATATTGCATCGTGAGGCTTGCCATCATACTTTACAATGCTTCTGTGAAACTACTTGCATAATAATAAAGGTTCTATGTAAATTTTAAGTTGTTGCAATAAATAAAGATTAATAGCTTTCATTACAAAATCATCGACTTCAGAACTCTGCTTTAAATTTTTCTAAACCTGTCATAAATAAATATGAATGTGAATTTACTTGCACAAAGAATATTTATTATTAAGCAGCACTGCTCAGCACTAACCTGCTCAATGATGCCCAGTTTGGGTTCTGCCAGGGCCGCTCAGCTCCTGACCTCATTATAGTCTTGGTTCAAATGTGCACAAAAGGGCTGAATTCCAGAAGTGAGAGTGACAGCCCGTGACGTCGTCTGCTTTCGACAGTTTGGCATCAGGAGTTTTAGCAAAACTGGAATCAATGGTAATCAGAGGGAAATCCTTGGTTGAAGTCAAAGCTGGCACATAGGAAGATGGTTGTGGTTATTGGAGGTCAGTCATCTCAGCTCTAGGACATCTCTGTGGGAATTCCTCAAGGTGGTGTCCTAGGTCCAACCATCTTCAGCTGCTTCATCAATGACCTTCTCTCCATCATAGGGTCAGAAGTGGGGATGTTCGCTGATTGTGCAATATTCAGCACCATTCACGACTCCTCCGGTACTGAAGCAGTCCATGTTCAAATGCAAGATCTAGACAATATCTAGGCTTGGGCTGACAAGTGGCAAGTAAAATTTGTGTCATTCAAATGTCAGGCAATGATCATCTCCAATGAGAGCCAATCTAACAACTGTCCCTTGACAGTCAAAGCTATCATCGTCACTGAATCACCAGCTATCAATATCTTGAAGGTTACCACTGAGCAGGAACTCAACTGGACCAACTATATAAATACCGTGGCCGCAAGAGCAGGTCAGAGGCTAGGAATTCAGCAAGTAACTCACCTCCTGACTCCCCAAAGCCTGTCCATTGTCTACAGGGCACAAGTCAGGAGTGTGATGGTGTACCTTCCACTTGCCTGCATGAGTGTGGCTCCTCCGACACTCAAGAAGCTTGGCACCATTCAGGACAAAACAGCCTACTTGATTGGCAGCACATCCACAAATATCCATTCCCTCCAACACTGACATTCAGTAGCAGCAGCATGTACTACCTACAAGATGCGCTGCAGAAATTCACCCAAGATCCTTAGAAGCATCTCCCATCAGGAAGGACAAAGACAGCAGATGCTTGGGAACACCACCACTTGTAAATTCCCTTCCAAGCCACTCACCATCCTTTTCATTCGGTGTGTCGCTGGGTCAAAACCCTACAATTCCCTCCCCAAGGGTATTGTGGGCCCACCTACAGAAAGTGGGCTGCAGCAGTTCAAGAAGACAGCTCACCATCACCTGCTGAAGGGCAGCTAGAAAAGAGCAGTGAATGTTGGCCCGGCAAGTGATGCCCACATCGTGCAAGTGATGCCCACATCGTACAAGTGAATAAAATAAATTGAAGTGAACAGGATAGATGTTTTGTGAGGAGAACTGAGGCAAACAAATAAGAGAGGAAATAATAGAATCATATGTTTATATTTAAATAGAGGACTGGGCTTCTATCTACCATAAACATGAGCAGGGTTCACCTCGGCTGAATGACCTGTTTTTCTCTGCTATCTATTGTATGTAATGACCAGCTTGTTTTACTTTTGATGACTAATCTTGTGAACTTTAAAACTATTGTCTGTAAAATAATGACAGATAGAAAGTGAATATTTGATCTCCCATAGTTTTGAAATTCTTTAAAGCACTGGGGACTTGCTCATTCATTAGTTTTCACTGTTGACTTGGTGGGGCAACTGCCATAGTCTTGCTTCTTCTCTGGCCCTCTTTAAGCTTCTGTCAGGCCAATCTCCAATGTTATCCACCCATTTGGATTTCCTCCTTCTGTTTATACCCTCACTTCCATTCAGTCGTTGTCTAGACAAGGCTGGGCCTTTATTCCACTATCAGTCTCTCTTTAACTGAACTGAGAAACACTTCTGAATTTTGACCTTTTGCCCTTGATCTAACCCACTCATTGGTCTTTCTAAGCATTCTCTGCCAGACTGACCTTTCAAAAGTTGTCGTCCTCCCCACATCCCCTTTCTTCAGAGAACATCTCTCCTATGTTGTTATGGGCACATCACAACTGAATTGTTGAGAGTGCAGTGTTGACATACATGTTGCTCGTGAATATCTTAGAGTATGATGTGTTGAGTACGCATTTTTTTTGAGAGTGCATTTTTTCTAAGATCTTTAGCTTTTAAAAAAGATGAAATCAGGTCATGTAACTTCTTGAAAATATCAAAGAATACTTGCAAACTCGTGTAGATTTGAGGATCTGAGTTTCTTTTTTACTGAAACATTTGTTTTGTGTGGGATTTCCAAATCAATTCCCTTTTTGAGATGGTGGGTGTGGAGAGACTGGAAATGTTGCTGTTTACAGCCATGATTGGTAGCGACACACCACGTTCCAGGCTATTCATGAGCAACAAAAGTATGTCAACACTGGACTCTGAACTAGTCTGCTGTGCTCATGACAACAGGCAAGAGTTGCACTCTGAAGAGACCAGATGGGGAGAGGGCATCAGCTTTTGAAATTCAGCTGGGCAGAGAATGCTTACAATCAGCCAGATGGGCAGAAAGAACAGGTGAGCGGAGGACTTGGAAATAAGTTGGGGTAGTGAGATTTCCCAGACACACACACGTATTTTATGTAAAGTAAGAAAATGGATTCCATTATGTACTGCAGACATGTACACAAAGGAATCTGTTACACTCATCAAGCACAAGTCAATAATGAATTCTGTGCAAGTGATCGAGAGGAAAATGTTTCATTTTTTTCTTAGTTTCTATCCAATTAAAATATGGAGTGTTTATGGGAACAATGAAATAGATAGATGGTCAATGCTAATCTAATTCATCCTGCTACATTACCAAATATCATTGCAATTGTATGTTACAAAAAAGGTTTGCTTAATTAAGTAGTTTGAACATTTTGATGTTCTTATTCAGCACCTGTTTCTAAACTTGAATTGTAGTAAATCATTTTCAAGATGACCTTCCTTGCTTGGTATCTGTTGAATGTGGTTGAAGTAAATGACAGAGTTCAATGAAGTGATGAGGATGGCTTTTTTAAGAAAATATTACAACAATGGAAGCATCAAGGAAGAAGAGAAGGCTTTGTGTACTTTCCTTATAAATAATTAGCAATGGCCACATCTCAAATTAAGCCTGTATTTATTGCCCATGAGAAGATGGCAATGCTCTGCTTTCTTGAATTGCTGTGGTCCATGTGGTATCAGTACAATGTAAATGAAGGTGTTCCAGAATTTGATCCAGCAATAATGAATGAATGATGGTATAGTTCCAACTTGGAACTGTGTGTCGCTTGGAGGAGAACATGCAGGTGGTGGTGCTCCAATGCCTTTGAGGTGATAGAGGTTGCTAGTTTGGAAGATGCTTTCTAAGGAGCCTTGGTGAGTTGTTGCAGTGTATAGGTGGTGAAGGGAATGAGTTTTGGAGGTGGCTACATGGGGCTGCTTTATTCTTGTGGCATCAAGCATCTTGCGTGTTGTTGGAGTTGTGCTCATTCAGGCAAGTGGGGAGTATTCACACTCCTGACTTGTGCCTTCTAGTTGGAGGGCAGGCTTTGAGGAGTTGGGAAGTGAGTTATTCAAAGAATTTCTATCAGCTTGAGTACAAATCATAAACATTTACAACATGGAAGGAAGATATTTAGCCTATCATGCTACTTGAAAAAGAGGTACTCCGCTTAATCCCATTTTGCAACAGCCTTTTAGGTTATCTCACATCAAATGCATTTTTTACAAAATGTAATGAAGGCTTTTGCCTCTATCAGCCATTCAGTCAGTTATTTTTACAGACTTATCAACCCCTGGGCAAGAGTTTTTTTCTCCTTAATTCTCCACTAATTCTTGTACCAATTACTTTAAGTCTATTAAACTTGTTATTGACTGTTTTGCCAAGGTAGTTCCTGTGGTTCCTTTATATGCATGCTTATTCTGGGCCCACATAATTTTATCTCTTCTCAATTAAATCACCCTTCACCCAGCACTGTTGGAAAGAAAACAACCTATCCAACTTTTTATCATGGCTAAAATTCTTCAATCCTGGCAATATCCTCTATATCCACTCTATTGCAATCACATCCTTCATCTAATTTGATAATGAAAACACTCTGCAGTACCTCTTGCAAATCTACACCTGTCTTCCTGGGTCAATCACATGGCAAACTTTTATATCATTTACAGAATTCTTAATATTCCCTGTGCATTTAAATCAATGGTGTACCTCAAATAGCAAGGTACCATGTGAAATCCAACAGGAAACAGTCTTCTGGTCTTGAAAGCACACACCAACATTTATCCTGTGCCTCTTGCCACGACCAATTTTTGATCCAACTTTACACCCTTCCTTGGATCCTATGGTACAGTCAACCATGTGGGACTTTATGCTAAAATCCATGTGGTCAACCCCAAATGTACTGTCATCATCAAATCTTGTTACTTCAAAATATCTCAATCAAGTTCATCAGACCAGTGGGAGACAGGAAGTTGGCTGAATCTGGTGGGGTGTCTCATATAATTGACCAATTTCTTGGGTTTTTCACGATTTGGTGTTTTTAATTCCATCATAACCTCTTATATAACTTTGATAGCTAACTTAATTCATATAGTAAAAAATGTAAGAGCAAATGGGATCAATGTTAGTTTTAATGACATTTTCCACACTTTGCATAAATGCTAATGTAATGAAATACATGCTAGTTAATCTCCTTTTCCCTACCTAATTCAGTCTGACTCTCAAATATTCTACAAATAATCCATTGGCAATTGGAAAATAGTACTGCAAGTTTGCAGTCAACAGACAGAACCACAAAATGCAATGAAAACAGCTAAGAAAGATTTTTGTAGTATTGGCCAAGATCTGCAAAGAGGAAGAGATGGATATAAAGATGTAATATCCATTTTTTTGAGATGTAGGTTGGTAATCTAAGAAATCTGGAGCTATAGAAAATTATGGCAATTGTTTTTAATTTCTTAGACACTATCTGTAACTTGGTGGAAATCCATCTTCTCCCATCTCCCAAGCACCATTTTCTTTGCTGAGCTAATGTGACTGATTTAGAGGGGTAGATTTCTTGAAACTCATTGAGTTATTGCTTAAAGTAGGCAATAAACTTGATTTACCTGGTGTCACTGCTTAATCTTCAGCTGAACCTGTCCCTCCCATGACTCCTTTCATGGTCATGCAAGATGATCCACAGATAATTGCTACCTCCTATTGCTCTTCTTAGTCAGCCCCTCTGGATTGGGGAATGGTGTAAACCCAAAATGTCGACTTTCCTGCTCCTCTGGTGCTGCCAGACCTGCTGTGTTCCTCCAGCTCCACTCTGTATTGATTCTGACCCCAGCATCTGCAGTTGTTGCTATCTCAAAATGTGTATTCTGCTATATGTGGTACAGGTAGTGCTTGAGGGTTTAAGTAGATGATTCATTGGACGGTCTGTGCACTCTCTCCACTGCCTCAACTTTGCCTCTGCCTACCCTCCTGCATGAACCTTCTGCATTTTGCTTGTTCATGAGCCAGGGACTCCTGTGGGAATATGCATATGACCGTGGATACTTTGAAGAAGTCTCTACGGTATTTCTGTTGTCCTCCTGGGAGTCTCTGGTTGTAACCAAGCACAGCTGTTGCTTTGGGAATTTGTTATTTTTATCTCCAACACCATGCTGACCCACAGTGCCTGATTTGAGCGATGAGCATGTTAACTTGGGAGTGAACACTGCTGCTATCCTCCAGCTCCCATTCAAGATGATGGTTTGGACAGCCTAACCCGAATGCTGTGTTTTTTTTTGGTTTAAGAATGAAAGAAGTGTTTCAAATATTTTATTTTGCCTTTTTTTTACTCCAGTGATGGCTGTTACATATGAAACAGAATAACCTATTGCTGTATTCCTCCCCTGCTTTTGTTTTTTTTCTCTACAATGGATATTAGCAGAAGCAAAAACATTGATCTCTTGCCCATTCTGCATCTTTCCCAGTCTTGTGGTGCTGTGAATTATTACCCATATTGATCATCAAATGCAGCACAGGTTAAGAATAAAGTCTGACACCTTTTTTAGAGTTTTTGACTGTATCGTACACTTGACATTGCATTTAAACAAAAGAAAAAATGAAAGAAATTGCAGATATATAATGTCTTTTGGAATCTTGGGATGTCCTAAAGCACTTTACAACCAATGAAGTACTTCTGATGGATGGTTTCTATTGGTTATTGCTGAGACAGTTGGCTGCATGGGAGAGAGTTAATGTAGACAAAAATTTCCAGTTATGGCAAATAGTACTCTAGACCATTTAAACTTAGTGTTGCAAAACTTTGTGTTGCAAGTCTTTCTAATTATTAACCAGCTCTGATCTCCATTATTACAAAAACAAATGTTGTGCTGAAACTTAAGATAAAGAGAAAATATGTACAAGAGGGTACAGCTGTCAGAAAAGTCCATCGGCTGGGGCTCTATACTCTAGAAAAGACCAGACTGAGGATGATCTTCAAAATTGTGCAGTTTGATGCAATGGACGTGGAGAAATTATTTCCACTTACGAGTCCACACGTAGAACTCATAAGTGTAAAAATCACTTAAATCCAATAAATTTGGGATAAATGTTTATTTCACGATGTGGATTCAATGTGGAACTTGCTGGAAAATAGCACAAGTACTTTTAAGAATCTAGGAGTATGACATAGAAAGGAATTGAAGGATATTAAGTATTTGCCAGTTTGCTGTATATCTTGTATGAATGATTTATCTCAGAATAGTGCAGAGGTCAAACTAATTCCAAATCTACAACAGCTTTACTTTATCATGTGAGCGCTGTTCAAAGGCAAATCCTAAGATCATAGTTGTATTTAAATATCTCTCTCTATCTCGTCTTTCAATTTAGCAATAACTTCGTTAAGCCATCCAGTGTTGACACTTTTTTCTTCCTTTTCCTCTTTTTTTGCCTTTAAAGCTTCCCTCTAGTCTTTGATGTACAATATGTTTCCTCTCAGGATTTGCCCTCCCCAGCCTCTCTGCCTTTTCCTAAATAAATTCCTCATTATATTCAGCAAATTTTCTTTGCTCATTCAGTCTCTTTAGCAGTTCATGATTACTTTCCAGCTAATTATTTCCTTTTTTCTTTCAAACCCATATTTCAAACCTATTCACCACATTGATCTCCATCTGTAAGGTCCAAGTCTCATACAAATAGCAACTCCTGATCAAGCTTTTTCCAAATCACTTCTTAAATTGCTTATTCAGCTTTTTGTTTCACAACAGGAGAGGTGATGACCTAGTGATATTATTGCTGGACTGTTAATCCAGAGATCCAGGTACTGTTATTGGGGCTAGTGTTTGAATCCCACCATGGCAGATGGTGGAATTTGAATTCAATAAAAAATTATCAGAATTCAGAATCTAATAATTACCATGAATCTATTGTTGATTGTCATGAAACCCCATTTGGTTCACTCATGTCCTTCAGGCATTTGCAACATTAAGTTTGAATGGTGTAGAATACTATTCGCCATAATTGGGAATTCTTGAACTACATTAACTCTCTCCCATGCTGCTAACAGTCTTAGCAATAACCAATAGTAACCATCCATCAGCAGTATTTCATTGGTTGTAAAGTGCTTTAGGACATCCCGCGGTTCCAAAAGACATTACATATCTGCAATTTGTTTAATATTTTTTCTTTTGTTTAAATACAAGTATACAATATAGCCGCAAACTCTAAAAGGGAAGGAAATCTATCATCCTTACCAGATCAGGACTATATGTGAACCCAGACCCACAGCCATGTGATTGACTGACTGACTGACTGACTGACTGTTTACTGCCCTTTTGGGATGAGCCGTAAATGCTAGCCTAGTCAGCAATGCCCTTATCCCACGAATGAATAAAGAAAGTCTCTGCTTACGAAGTGCAATATTTCCCATGCTATCCTTGTTCTTATTGATAATATGCAGACAGATGACAAAAAATTAGCCTTGCTAAATGGCAGCTCGTTCTACTTTTCTTCCTTCTATGAATTTATGAATATTTCTTGGTGATTGTCAAAATTCATGGCTGCTGTTACTTGTCTATCTACTGCCTCTTATAATGCTGCTTTTCTGGCTGTTGCAAGTGTTTTGTAATCTGAAAACCAACCTAATATTATCAGTCTTTTCCCTACCCCTACTAAAAATACCTTGGAGCCTACAGGAATTTTGACACATGGTCTTTGCTCAAGTCTTCTCTAGAATGTTCTGTTTTAATTAGCCCTCTAGCTGTGTCCACAGTCTGAAGTAACCAAGTACAGTGAACAAGGATCAGTAACCAGGCTATCACAATCAGTCACAAATCAATCAAACAATTGGGGCCGCAGTGGCGTAGCGGTAGTGTTACTTGATTAATAGTACAGAATCCCAGGTTAATCTTCAGGGGACAGGAGCTTGAATTCCGCTGTGGCAGATGATGACGTTTGAATTCAAGAGTAATCTGGAATAAAATGGTGATCGTGTAACTGTCAATTATCGTAAAAATCCACCTGGTTCATAAGTGTCCTTTCTGGAAGGAAATCTGCCATCCTTACCTGGTCTGGCCTACATGGAGCGCGAGATCCACAGCAATGTGCTTGACTCTTAACTGTCGTTGGGACAATAAATGCTGGTTTAGCCAGTGACACCCACATCCCATGACCGAATAACTTAAGTAAAGCATTGAACACTTTTCTCCCCCCTCCATTTCGTTTTTAACCAAACATTTTGCAATAAATAATTCAAAATAACAGCACACATATATTAAGTAATTTCTTCTGTGTTTTTTTTGAAATACAGAAATAATCTGAAGTTTTTTTAAAATCTGTGTTTGGATGTACAAATTTGTTGAGTTTCTTTGTGAAGAAACAGGTGGTCAATATCACTCAGGAGGAAAGAACATATGGCTGCTTGCTATCTAACCTATTGTGATCCAGTTGGTATTGTCATCTAACAGATAAGCATTGCTGCCAAGGAACTTCTTGATGGGTTGCAGGTTGATTTATCATTCACTTCCTTCAATGTGCAATGAGTATATTTTTAATTGCAATTCCCAATGCATCTGCTGTGATGTGTTTTTTTTCATGCATGGGATGAGGGAGTCACTGGCTAGGCAGCATTTATTGCCCAGACGGCAGTTCAGAGTCAACCACACTGCTGTTGGTCTAGAGTCACATGTAGGCCAGACTAGGTAAGGATGACAGTTTCCTTCCCTAAAGGACATTAGTGAACCAGGTGGGTTTGTCCAACAAATGACAATGTATTCACAGTCACCATTAGATTCTTAATTCCAGATGTTTGTTGAATTCAAATTCCACCATCTGCCATGGCAGGATTCGAACACGTTTAAGTACACGAGGACTGGCAGAAAGGCTATCTTCACATTTTAATGTTGTAAATATTGTTTGCTGTGTCATTTTGCCACCCCAATTCTGAACGTTTGAGTCTTTGTATTCTTGGGGGTGGATTTAAGATCAAGTTGGTACTAACAAGGAATTATGCCAGCATTCCCATGTTGGACATGCATTATATGGCTTTGTTGTCATCTGCTGGCTTAACCCCCAAGTGCTGTCACTGTGTACCCTCCCAGATGAATCTGGGTGTTGAAAATGTGCATTTGTCCTTTTTTTATAAGCATGAAATTGTGTTTTGCAAATTGAGGGAGCTCTGCTGAAAAGTGTTCCTGTTTGCCCCATTGATAGACGATGATATCAATTAAGTTGAGCATTCCCTGAACATCTAACAAGACTGTGGAAACTGTTTTCTGGGATATGCTAGGTACTGAATTTTTTTCGCTAGGGCTTCGTCAGTTTTGCTATTTTGGCAAAACTGGATGCCTCCAGAATGGTGGAGTTTTTTAAAGAACGCTGATTGTTTGTTGAATTGTGGGAAGTGGATACTCAACAGGAACAATAGCGTCCTTGACTGCCTTAATGCATAGTCTTGATATTTCATTGTACAGTATCAAAGTTAATATCTGCAAAGATGAATCAGTTGACTCAATGACGCAATCTGCTTCTAGTTGCTTTAATTCCTGTGACACTTCAACATGAATCGCAAATGGCAGCCATCTCAAATTTTGTAAAACTGGTAGAATTATTGTGTCAATGTAAGGAACATGTCAGTACCACTTTTATCTTGCCAAATCTGGTACATAAGGAAGAGATATCCGTGTCACTGATCGTATCAATGTGTGCTCAGTCTTGGATACAAACTTGAAGAACCCACCAATTTGGTCAAGATTTAAACCCACACCCCCCTGCTTTTAACAAGATAGAAATTGAATCAGTCCAGGGTAACACTTCTTCATGGAGTAAAGCAGTGAAAATTCTTGAAACTGGAATAATAGTAACATAATATTGAGGTTGAGGTTGCTGGAATATCCTCGGCCATCATCCTTGTACTTGAGCTGGTGAGGAAGGTTGTGTCTGCAAGCAAGTTACACAGGACTGAATTAGTGTTTACTAATCAGATCAAATCAAATTTACATGTAGAGACCAACTACTGGAATGCCACCACCTATTTTATGGGCTCACTGTAGCACAGATTAGTCTGTCAGAGCGTCCATCATTGAATCATCACACTAGCCTTTGTATTTTTCAAGAGCACTTGTTGCTGTATCAAATATTGCTATACCATCTGTAAGTTGATGAATTATTCTTTGGTCCTCAACTACAAGACAACATGCCATTATCTCCTTTTATGAACCCTGAAATCTATCAGTCGCACAACGCGGGAAGATCCTCTTGCAATGAGAGAAATGGGTTCTATGCTCAGGCCTGGTGAAGTTAAACTTTGCAAAAGTCATTGTCACTAATTTTCTTGCAGATTTATTGGTTTACCATATATTTTAAAATTGATTTGGAACAATGCAGAAATGATGTTGATTCCAAAATTAGTGTGCAGGGCTACTTATATAGTCTTGGCCAAGGTCTTCTCCAGAAACATTTTTCTGTTTAATTAGCTCTGTAGCTCCACCCAAAGGCGTTAGCAGTCAAGAACAGTGGACAAGGATCAGTAACCAGACCAACCAATGCAAGTTACATGGATTAGTGTGGGGCGATAATTATATGGATCTTAAATCTGGTTTAGGCTTGTTTCTGTACCTTGTGATCTACATGACTTGCGTTTCTACTTTCACTCTGCCCATATCCTGACCTTCTCTCGCATTACATTAATCATTGTTCTTGTTCCCTCAATGCCTGTATTTTAAATGTTGATCTTTGAATCAGATTTTAGTATAGTGGTGATGGGGTTATAGAGTTAGTGTACCTAACATTCACCTTCTAAAACTCCCCTGCGAAATTGACCACAAAACCAGCATAAAAAGTATGCTCAGATTAGCATGAAAATTCAGAGGGTGCAGCTTTCATTCAACAGTCTGCTGTTGACTATGCTGTGGAACTTCCCTCTCTTCCCTCTCTTCCCTCTCTTCCCTCTCTTCCCTCTCT
>NC_063349.1:35660491-35671877 GCF_021869965.1 Rhincodon typus
TCTTCCCTCTCTTCCCTCTCTTCCCTCTCTTCCCTCTCTTCCCTCTCAGCTGGCAGCCATAAAATTAATAAGAATTTCAAACTTCTTGACCCAAATCAGTGACACCATTTTTTTAGAATGCTATATCTTGTTGTTTCTTCCACCAGACGCAGGCAGAAACCTTGCTTCATGTGTCAGGGTCTCACTAATTTAAATTACAATGCAATTACAGTGATGGTGTAAGAGTCACTCAAAATAAATTTATCTTTGTTTTGAAAACAACATAAATAAGCTGATGTGTAACAGCTCAGAAACAGCAGTGGAATGTATTCATATCTAACTTCTGATGAGATTTCATTCAAATTTGGTGCAGATACAATTACAAACCTGGGTGTGATCGCAATCTCATTCATGAATAACTACTGCTTACAGACTCTCAGGTGTCTGTGATTTTTTTTTTCTCTCTCTATTTTAAAAGCACATTATTTCTCCAACAATAATCATCAAACCTTGTCAGTGAAATGGTGGCACACCAAAGTTTGTTTTGCTTTTTTACATGTAAAATTCCTTTGTAAAGTTGTCATTTTTATCTATAACCATGTTAGTATTGTTTGCGTAAACTGCCTTTTGCAGGAGATCTTTGTACCATTACTCCAAAGCACATTCTATATTACCCTTTTGATATTGGGGTGGTGTCCAAGAGGTTATCACGAGTGCCAAAACTACAATTAATGAGCTGCAGTAGGAAGTAATTCTTTCACCACAGGTGGCAGTGAAAACTAGCTGATTTAAAGCAGCTTTTATTAGTTTTATCACATTATCGTTCTGAAATTGTGTAACTTTGCTTTTGTGCACAGAGTTATTTACCCAGACTGTGAAAGAAAATAAAAGAACTTCTTGAGTTTAATAGAGTTGATAAAGTTGGCTCCACTGAAGTAATTGTGTAATAAATCTAATAGAAATTGAATACCTAAAATCATTTTCTATTTACACTTATTCTCAATCCTGATAATTGGGTACCCTTTTTTTTGTTCTTTACTCAAGTCAAATTATGCAGCTTATTTCAATGATGCCTGTTTGGCTGCCATTATATTTTTAGTTGAAACAAAATTATATATTTATTTACGTGATGCAATTTCCTCAAGATTTACCAGTCCACTTAATTCAAATGACCTATTTCTATCTTCAAATTAGACTTGACTGCAAAGCTTCTTAAAATCTGCTTCTGTCCACGTCTTTCCTGATGTCCCCTTGCAACTTGGTGTCTATTAATTGTTATTGTGCTGGGAACATCTTGGGATGTTTCAAATTAAAGATATCATGTAAATACAAGTTTTTGATCCAGTTCTTCCCTTCACACAATCCTGTAAGAAACTGAATGGGGAGCTGGCAGTGTAGTAGGAGTGTCATTAGATGAGTGCTGAAGTCTAACAGGCTAGGGGCATGGGTTAAAATCCCACCAGTAGATCATAAAATTGGAATTCAGTTAATAAGTCTGGAATTCAAAGTCAAAGTCACTAATGTCTTTTACCAAAGTAAAATCTGCCATCTTCAGATGTGTGGACTGATCAGTGTGGTTGACTCTTAAATGCCTTCTGAAATGGTCAAACAAGCCATGGTGTCTAACTACTACTAACAAGCATTCTCAGTCCTTCAAGTCCTGCTATAAGTGCTGAAAGACACCTTTCGACAAAGATTAGCTCACCTTGCTACTTTGGAAGCACCACATGACATGCTATGGATTGCTATTATTTCTTCTTTGACTTTCTTCAACCAAGTTAAGAATAATGCCCATGGTCATTATCTAATTACTTCACCATCTGTGAATAATTTTTTTTGTTTTTTCAGCAGGTAGCAAACCTGACATGATGCTTCAGTGAAGGTCTTTTTTTTGTTTTTGCTGCTTGGTTTAGGGGGGGCAAAAAAAAAACGGTGGTTTTCAAACAGCCTTGATCATCCAGTTTCTTGGTCTGAAGCATGCCATTTCAAGGGAATAATATCCATGTACTTTGAATCAATGTATGGTATTGTTCCAAGTTTTTCTTTTTACTTGTCAATACTTTGGTGATGTTTAAGGCAAACACTGTTAGCTTTCTCAGTATGAAGAAAAATTCATTTTCCCATACTGCGTGGAAGTTGTTTTCTTTTTCATGCTCCAGGTTAATCACTCATTATTGTTTCACCTTGTAGTTCATGATATCATTCTGCTGCTGGTCACTCTGCAGCTAGGCCTTTGGATGCACACCTCAAACAGCCAGAATATTGCTGCTTTCGAGTTTGGAGGCACCAGCAGCCACTTCTGTGGTTACAATTTGTTTCCAGGTTGCCAGTTTGGCACGCTTTGCTTGGATATTGATCATGGAGCACGACAACATTCCCAGCAACTTTTCTTCTATCCTGCATGGACTGACTTAGAAAAGCAGCTGAAGGGGAAAAAACAGACAGCGGAATGGAATAGTTGAGCTGCTCTTGCACAGTCTGCATGGGTATTGTGGACTGAATAGCATCCTACACTTCCAGTACTGTCTAATATACTGACTTCACACATCACTTTCTCTCATTCCTTATTCATTTGTTTGCATTGTGACCACAGAACTTATTTTACCCTGTAGCGATAGTCCATGTGGACTAACCTGATGTGACATGCTGGCAAAACCTGTAAGGGGCATGCCCTTTCCTCTGGAAGGGAAAGTCATGCAGCAGCATGTTGGTCAACATGCATCTGGTGATGGAATGTGGGTAGGCGGTGACAGCAACTGTCCGACTTAATGCCATCAATCGCAGCACTACATCTACCAGCTCCCCTTTATCAACTCTGCTTGTTTACATCCTTAAAGAACTCTAGGAAACTTTGTCAAATATGATTTCCCTTTCACAAAACCATGTTGACTCTGTTTGATTTTATTAAGCTGTTCTAAATATCCTACTATTTCTTCCTGAATGGTGAACTCTAACATTTTCCCAACCATAGATGTTAGGCAACTGTCCCAGAATCCAGGGAGTTTTGGAATATTTTGACCAATGCCTCCAACCATCTCTGCAGCAAATTTCTTTAAGACACTTGGATGCAGGCCATCAGGTCTTGGAGACATGTCTTCCTTTAGTCCCATTAATTTGTCAAGTACTTTTCCCTCGTGATAGAAACTGTTGCAAGATGTTTACTGTCATTAGCACCTTATCTGTTATCTTTGGGATGTTTATAGTGTCCTCCACAATGCAGACAGATGCAAAATATTGTTTTAAATTATCTGCAATTGTATCTTCCAATTCCCCAATTTTATCCTCCAAGATCCCACTCTTACTTTAGCTATTCTCTCTCCCCTTTTTTACTTTTCAAAGCTCTTGCTTTTTTTTGTATTTCTTGCCAAAGTCCTTTCTTAAAAAAATTTCACCTCTTTATTCAATTTTAGTCATCTCTGACGTTCCTAAAAAGTTCTCAATCCTATGGCTTGCTATTTAATTTTCACTGATTTCTTCTGCTGTCGTCAGTGTCTCTCGTGCTTTCGTTTTGAAGAAACCATCCCTGCTGTGTCTCCTGCTTGTTCTGAAAATGCTGTCAACACTTGCTATACCTGTGCTCTTTCACATATTACAAGAAAAAGATAGAGCCAAGCCAAGCAAAGGCACAGATGAAGGTTTAGGCAGCAGTAAGTTGCAAAGACTTGATCCAATTACCCTTCTATGAAGGTAGAGCTTGTTGAGTGGTTTGCGCAAGTGTAAGACTTGAAGTTTACAGCGAAATGTTTATTTTTGTAACAGCAGAAAAGGCAGGAATAAACTGCTTCTGATAGATCATTGAAGCATACTATATGCTTCAAAGGACTAAATTTAATCTTTGTCTGTTCTTCTATTAATTCCCATAGATATTGCTCAAGTTAGTACTCAACTGCTTAAAGGGTAGTTAAATCAAATCAAAACTCGTAATGTTGGCACGATGATTAAACCATTCAATAATTTATCACTTTCAAACGCTTATCTGAATAATTTGAGCAAAATTTGAAATGTTTTTTTTCAGGCAGTGGTTTTATAAGTCTACAGTTTTGTGAATCTGAAATAGATAAGAGATTCTTTTTGGAGCATATTCACTGATTATTTGCCAACATATTTCCATTCAGAGAAATTCTGCTGTTCTCTGCCCGTTTGATGTCAGAAACGGTTTCATCCACTTTGTTGAGAGATTTGATCAGGGTCTCCACGGGTCTGAGTAAGTCAGTGATTATTCTTCCCCCATTAATCGTGGTATCTTGTAGATTAGATTATGGTTACTACAGAAATGTCATTGCTGTTAATTATTTCACTGACCCACATTTTAAACCCACTGAAATATCACTGATGCAATTAATTTTTCATAATAGACTGTGTTTCAGAAGGAAGTTGAATTCTTCTCACTGCATACTTCCTGCTGTTTCAAAAATAAATGTCAGTAAAGCCTTAGAATTTGCTGGGCTTAACATTTGTTGAAAGTGGAGGTGTAATTTAATGGAGCATTATTTATTTAATGGCCTACGTGAATGAAGTGTACATGTCAAGATTTTTAAAACACCAGTTTTTTTTTAGTGTGTTTTTAATTCACATGTAGGACATTGGGCATTGCTGACTGAGCCAGCATTTTAATTGCCTGCCCCTAGTTGTCTTTGAGAAGGTAGTGGTAAGCTTCCTTTTGAACTTTAACAGTCCATGTGCTGTCAGTAGACCCACAATGACAGTAGGGAGGGAATTGCAGTTGAGCAAATGGATGCTGTCTGACCTGCTGTGCTATTCCAGCTCCACAGTTATTGACTCTAGCTTCCAGCGTCTGTAGTTCTGACTGTCTGCAAAGTCAATTTTTTTTATCTGTTCTTGCCTAATTGTCATTGTTTTCTTTTTAAATGATTTCATAAATTCTCTGCAACTTGGATATAAAAAGTGATCAAATAGATATCACAACAATTATGTCTGGACAGAAATGCAAACAGAAGTACAAATTATCTGGAATTGCTGTTTGAGATATCTTTGTAACATTTTCATGCTGTCGTGTTTTCAACTGATTTTTTTAAAAAATATATGACTGAAGAAAATGGATAGATAAAATTACATGAAAGGCTATAGTCTGTCAGATCTTTGTAAATCTCATAACCACACACAGGCGGATAATAGCACAAGCACCTTGCTTTGCCAGGAATGATAAAATGCTTGTAAACACTGTAACTTACAACTGTGATGCCCTCAAGCTGTGTTGTACAGACATGTTTATTGAATCTCATGCAGTATTATGTAAAGGCCACTACATCAAAAAAATGGTTCAGGTCACTGTAGATCAAACTTTTGTATGCAGTTATGCTAGAAGGCAACAATGCAATCTTGCCTTTGACTTTAATGTTAAAGCGCCTTTGTAATCCTCAGAATTTTAACAATGGGAATTCCACCTTGTCTTCCAATTCCCTCTGAATATCAGTGTTTATATTCCTCACCAATTTCTTTTCTTCTTTCCAACAGTACGTTACGTTAATGTTTTCCCTGGGGAAACAGCTTAGAGTGTCCTCTACCTTCCAGCCCCCTGCTATTATATACTAGTGTACCCTGGTGAAAGTTAGAGGTTAATCCATCCTCAGGACAACACAGACTGAACGGATCATGTCCTTATCCAGTGTTTGTGAGATCAGCTATGATCCATGCTTAACAGTTACATTTTTAATACCAGAATCACAAGATCTGGATTCAGGTCTTGCTTCCAGGACCTGGGGGAAAAAAATGATCTAGTCTGACACGTCGGTGTGGTACTGAACAAAGTATTTTGAACTAAATATTTTTTTTTTAGCTCCTTGTTCAAATGAGTGTAAAATAGCCCAAGGCAGTATTTAACAGCGAGTATGGACATTTTTCTAATGCCCTAGGTAACATGTATTTCCTATTGGCACCTCCAAACTCAGTTAATTGGCTATTTTCTCCCCTCTTTTTTCAGGTGAGAAGTTGTTTGCTGATTGACTGTTGCACTTTCCACACTACGTGGTGATTCAAAAGCACGTCATTGGCTATGAAATGATATTCTGAGCATTTATAAGCTTTAAGTAATTGCAATTTCTTTCTTCCTTGGTAGTTCTCCTGATGCTGCTTTTCTGTGACTGTGTAATTATACAGCAGGAAGAGTGAGTTCCTAATTCAATGTGGCAACAGCTACTTTAATTTTTATAGTTTTACAGTTTTTTTTTAAGTTAACTATTCATTCATTTATAAATAAATTACTGGATTACTGAAGTGCATGTGTTCATGGTTTTAATTAACTATGGGAGAAAACTTGATCTCATAGGTTTGTGGTATTTGTGGGAATTATTTCAGTTTTAAAATGACTTTATGTACAAAGGTATAGACTTGAACTATGAAAATTTTTGTGTATGAATTTCCAGAGCACACTTTTTAATAAAGGGAGGGAACATAAGCAATCTTGGAAAAGTTGCATATCTGAAATATTAACTGCTTGCTTTGATGAGTAATTCCAACATTTGGGATTCCTTTTTTGTTGTTTTTGGGAGAATACATAAACTTCATACACTCATTTTTTTTTAACATAGTTTTTAGTTTTCTTTCTTTTCCCTTTGTGATTTTACTCTAACAATGCACCTAAATTAAACTGGTACATCATGGAGAAGCATCCCTGCAGTCACAACATTACGCCAAATGTACGTTTGTAATGACTATTTGGAAGAAATGCTTGTCTGATCAATGTCAGCATAAATAAGTTATTGAAAACTATTTCCTTTACACCTTCCTTGCTAGCTAGAGACTTCCAGCAGAATACATTTTCATTCCAGGACTTCAGCAAGACTGCTAATTAGTTAGATTTTGGAAGAATTTTGATTAAAATTTAGCATGACGGTTTTTGCAAAAATGGACAAGGAATTCCATGTTTGTTTCTTTTCTTAAAACAAATCACAGTTGAATTTTTTATTTTCAAAGGGCTAATGCTTTGACAAGAAAACTCCAGTGGAGTCTTCATTCCCACCGACAGTGCATAATGGAAATTCTGGCATGCACAATTTTCCAAAGTGGAAAAGTTGAGGCTGTTCCCTAACATGCAGTCTCCAGAGTGTACATTAATGGAAATACTGCTTTAGTGTTAAGTCACATTGTGTTCAAAATTTATGAAGCTAAACTTTTATCATCAATATTCTGAAAACATAGTCATTGCTTCATCCAAAATATAATTACTATTGACTGGACTATCTACGTCATCATAAATGCAACTAAGTATTTACTTGACAAAGTTAATTGCAGATAATTGGAATGAAGTTTTCTTGATCTGATTTATGCTGAAATTTACATGAGGGCTCACTGGCAAACAGCAAAAGACTGCTATTTAAATTTTTCTGACGTTTCATTTATGATTTGTGGGAACATCAAGTCCTTAGAGATAATGAGCAGAAATCTGGCCCTGAGGAAGCACTGAGCAGTGTCGTAGAACAGTGATTCCATATTGTATGCAGGATGTTTAAGAAAATTTATGTTGTGAAAGCTTGTTTCTTTTTAATGCTAATACAGTTACAAAGACGAGTTAAAAATAATAGTTTTTTTTAAAAAGACCATTAGCATGAGAAATAGCCATCAAGTATTAACACTCCGAAAATTTTGGGTGTCACTTTATGCTTCTTTAGAGCTGTTGTGATTGCCCTAAACTTGTGTGGATGTTGGACTGGATAATAATGAGCTAAATGGACCAACATTGGATGTAAAAAATGAAGGAAGTTGGACAGAGCAAAGTTCTGGCATAAAGCAGGCATAAGCACTCATGCAAAAGTTTTCAATAAGGAACAGTATCTTCCAGCCTTTGTGCTGTTGTTGCATGGAAAATTGTGAAGAAATTCTCAGCTTTTACGGGAAATTCAGCTTGTGCTTTTATGTCACTAATCAAAGAGTGAACTATAGACACAAGGATTGCTCCAAAGTAAGCATCTTGTTGAGTCTAAGCCGAGGCCAAATTTATAAATGATTGTTATTTGAGCAATGTACTGGTTACTTTATGTAATTCATTCCGCAGAAAAATGTTGTGTAAACAAATTTCCTTCTCTCTTCCCCCAACCCCCCAATCTCTCTCTCTCTTTTAAGCTGTTGCTTGTAAGACTCTTGATCAGTACCCTATTGCATTCAACATTGTAATGACACTTTCATATAAAATTTAGCACTGTTTTGTGTTTTCAACTAGAAATTAAAATAGTTCCTCCTTCAATGTGGAAACATTATCACTGAAATGTCAAGCCTGACTCTGTACAGTTACATATTTTAAGACTTAACCTCCTGATGTTTCACTGAATTTGTTCAATTATGGCAGTCAAGCTGTAAGACAAACAACTATAGTAGCAGAATTAGGCCAGTTGGCCCATTGAACAAAAACAGAAGTAGCTGAAAAGCTCAGCAGGTCTGGCAGCATCTGTGAAGATAAAAATCCGAGTTAACGTTTTGGGTCCGATGACCCTTCCTCAGAACTGATGGTAGCTGGAAAAGCATTGGTTTATATGGAGTAAATAAGGAGGGGGATGGGGTAGGGAGTAAACGATAGGATAGAGCCTGAGGAGAGAGAAGAGCAGTTGGATAGACAAAGGAGTTGACAATGATCTGGCTAGGAGGGTGAATGGCTGTTAATGGGGACTGTTAGTGTGTAATGGAAGGCTATGTGATGACAACGCCTGATGTGTGGGGTGAGGGGGGTGGTGGGACATGGGAGAGTTTAGGCCTTAAAATTATTGAATTCAATATTGAATCTGTAAGGCAGCAGGGTCCCCAAGCAGAAAATAAGGTGTTCTTTCAGCTTGCATTGAGCTTCGCTAGAACACTGCAACAAGCCAGAGACAAATGTTGGCCAGGGAACAGGGTGGTGTGTTAAAGTGACAGGCAACGGGTAGCTCAGGGTCCTTTTTGTTTTGAGCAGCGTGTAAGTGTTCTGCGAAGCAGTCACCCAGTCAATGTTTTGTTTCTCCAATGTAGAGGAGACCACATTGGTAGCAAATGCAATAGACTAGATGGCCCATCGAGTTTGCTCTGATATTGAGAGTCAGAATTGTACAGAACAGAAACAGACCCTTTGGCCCAACTTGTCCATGCCGACCAGATATTTGAAAGCAATATAGTCCCATTTGCCAGTATTTTGCCCATATCTCTCTTGATCATGGCTGATATGTGTCTCAACCCCATTCTCCTGCCTTCTCCGCATAACCCTAGATCCCCTTACAAATCAAAAACTTATTCACCTCTGTCTTTAAAGACACTCTGTGACTTGGCCTCCTCAGCCCTCTGTGGCAATGAGTTCCACAGATTAACCACCGTCTGCTGAAGTAATTCCTTCTTATCTCAGTTCTAAAGGGTTGTCCTTCCACTCTGAGTCTGTGCCCTTGGCCCTAGTCTCTCCTACTAGTGGAAACATCTCCACATCCACTCAATCCAGGACTTTCAGTATTCTGTAAGTTTCAATCATCCTTCTAAACTCCATTGAGCGCAGGTCTAGAGTCCTCAACCATACCTCATAACAAGGCCTTCATCCCTGGGATCATTCTTGTAAATGTCCCTGTGGATCCCCTCCAAGGCCACCACATCCTTTCTTAGACATGGGACCCAAAACTGCTCACAGTATCTCAAACAAGCTCTGACCCGATTTGCTGCAGGACAGGTTTTGATCTTTCATGCATTCATGACAGACTGCTTGTGCAAAACACTTAGGGTTGGCAGCAAAAATAGCACAGTTAAAACCTAAAGTATAATGTAGTTTAGCATGAAAATTTTTAGAAGTAACTTTCAACTCCAGTAACCAGTTACTTGTGGACTTTGAAACTCCCTAACAGCACACATCAGCACTCTTCAGCACCTACAGAGTCTTGAGTGCCAAAATGGTCCAAAATAGTTAACATGAATAATTTGTCTTTTTAAAAAATGTCCATTTAGAGGCACAATAAGTTACTTTAAAATATAATTCAAGATTTTCGCCTTCCAACAACTTTTGTTTACTTGTTGTTGGGATTCTAATCATGTAAAGACAAGTGTATCACAGTTCAGTAGAAGGTTAACAAGCATCTCAACAGAGGTTTTAAAATGCATTTTTTTGCACTTTTCACAAATTTGAAAACAGTCATCTTTTGACCAAATGAAAAGTGCAAAAAAAAAGCATTTTTAAACCTCTGTTGAGATGCTTGTTTACCTTCTACTGAACTGTGATATACTTGGATCGATTCAAGTATCGTTTCACTTGTACTCTATTGTCCAAGATACCTAAGCAACAAACAAAGGTAAACGTTGCGCGAATTACTGAAATTCTGATCAATGTGTCGGAAATTCTTGCTTTTTTTTTGAGGAAGAAAGAAGGAGAAAAAGATGCTTTGCAGTTGATGTGTTGACTAAAGACAATGGATTTACTTGGCTTTGTAACAAATTGATTGCCATCTTAAATAACTGATCTGCACTGTCCATAATTAGATTGTTAATTTGGGAATTTCAGAAGAAAATTTGCTCTCCTGTTTCAATCAGATGGATTTGATTGGACAAAGAGGAGCCATTTTCAAGCACCTATATTCTATACTTCTTCAGTAGCATTGGCTGTACAATTCTCAATTCTCCTTTTTGGACAAAAAGGCTCATATCTAAAACTGGATTAAGGGCTTCATTACTGATGACAGCTAGTGAGAGAAAACTAAGGAGACACTTATTCACCATTCTGACAATGAGAGAGATTTAATTTTTAAAAAGTCTTGTTACATAATGACATATCTGCAAATTTTAGTCATTATGGTTTTGAATGAAAACTTTGTGCAAATCTGAAAGTGTTTCTAGTTTAATATCACAAATTGCCCAGCAGCCTTGTTATAAGATTTTTATTTGTTTATCAAATGAAGTAGAAATATAGTACACTCAATATTCATATAACATTACATATTTTTAAACCATGTTTAATACGACACTGGAATTTTACTGCATCTGTGTCAAACCCAAATAATGTAGCACTACTTCCATTGGTTTTTCACAGTATTTACCAGTAGACTCTGTTCCAACCTTAATTTTTACTGTAGCACGTACTGTAATTTAAATATTGCTACACCATGAAAACCCATTGGAAAAAATTATGATCCAGGTTCATGCATCAAAATATGTTTTCTAGTTCCCAATGTAGCCATATCAAGTTTTAAATGAAAAATACCTATCGACCAGGTTTCTCTAGTAAACATAATTGTTGGTTTGTTATTTAACAAAATTTGCAAAGATGCAAAACTGGCCTGCAATACTGAAGTACAAAAAATATTCTCCTTTAAATAAACCAAATAAAGTCTGAAAACTGTTTCAGAGACAGTAGGAGCTGCAGATGCTGGAGAATCTGAGATAACAAGGTGTAGAGCTGGATGAACACAGCAGGCCAAGCAGCCTCAGAGGAGCAGGAAGGCTGACGTTTCGGGCC
>NC_063349.1:35676877-35720664 GCF_021869965.1 Rhincodon typus
CAGGAGCAGAGAGGCTGACGTTTCGGGCCTAGCTTGGCCTGCTGTGTTCGTCCAGCCCTGCACCTTGTTGTCTTAATTGTTCTATACTTAGGCAACCATTGTTGTATGATAGTATCAATATTCTACATTCTACAGCTTACATTTCTGACTGCTATCTGACTCTCTGGTGTAAATGTTTCGAAGAAAATAGTGTGAGAAGACAGGTTTCTGCTTGAGTGTGATGGCTCCCATAGTGAAATAACCAAACAAAAGTCATTGCTCAGACTCGTAACTATGGAATTACCAATCTGGCACAGAATGACTACAGTGTGGAGCTGGAGGAACGCAGCAGGTCATGCAGTATCAGGGAAGCCGGAAAATCAACGTTTCCGGTCAGGGCCCTTGATTTAGGGTCCTGATGATGGGTCCCGATCTGAAATGTTGACTTTCCTACTCCTCTGCTGCCTGGCCTCCTGTGTTCCTCCAGCTCCACACTGTATTGACTCTGACTTCAACATCTGCAGTTCTTGCTATCACCGAATGATTACAGTTATTGTATTCTTTCAGATGGAAGAGGAGAAAATTGTGCCATTGGATATTAAAATCTGTAACTTGAATGTTTCTATGTCTGCTGTGCATATGATTACTAATCTATAAAGGATTTTTATGATCAGTGCAATAAAAAGTTAATAACATGTGAAACCGTTAGTTGCTAATGTCTAGGAATTCTGAAGCCCTCAGTTAATGAAGGATCAAAACATCAACTGGAATTATCAGGAGTGGATTGGTTTTCTGCCTTTCTCTGAATTATTTGAGTAACATCAGTGTACTTGTAACTGGAAAGGCAGGTTATGTGGTGGTATAAAGTTTGTAGACAAAGGAAAGACTCATCAAGGTTTGATCTTCAGCCTCGCTTTGAAGGAGTTTTTCTGACCTCAGCGACTTTTAATTGTTCCCTTCCACAGATACGTGAGGCCCAATGCGGTTATTACAGCACCAGGAGGCGGCTATTCAGCCCATAAAACACACACTGCCTCTCTGTAGACCCATCAATTCACTCTCTATCTCCATAGCCCAGCAAGTATATTTCCTTTTGAAGTCATTGGTTGTCTTCACTTCCACCTCTCTTCTGTTGGCAGTATTTTCAGGTCCTTAGTGACTATGTTCTAAGTAGTGGATGCAATGGCTTCTATTTACAGACCTTTATACACAGAGGGTTATAAGAGATCACATGACCCTGACAAGCCACAGTGCACAAAGACACTTCTCCAGACATCTCCCTTTTCACAAACATAAGATGCGTGTGCGCACACAATAAGCTATGAAAAAAATCATTACGTACAGAAAACAGTTTTCATTTTATTTGTTCCAGCTTCTTTGTGCACGTGCATCACGCTCACGATTTTCTAACCATTCAGGTCTCCTAATGGTATGTGTGCAGGTTATTATTGGCTGTTCATCTGGTGTCCACTTGTTCCAGAGGTTCTTTGGGTAGCCTCTCCAGTAGCACATGAACCTCTGCAGTTGTAAGGGTATGTTCCCTTTCACTTTTATGATTGGGGTGACCTTTTTTAAAACACAGAGCACAAATTGCTAAATGAGCTCACTTGATGAGTGTTTGCATGCTTCCATGTCACTTTATTAATTGTGCTTGTTTTATACTGTACTGATTCAAGGGAGGATTATATTTACAGTTGTGCAAATAGATTTATGTGAGTACTTAAACGTAAATTCAAATTGTTCTTTAGTTTTGAAGCCATATATATTTGATTTTCTGGAAAATAATGCCTGTTAGAGATTGCATTCAACACTACAAAGTGGAGTTAGTGAATCTTTTTAAAGGCTTTAATGTTTAGATTTGTCAGCCTCTAGATTTATTCTAAAATACTTTTATTCTCCTCTCAGATCATCATAAGTCAGAGAATACATTTATGAGCTATGTCAGAGATAGTATTAGAGATACTATTTTACAGTGAATGAATTAATAAATATGGGATTTGATTTAATATTCTGGAATTTTTAAATATGCTTTTAGAAATTGAATTTCCAAATGATGTATTTCACAGGAGACAATGGAGAAGAGTAAAAGGTTTATAATTAATTATATGGCAAATATAGCAAACTTTAAAGATTTAAAGGCAGGTAGGCTGGAAAGAGATGAAGGAGCAGAAATTTAAGGAAAACTTCCTGCTTGTTGGGACTGGGCAATGTTGTCCCATGAGGTTCTATTCTGGAATTAATTCATTTGTGTGCATCACCGGTTTGAATATACAGTGACAGAACAAAGCTAGATGGGAAAGTAAGTTTTGAGAGGGAAAAACAGAAATTTGCAGCATCACAGACTTGTTACAATGCAGAAGGAAACCATTCAGTCAATTGTGCCAGCACTGTCTCTTCAAACCAGCATCATTGCTTCGTATCAATCTGCTGTCTTTCCTCCACACCATTGCACGCTACTCGTATTCAAATAATCATTCAATGCGAATGCCTCAATTTAAACCACGTAAAGGAATCTGATACAGAAATCTCTAGAAATCTGGATTGTCATCGCTGTTGTTACTGGAGGGATATTGTTTTATTAAAATGTGCCATGCTGGAAATAATTAAAGCTGAAAAAGGCTGATAGAGGATACTGCAAATTTCAATCTGGTGTGGTAGCGGACTGGTGAAACTTTTGCTTGAGAGCTAAGGGAGTGGCTTTGAGATTTGTCCTTTTTTTTTTCTAATGCTACATATCTGCCAGTAGCATTAAAGTTTGTATTAGTTGCCTTCCTGCTTGTTGGGACTGGGCAATGTTGTCCCGTGAGGTTCTATTCTGGAATTAATTCATTTGTGTGCATCACCGGTTTGAATATACATAATGTTTGATACATGATGTTTTGGCTTTCTTTATAAAAGTAAAATCTTCAAGTGAAATCTTGTCCTTATTTCCATTGTCACTGTGAGAATTTCTTTGCTTTAAAAAGGGATCAGTTTGTACTGAGATTATAACAGTATGGACAGGTTCAGTGAATGGGCAAAAAGGTGACAGATGGACTTTAGGATGGAAAATTGAGGTTATTCACTTTGATCATAAGAAAAGCAAATTATTATATAAAATGCATGAAACATGGAAATATTCATTTTTTCAAAGGATCTTCATTGTATTCCTACACGGAGCATAAAGTGCAGGTGCATCGAGCAATGTAGAAAGTAGATGACATGGTGGTTGGTATTGCAAGGAGATTGGAGTGCACTCAGGGCTGTAGTGAGGCTATACCTAAAATGCTGCATGTAGTTTTGACTTCCAGATTTTAAGAAAGGATGTAATGGCATTGGAGGTGGTTCACAAGATTGGCCTTGGGACGAGAGGGTTACCCAATGCTGAGCAGCTGAGTAAACTGGGCCTATACTGTCTGGAGTATAACAGAATAACAAGTCATCTCCTCAATTCTGAAGGTGCTCAACAGGTTAGATACTGAGACACTTCCCACTGGCTGGGGAATGTAGAACAAGAGTGCTCAGATTTGCGAAAAATTACTGATCATTTAGGACTGACATGAGGATCAATTTCTTTATGAAAGGATTATGAACTGTCAGAATCCTGTACCTCAGGGTTGTGGATACTCCATCATTGAACATATTTAAGGCTGAGACAAATTTTTAGTTGTCAGGGAATCCAGAGATACGTGGAATGTATGGGAAAGTGGAGTTACAAATGAAGGTTGGTTGTGATCATTTTGAATCATGGAACAGACTTACTGGGCCTTATCCAATGTGTTGTGAATGGTGTTTAACACCATTCACATGATCTGCAAGCATCACCACTTCCATCCTTATGACAGAGAGAAAGTCATTGGAAA
The DNA here is from genome assembly GCF_021869965.1 of Rhincodon typus. NCBI lineage: Eukaryota > Metazoa > Chordata > Chondrichthyes > Orectolobiformes > Rhincodontidae > Rhincodon > Rhincodon typus. Next base: position 35,680,699 of record NC_063349.1, read on the forward strand.
AGCAATCAAAAATAATTGATTCTTGAACACTAACTCTCAGGATGAGATGATCAGTGTTCAACAGTCACCAGAGGCTTCCCTTCCCCAATTCCCATTAACTTAAATTTTTCTAGAACTTCTTGAAGACTCGCTCAAGTAAGTGCATTCAGTAACAGTCACTCTCGCAGTTCAATTCATTGTGTCATTGTTGAACCAACACTGTAGTGAGGCCTGGACCCCAGGGACTCTGCTGAATCCCAAACTAAACAGAAAGGAGCAAGTTATTGGTGAGCATGTATCGGTTGATAGCATTGCCACTGGTTCCTTCCATTACTTTGCAGAGAGGACTGATGGTCTGATACCCAATTGGATTGGAATCTCATCCAATTTTCCCATGCACTCCACGCATCTCTGGATTCCCTGACAAACCAAAAATCGGTCTCAGCCATAAATGATGGAGCAGTCACAGCCCTCTCGACTAATGAGTGGTATGGAATATCGGCAAAGACAAAGGACAAGAAAAATTAATGGGATGAACAGCTGCCAACTTCCTAGGATCTGGCTGTCAATCCCTTTGAAAAATGTTGGTTACAGAGAGTGATCACAATTGTTTTTTATCTTCTAGAATTTCCTTGATTCTAGAATGATGCTAATAATTGGAAGGCAGCAAATGTAACCCCACTGCCCAAGAAACATGGGAGAGAGAACCTAGAGACCGAAGGGTCACTAATATCAATTGTACAGAAAATTCTAGAATGTAGTTAAGGATGTAGAAAGAGGGCTGTTGGGAAATTACAATGTCATGATGTCTTCACTGGTGTTAGGGCAAAATCCTAGGACTTCATTCCTAACAGCACAGTTGGTTCTCTACTCCCCCAGGACAGTATTTTGCCAAGAAACTAATTGGTCAAGGACGTCTAACGATGGGCAATTAAATTCTGGACCACATCCTATGAGTAAATTTTAAAAAACACAGCTTTAGGAAAGAGAAATTGTTTGGTAGATTGATTACCTGTTCTTTTAAGGGAGTCATAAATGAGGTTGATGATAGGAAACCAGTATGGAAACCAATATGTTTAATTCTTCAAAAAGTATCCATTCAAGTGGATGTTAAAATGGGGTTTCATGGGATTATGGTAATATATAAACACGGACAGAGGATTGGTTAAAGGGCAGAAAAACAGTGTAGGAATAAATAGTTTATTTTCAGGTTGGCAAACTGTGTTACTTTTTTCTGAAGTGACACAGAATCAGTGCTGCAGCTTCCATTATTTGAATTTTATATTAATAGATGGTTATTAGTGGAGGCCATGCAGGTCTCGCCCACTGTCTACCTGGTTAGCCGGAAAGCTCCCTGCATAGTTTTGTAGTGAACACCTACCACTTCCATGTGCTTAACTGGACATCAGTTAGTCTTTCCTGGGTTCAAGGAATCATGATGGAAAAAGTCATGCCTGTCGAGAGCTGCCACACAATTAGGAGGGCAAAACCTCAGATCATTGAGAGATGGCAAGAGGTGAGTTAGAAACAAAGGAAGTAGTGTGTTTCTCAGTGCTAGTGAGCTCGTGATAAGAGTTTGGAAATTTAGGACCAAGATGAGAAATTCCACATTTTGAATCTGTCAAACTATCTACACCAGGGAATATTTCTGTTGAATGTACTCAAGACTGAGTTTGTTGAGTTTTTAGGCGCTTAAGCGAATTTGAGGGATTGGGTAGGGCAGTAGGGTTAACGTACAAGTAGGGCCATGATCTTATTGAATTACAGAGCAGATTCAAGGGGCTGTACAAAACAGCCCCCTTGAAGAAGGGTCCTGACCCGAAATGTCACCTTTTCCTGCTCTTCTGGTGCTGCCTGGCCTGCTGTGTTCCTCCAGCTCCACACTCTGTCTCTGACTCCAGTATCTGCAGTTCTTGCTATCTCAAGGGGCTGTATGACCTACTTCTCATAGTTTTGTGTCTATACAGTCAATGTTTTTGATGTTATCACACCAATATAAGAAACTTTTTGAGAGGTTGGAAAGAGGAATATTACCGCTTCAATAAACATGCCTGATCAATTTTGAGTTTCATATTTCAGTCTCAAATTCATTTTGTTTGAATCACAGACTGTTTGTGTAAATTACATTACACAGAGCTGGTTCTTGTAACAGATGTTAAACTTGAGGGCACATGACAAAAGCCACATTTTAAACTCTCAGTGTAGCATTTTTATTCTAATAGTAATTTTCATATAAATGAATGAAAGGAATAGAGATAGCATTCATCATATGACTTATTTTACAGCTATGCCGTGCAGCTATGCGCTGCAGAGCTGAAAGATGCTGTGATTAGTAAAGTAATAAGTGTAGATTATAGATTTGAAGACACTGATAAAATATGAAAGTCAAGCTTTTCTGAACATTCCTTCCAAGTAATGTGCTGTAAGTTCCTCTTTCAGGATTGAATCAATGCCTTGGAATTTATTCCTAGTAAAATCCACACTGGTCTGACCTGAGATAAAGGATTGTGTCCTGTCGTGAATAAGTTACCAGCTTAATAATTGCTTTTAAGGTTTTGACCAAACATAACTACCACGATGCAGTATTTTCTACTATAGCTGAGCAAAATTAGACATTGCAACATATCAGCTTTGTTCTGGTACAGCTCTTGTGAAGAAAAGCATCAGCAAGGCAATGTTAGTCTAGTGTGTGGTAGGTAAAACCATTGTGGTCTTGATGATATCTTGGTAGCCACTTCTCACAGATGACCGCTACTGATGAGGGGATCCATCATAAGGTTAGACTTCTACAAATTGCAGCAGTGTGTGACTTGCACAAGGACACAAAGACACAAAGGCCTAGTGTACAGAGTAGTAGTAATATATTGAGACCTGGACCCTGTTAGCAACACAACAATGCAAAGAATTTCACCAGCACTGCCTTTGCTACATTATCCAGATCCAATGAGAGGGCCATTCATTAAATGCTAGTGTCCTTGAACACAGGTCCACAAGCATTCGGATAAAACTGCAAAACACTGGAAACTGTCCAAATGGCAAAAAACTGTGTCTCCTGCACCACCGGCCCTGTTATCCCAATCTTCAAATGGCCAACGGTCCAGGGGCCAACAAAGAAAATGCTTCATCCACTGTGAAGCTCGCCCTGAAGTTCTGCATTATTGACTTAAATGACTGGCATCCAGTTCCTCTCAATCATTCATAACAGCAGTAACTTGGCCATGAAACTGCATGGTGCTTTGAGCCAAAGGCTTTAATGATGAAGCAGAGCAGCAGTAGAAAAGGGAAGCAAAATAAGCAAATGAGCAAATCTTGTACCTTGCTGTATGAGGTATTAAAAGGAGTGCCTTGCTGTGTGCCAAGATCTGTAGGTCACATATCAGTCTGTTCAGTCCCATGAAGAACTTCAGCTGAAACCTGCAACCCAGAGTAGATATTTCCATGAAAATGAGAGACAGCCAATGAAGACCTGATTTGAGAACCGTGGGAGAGCTCTCGTTCTTTGAAAAATACTAGAGGGTCTAGGACCCTAGGACTCGCCATCCAGTTAAGTAACTTCAGATCCTGATTCATCCTTCCTCTTTTTTTAACCCACCCCACACCCAGTCCTGTTGTGACATGGATTGTTTTTAGCACAGTCATCCATTCTTGCCTATTATCATGTTATATGGGACAACCCACCCATTTTCTCCTACTCTTAGCTCTTATGACTTACTCAGCTTGCCTTCTGTCCTGGCCTGCTATTGATAATCTTCTTGTTTACCTACCCCTTTCATCACTCTCGCTGTCTCTTGCTGTCGCTTTCACTGTCTTTCTGTGGGCTTCACCTTCACCTATTTTCTGCCTTTTTCTCCCCCACCCACCCCAAACTTTGGCTTCAGCATAAGTACCGCATTTTCCTAGCTGCTAACCGTTATGATGAAGAGTCACCAGATCTGAAACATTAACTTTGCTTTCTTCCCTTAGATGCTGCCAGATCAGCTGAGTTTCTCCAGCCATTTCTGTTTTTGTTTATTTTTAGCAATCGCATTAATAACCAATAAAACAATATGGATTGCATGTAATGATTCTGCAAATTTGAAATTAATTGGTCATAATTGCAGGGAGTGAGCGATACAATAGGCTTTAAAATGCTCAGCATTCAATCTTGACCACGGAACAGCGCTGCCTACTAGAAAGTGTACATGAACCTTGGTTGAGAAATGGACCAGGCACATGGGTGATGCTTCAAATAAATGAGCAGCTTCCCATTGCATAGACTTAGAATGATTAGCTGCTTAGGCAGGTTACTTACTGGAGGGTGGCTGACAGCTGTGGAACCGTACCTGGCATTTGCGATGGACTACTTCAACTTTTTCTTCATTCATTCACCGAATGTTCATTTGCAAATCCAAGCTGTCCCAAATTACTCTTGAATGCAATCAGTAAACCTCCAGTTTGAAGTGCTATTGTTTCTGTGGTGTATGTACATCTACAGTGTTGTTAAGGGTGGGGAGGTTCCTGGATTTGAACCCAAGTGGAGATTTATTGAAACACAAACAGGATATCAGAATCTGAACTAAAGACAGTAAAATCTGAAAAAGCGCAGGTTATCTATGATGGGAAAAACAAAGGATTTGAGGGGTCCATTCAATGATATAACAAAAATAATGTGCAGCTAAAAGTCATAGGAAGCATTTGAGGCATTCTTCTGTTTGTTTCAACATTTTGAAATATTTTGCTTCAGAGACTTGGTTTTGTTGACTTGTGGATGGACTGGAATGTTTGTTTCACACAAGTCATAGGAAAAATTTCAAGGCTATAATGAAGGTTGTTGTCAGTGCTTAAGGAATTGCTTCGTGAGGTTATTCTATCTGTGCTTGAAAGACGTGGATCAATAATATTTCATTCTTGGTCTGTGCCGTGCTGACCTGTGGATTTTTTGGAATAAATTAGTAGGCTTTTTTTTTGATGTTGGCAGAACCTAGCATAACATTACAGTAAGTATCAGACCATTTGGGGAGAAATTTGGTACAGTTTTTCATGCCGAGTTGAATAGAATTGTGACACAAGTCATCCATGACCTTATTAAAAGGTGGAAGGGATTTGAGGGGCTGAATGGCCTACTCTTGTTCATTTGCTCAGTGCCTCTTCCTTAAGGAAGGGAAATTGTCCGCAGGTGCTGCTCTGGACCATTGTTCTCTTGGTCGTAGCATGTGCTCTGGATACTGGGTAAGACCAGAACTAGGTTCAGCTGTGACTATGCTCCCTCTGTTCCCAACCATGGGACTAGTTTGGTATGGTAAAAGCTATCTGATGAGATGAGAAAGTAGACCATCTCTTCTGCCTTCAGAAATTCATCTTCAAAAGGTAGGAAAAAAAAATCCACCTTCAAAATATGAGCACTTCCCTCTGTCTGAACAGTCTAGTAACTTTTCTTGTTAATGTGAGATTTACAGTTTAAATTTGAAATTTCCCTGATGCTAATGTGAGCTAGCCACATCAGTGTTACTTTGAAGAATCAAAAATATTTTGAAGTAGAAATAATAGACAGAATAAGAAATTGAGCTGGTAATGATTGCAGTTTCCTGTTTCCAAATGATATAAAATTTATAAATATCTTTATTTATTCAGATATATTGATCAGCAAGTGAAGAAGGTGTTCAGTGTATACCTGCATCATGTTATGTTAACTCAGGGTTATTGTAATGAGCCACTTCTTGCTCGAAGCATTTTCTTACCTGATCGCTGCTTTGCAACTATAAGTTGGAATAAGTTAATATTTTATTTAGCATCTCCTCGTTGAGGAGGTTTTGGGCCTATCCAAGTGCAACAGGCTGTTCTGAAAACTTTGCTCCTGTTTTGACAGCTGTGACAAATTCTACCACAGCAGCTGAGACAATCCACAACTTTCTAAAATGAACAGCTGAAAACATTATTAAAAAATAATTCAATTCACCTAACAGACCTTAGAAAAAAAATCCATGCTCTGGATAACATTTTCAAAAATCGAATCCTTCTTGCTTGGGTCATACCTATCTGTGATTCAAGTTTCTTAAAATTTGTCCATTCGTTTTTGAACCGTGTTCTTTACAGACTTAGAGGTGAAAGTTTTACGCCTTCCTACTTATAAAAGCAGAAATAGTAAGCATGTAACAAAATTATGCAGAACTGTTAGATTAAAATTTAATCTATGCATTTGCAATTTTTTGAGGTAGCTTTCAATCCAGTAAATCTGAATATTTGTTCTCCCCCTTTTATCAGGTTCAGAGGGAAAGAAATGTGACATACAGTATTTAGATGCACCCAATGGCTCAGTAAAGATGTCCACCTGATTTTCCACACTCCCCTGCAAATATTTCTGTTGAATTTTTGGCCCAAAACTGGCATTTTGTACATTCACATTTCTTTTCACTGTGAAACTTTATTAGTCTGTCCTGGAATTCTGCCACATTGGCTGGATTCAGTGTTCATTTTGAAAGTCTTTGTCATTTTTCAAGGTGGATGTCCTTTTTTTTTTTCCAAATAAACCCCAGCAGTACTGCAGAAAGTTATCCTAGACCTTTATTCAACCTTAGATTGTTAACATTGAAATAAACGTATATTTTAATAAATTATTTATACCTCAAAAATTGCTTTCACTGATGGAATAGATGTTTGTCAAGATAGATGTGCATATTATTGATCTCTCATCATCAGCAATATTTTGCTAACCAAAGGAAACGAGCTTCGAAGCATGCCCTAACATGGGTTGTCTTTCTAAAGCTGAAAATGCAGAAAGTATATTTCAAGTATCTAAGATAACAAGGTGTAGAGCTGGATGAACACAGCAGGCCAAGCAGCATCATAAGATCAGGAAGGCTGCCGTTTCGAATCATTGGGAAAAAAAAACTCTTCCTGAAAGTATAGATTTCACTGCCTCGTGGCATCATCTAGATCGAATGGCTACTTCCATGTCGTCATTTATCCAAATTGCTTCAAATCCATTATGTGGTGTCATTATACAGAGAGTCATTTGGCCCTCAACCATTCATTCACCATTAATTTTTGCACAGATATGAGAGCAGACTCTGTCTTCAGCACTAATCACAATGATCATCTCACAAGCTGGAACTATTCTCAGCGGATTGATAGAAAGTATATGCAATTAATAACAGTACTTGAGAAATTACATTATATGCAATAGGTTATTGTGATTACTGTACTAACACGTTCTTACGGTCACTCTGTAGTTCCCATTTCTTGGCATGTTAAGTTTGCAAAGTTCATCACTTACCGGCTATTACTTCCTGTTTTCCATTTCATTCTGCCGTCATCTAACACCACTTCCCAAAGTGAATATTTTTCCCTTAGCCCCTGGAATTTGGTGCCTTTTCTGTTCCCTCTTTGACATGAATATCCAAAGCAATATTGTATGTTCAGTGATTGGTTGTGCTTAATTATTTTCATGCAGTATGTCATTTTGTGAAGAAATCTGAATTTATATGAAAAGTTTATGGTAGGATTAAGTTTAGTTCTCTCAAATACTTGCCCAATAACACATCCACTACATATGCGTAAACTCAAATGTGAAGATTCTGGATCTGGAAAGCAAAAAGACACTTACATTTATATAGTGCATTTCAAGTCCACTGGGCATCTCAAGCTGCTTTACAGTTAATCAAATACTTTTGAAATGTGGGCAGGGCCAGGAAGAAAAATCATGGACTCTGGAGATTTGCCAATTAGGAGCATCTTATTCATCCCTCCCCACCGTCTTAACTCTCCCCATCAATTGTACATGTAATTTTTCCTCTTTCAAGACTTACTTATTAATTCACCAAACAATCAGAAAAAATGTTCTTTATTTGCATCTGGTAATAGATATTGTTTAATAAACTTGCAGCATGGATCATTAATGTTTAGAACTACAGTGATAGTGTTTGTTTATGTGCACACAGTAGGTGATGCTGCAACAAGTAATAAATAAATGAGGTAGAACAGATTTTCTTTTAACTGTGTCATGCGAAATCTTTTTTAATTTAGCATGAATATTTCTCACTTGTCCTTTATAAAACTGATTTCAATGACTACGTCAGCCCTCATTCATATATTCTGGACATTGTATTATATTTGTATGGTAACTGTGAATTCATATTTTGAGAAAAAGTTTGAAATGTGCAACCCAGGTAAACTGAACAAGATCTCAACCATTCTGTAGAAGACTTTCTGCCTGGTTGCATAAAATTAATCAAGATTATTTTCATGCAAGGTATAATTGGATTTTATTTTATCAGTAATCTAACAAGTTAGAAACATCAAATGACTTCATAGCAGTAAAGTGGAATGAACAGCTTGTGTCTTCACTGTGAGTACGAAGCATTGAAGGCCCCAATGTGTCTCTGTAAAATGCAGTTTTTAAGAGGTAGCGGATACTGTTTGGTTCACAGTTGTATCAGTGTTTTCAAGATCAGCAAGTCTGATAACTGTGTTGATTCCCTCTACAATATATTTTCAGGCTCTACCATGCAATACAACGTCGTCACATTTTTCAAAATCTGTAAAAGCTCAGAGCAAGATAGGGCGGAATGATAGGTAAAATAATTCCAGAGGCTGCTATCTCATCACCAACTTTATTTATACGTGGACAATCCTTGACTCTGGTTTGACTTCCTCTGAGCTAGCTCTGAGTGAACAGAACCTCTGACACTCCTATTTATACCTGTCAGCCAGGGCTCCCTCATTGAGCCCATTAATCTGGTCCAGTCAGGGAACTCATGAAGTCCACCTGGCTGACCTCGTTACAATCATTACAATAGACAAAAAGGATAAAATTGAAATTAATGATGAAGACTGTTGAGAATCATGCGAAGTGAAAAAGGAGTTACTGGTTCACCATTTGGCCATAACCTACTCTGTTGTCCCAATAATTACACCCACAAACTCCGCTCACACTAAAATTCCATTCAGAATTTTTAAAAAAAATCTCCAGTTATGATTCAACCCTCTGTTTAAGATAATTAGGGATTAGCCCAGCTTATCTCATCCATGCAGAATGTTATATGATCATGACTATCAAAAACAGGAATAGGCCTACTCTGCGACTTAATAACATTGCCTGTATTGTATGAGTGGCTAGAACTCCGCAGTTAGTTCATTGACAGTAAAGCAATTTGGGGCATCATGAAAGGTTTGTAGGTTTTATCTATCTTTCGTTGCACCTGTATGCATTGGCTGAATGTCTGGGGCAGTGGAGTATTGGAAGGGCAAAAAAGCAATTTTTAATCAACCAATTTGGACATGTTATGACAGGTGGGACTTGAGCCTAGTCCTTCTGGCACAAAGGTAAGGTTGCAAAACACTCATCTCGAGATCCCCATGATGAATTGGAAACCTAATGCTTACACTTTAAGGAATAATTAATCACAGAATGCTCAATTGAGGTTAACGAAGTGGCTACAAAGAAATCACTACATTTGATGACAGACTAGAATTGTTTTGTAATAGAACCTTATTGTTGACTACTTAGCAAATGCAAACACTCAATGTGCTATAAAATACATTGATCCTTTTACGCCACTGACACTATCCCCCGCATTGTCACTCAGGCACCTACTCAGAAAAAAGTGTATTTAATTGTTGATCTGAATTTTTCAGAGAAGAATGATTCATGGTTCACAAGTTCAGTACAGCCTTAACAGAAGAGGTATATTGTTCTCCCCTTCCCATGGAAGCTGTCAAACAAATTGTGCTATGCCTTGTAAATTTACAGCTAATCCCCACAGGCTATATTATGATGAGTTACGTTTGTACAAAATAAGTGTGGAAGTAGTATTTTATGAAAACCAATTGTTTGATGTGTGTGAATCGGGTAAATTGAAATGAAAGAAATGCAGTTAATACAGGATAAACTTGAACAGAAAGTCCTTGAAAGAAAACAGTTCTCAAAGCAGTTTTAAATAATGTGGTTGGGTTTTGATTAAGGTCCTTTTATGGTAAAAGCCCTTAAAGCTGTTTCTCTGAGTGTCAATGTATTTTATTTTATTACCAATGTTACAGTGGATGATTTGGAGAATCCTCTCCCCAATGAAATTTTAATGCCACAATGTTGACCACCTTCTGCTGGATTTTAGCCAGGGTGCATGAATCTAGGAGATGGTAGAGATTTGTAAAATCTGTCATTAAGCAAGCTTTTAGTGAAAATCGGGGATCCAAACTATGCAAGACTAATAAAATGAACAGAAGTGAACCAACACTGTGATTTGCATTACTGTGGTTTTTTTTTAGTTTCTTGCATTTATTTTAATGAGCTTTTGAGAATATCAACACAGCACGCCTTCAGAATTTGACCTACTTTTATTTTATTGTGATCATTTAACCAAATGTTTTTTAGTTATTTTCCAATCAACCTGTTCAAATATTATTACACAATGAAGGGTATGAGATCTAAAAATAAACCAGAAAGGCTGGGACTTTTTTCACTGGAGCAGAGAAGCTTGAGGGGTGACCTTTACTGAGGTTTCTAAAATGATGAGGGGCATAGATAAGGTGAATGACAAGGCTTTTCCTTAGGGTGGCGGAGTTCAAAAGTAGGGTGCATATTTTTAAGGTGACAGGAGAAAGATTTAAAAAGGACATGAGGGAAAACTTTTTCTTTAGTATGTTGAATAAACTGTCAGAGGAAGTGATGAATGCAGTATAATTACATTTAAAAGACATTCAAATAAGTTCATGAATAGGAAAGGTTTGGAGGAATATGGGCCAAATGCTGGTGGGATTAGTTTAGTTTGGGTTCATGATTGACGTGGACTGGTTGCACTAACGGGTCTGTTTCCATGCTGTAAGAGTCCACACACCTCTGGAGCAGATGGGATTTGAACCCATGCCTCCTGGTTCAGAGATAGCTCTGCACCACAAGAGTCCACAACATTTTAGAGGCTGGCTTAACTTTGAAATAAAATTAAGTACTGCAATAGTATTCAATTTTGTGGTTTTAACTTGAAGGAGCACCTTCAAAAATCACTCGTGGATGCGCGCACATGTGCATACACACCATCCAACTGGCTCCAAAATGATTCCAAGAATCTTTCTTGACATAACCAGATTTTCAACCGAGGGAACACCCATAGCATTCACTGAGAGCCTGTTAGTGGGAAGTGCTGCTTTATTTAAATATACTCCTTACCCTATATTTAGGCATACAGATGACATAAAGATAGACACCTGACACATTGAATACAGAATAGTGATCAGAAACAAGCTCTCAGACTGACTGTGTGTCTCTACACTCCCCAGCCTGGGAGCTGAATACTATAATTCTCATTATCAGAAGAACATTTTCATTAGATCAAAAACAAATGGTTCTTCAAGTTTTGTTTTTCCTCAATTATGAGGCTCACAACGTTTGGACAAACTCTGAGGTTTTCTGGGGGGCTTTTTAAAAAAAATCAGTTAGTGCCACAAAGCCACCTGAAGATCAAAAGCAGCAGCATAACAGCTGTCAGTAACACTGACCGAAAAGAGCAACTTTTTTGAAAAAAACAACCTAGGATCTGTCAACTTGCAAGTTCACATTTATTTTAAACAGCCCGTTTTTCAGCTCTGCCAGCTCAATCTGGTCAACGTCAAGAACTACCGACAACGACCCCAGCTTGGGTCCAGGTGTTTGCCCCCAGTCTGCGTTCCCCCTCTTCTGGGTTCTGACTCCAGGCACTTAACTGTAGAGAACACAGTAGCCAATACACACAGCAAGCACCCACAAATAATGGTGTGGTTATGAGAAGATGACCTGTTGCTGGAGAAGTTAGGATTTTTCACTAGGAAGCAGGGACGTTTAAGAGTTCTGAGAAGGATCATCAGCCTGAATTATGAATTCTTTTCTATTTTTGTGACAAAGGTTGTAATATTATCATTTGGATTTTAAACTTGAGGTAAATGGGTTTTTGGTTTTAACTCTGAAGGTAACTTTTTTTCCAAAGTGGTCGGAAACCCATTTTGTAGAATGAGTTCAAATATCATTTCAAAGAGCGTTTGAATTAAGTTATATGACTAGATACCTACATAAGGAGTTCATTAGTAAAATGTTTACAAATTTGAACTCTTCTGATGTTAAAGAAAGACATGGGGCCACAGATTTTACTTCAACAGTTACATATAAGCAAATGAGCATTTAAGTTTTATGGCAATCCAGGTTTTCAGTGCTGGAAGAATTCTTCAAGCTGTTAAGCAATTAAGTAGACAGGGATTTTTTGCATGTTCAGTTAAGAAAGGTGCATGAAGTAGCCAGTGTCTGTGTGTGTCTCTGGGAGAGACAGTAATGGGGGAAGTCTTACCTGGCCACTGTACATAAAGTCACCTTTCTGCTATGATCTACAATGCTGGTGTCAACTCCAAATTATTGTGATTCCTTTCATGTCTGTTAGCGCCGGTGAATTTTTCTTTATTGTGGGCCTTGGCCCTATACTTGTGCCTCCAATTGAAATGAGGCTCAGGGATATGCAACTTTGACATCTGTTGATGACACATTTCCGAACCAAATCACCAAGTGAGTTGAAACGTTTTAAGGGTCCATGGAATGAGGTAACAAATTATTAGCGTGAAGAACCAACTGAGGGGAAACACTGTCCCAGCTCAAGTCAGAAACTTCTGGATTGAATCACCACATCACTGCACATCATCAAGGCTTACACATTAGTACAGTAATGGGCAATGTGGTTGGCAGTGCCAGTTTCTCATGAAATATTTATTTTGAGCCCAATCAGCTGCATGTAAAACATTCATGGCATTATTCGAAGAACAGCAGTCTCCTCCCAGAACTCTGGCCAACATTTGTTCCTCAACCAACATTAAAACAGATTATCTAGTTGTTTATCTAGCTAGTATGTGTCTGACTTTGTGGACGAATTAGTTGGCATGTTTCACAATATTACAATATATTTGGCTATAAAATACTCTGGGATGAATGTTGATCATAAAGTTCAAAGTTACCAGTTTCAGAGTTGTGTGCTTTTTGATTCTCTTCTTGGGTGGGACACAGGTGTATAGCCACAGACCACAGAAAATACTATCAGGATTGAACAGACATGGGTTTTCAAACGTAAATTATAGAAAGAAGGAAGGGAAGGGGGCAAGAAAAAGAAAGATTGTAGACTTTAAACTGCTGGGAGAATTATAATAAACCTGTACATTAGAAGCCCTGGAGGGACATGTCTGTAGAGCCCAGACTCTTAAAGAATAAGTTTTTTTTTGCACTTCCCATCTTTTGAAAATTTCAGAGTTCACCTTTGTGTACTTCGATTTATTTTCCCCTATATATAATACATTTGATGCAATACTAGTTATAGCTTCACGTTCAGCTGATGTCCCATTATAACTAATTCTTTTCATTTGTCATTCGTATGACCCATAGAGTTTCTGATTCCAAACAATAATTGAATTGCAAAATGTGATCCCAAAACGCCAGTAAAGAAATGTTAATGAAAAAGAACTTAGATTTCAGCTACTGTAAAACTGTAGACCTTTTACTAAGTTTTTTTCAATTGTACAATACTTCATTGGGATTTCAGTTTTTTCTTTTTTTACAGGCTGCTTTTGTCTTCTCTATTGTTGTTTTCCAGGCATTATGCATTAGCATCAATGTTCCCTAACTGCTATTGATGGAGTTTTAACTAAGTTAGGAATTGTCATACAAGAGTAAAATACTGCAGATGCTGGAAATCAAATAAAAGCTGAAAATGTTGGAAATACTCAGCAGAGTTGATGGCATAAGTGGGTAGAGAAAGAACTGGTGTTCATGTCTGTGACTTGTGTGTCTAAAATTTTATCACTGTTTCTCCATGTATACCCGCTGAGTATTTTTGTAATGTATTCAGTTTTTAATTGTAAACTGCAAATTCCCTCATTCTCTAAGAAGGTAATGTCTGCTATTGACGTGAGATGACTTGACACATTTTTTAATTCAAGAGGACCCAAGTAGTTGTTTATCAGGCCACTAGGAGGAAGTTATTCTTTTGTGATGAAAGTGCAATGTTAATTAACTTACTAATTAATTCTTTTGCTGTGAAAGCAGTGTAGCTTAATAAAGAAATGTTGTCTCCCATACAATGGTGATAGAGCATTAGAGTAAGTACCATTACCAACCTGTTTCTTTACATCCACCAGTCGGATATCTTCTTATGTGGACTATAAAGATGAGGATTAATTTGCAGTACATGTGAAACGTCTTTGGGAATCGTGATTTATGACCAATAAATGCATTTTGTGATGGACTGATTATGACAGGTGCAGTTCAAGGTCATTTTGAAAAATCCAGGTACAAGCCATGGGGTGGCATGCCAAGCTTTGAGTGTTCAGGCTGGACTGGCGCTTCTGTGAGCCCTCATGACCATGCAGTCAGTGTGAGCCCATTACAGGCCAATGCTCTGTGCTGCTGAATCTAGGGCTTCCTAATCTTCTTAGGCAACATGTTCAAACACCCATTATTTTGGAAGTTTCTAGAATGCATGAATTCAGCAACTACAGTTTTGATGCACTTGCATTATTTAGTGGGACCCTCAAAAAAACATGTACCCAGAAGTAAATGCCCATGCAAGGGTACAACTGTAGAGTATACCATCTGCACACTGAAACTAAGGCATTGCTAATTGGCAAGTGTGGGAATACCCCACTGTATGGCTTGGTAAGGATCCCGGGAATGGAAGGCTTAACATATGAGGAACGTTTTGAGGACTCTGGGTCTCTGCTTGATGGAATTTAGAAGGATGAGCAGGGATCTAATTGAAAGTTACAGAATATCGAACAGCCTGGACAGAGTGGCCGTTGGAGAGATGTTTCCATCGGCAGGAGAGACTAGGAGCTGAGGGCACAGCTTCAGAATAAAGGGAATACCCTTTGGAACCGAGATGAGGAGAGTGTTCAGCCAGAGAGTGGTGAATCTATGGAATTCATTGCCACAGAAGGCTGTGGAAGCCAGGTCATTGAGTATATTTAAGACAGAGATAAGTATTGATTGTCAAGGGGATCAAAGGTTACAGAGAGAAAGCAGGAGAATGAGGTTGAGAAACTTAGCAGCCATGATCGAATAGCGGAGCAGACTCAATGGGCTGAATGGCCTAATTTCTGTTCCTATGTCTTACGGCCTTATATGTTGCATAATATTCGGTTCCTCTCAGGAGAAAAATTACCAAAACAGTAAAAACAAGAATTAGGTCAGACAAGTTCCAAGGAGAAAGGTGGGCAGTCTGATGCTTAAAAGTTGCCATTTCACTCACAAAAATCCGGAAGGTAAGACTGGCATTGTCCAATGTAGATCTGTTTTAATTAGAGTCGTAGAGCTGTACAGCATGGAAACAGACCCTTCAGTCTAACTCGTCCATGCCAACCAGATATCCTAAATAAATCTAGTCCCATTTGTCAGTATTTGGCCCATATCCTCCTAAACCCATCCTACTCATATACCCATCCAGATGCCTTTTTAATGTAGTAATTGTACCAGCCTCCACCACTTCCCCTGGCAGCTCATTCCATACATGCACCACCCTCTGCGTGAAGAAGTTGCACCTTAGGTCCCCTTTATATCTTTCCCCTCTCACCTTTGAACCCATGCCCTCCAGTTTGGGACTTCCCCCACTCTGGGGAAAAGACCTGATCTATTCATCTTATCCATGCCTGTTATGATCTTATAAACCTCTATAAGGTCACCCCTCAGCCTCCGACGGTCCAGGGAAAATAGCCCCAGCATATTCAGCCTCTTCCCTATTGCTCAAACCCTCCTGGCAGCATCCTTCTAAATCTTTTCTGAACCCTTTCAAGTTTCACAACATCTTTCATATAGCAGGGAGAGCAGAATTGCATGCGGTATTTCAAAAGGTGGCCTAACCAATGCCCTGTACAGCCGCAACATGGCTTCCCAACTCCTATACTTGATGCACCAACCAATAAAGGCTGGCATACCAAATGCTTTCTTCACTATCCTGTCTACCTGCGATTCTACTTTCAAGCAACTATGAAGCCGTACTCTAAAATCTCTTTGTTCAGCAGCACTGCCCAGAACCTTGCCATTAAGTGTATGTCTTCCCCTGATTTGCCTTTCCAAATGCAGCACCTCACATTTATCTAAATTAAACTCCATCTGCCACTCCTTGGCCCATCTGATCCAGATCCCGTTGTACTCTGAGGTAACCTTGTTCACTGTCCACTATACCTCCAATTTTGCTGTCATCTGCAAACCTACTAACTATACCTTCTATGTTCTCATCCAAATCATTTATGTAAATGACAAAAAGAACTGGACCCAGCACCAATCTGTGTGGCACGCTGCTGGTCACAGGCCTCCAGTCTGAAAAGTAACCCTCCACCACCACCCTCTGTCTTTTAGTCGCTTATTTACTAGAACAGTTGTTCCTTTTTAAGATAGAGAAGCCATGTTTAAATCTAGCACTGTGCTGGATATCCTTCCCTTAGGTCAGGGACATTCCCTGTGCAGTCCAATATTCGTACAGTCAACCAGGAATGACATGTAATAGGCTCCAGATTTTGGCATTGTTTCTGGATCTTTTCACCAATCTGTATCTAGAAATCTTTGTTAGCAACTTACACAGTCCAAGGTTTTAGTCATCCCTTCAAGTATTTCCTCCTTGGTCCATTTTATCCGATTTATGCTTCTGTGAGGAAACTTGGAATTTTTCTAATGATAGAAGTGTTTTCTACATGCAAACCATAAGTTGACACGATCGACTTTATTTTCAACCTCTGGCAGTTCCTTTTTATACTTGATTGTAATCGCAGAGCTTTGATTTACTCCATTATCCTCATTAATTATGTGTCAAAACCAGCCAATGCTCTTGAGGTAAATACTAGTAACAAAATATAAGAATGGTTTCTTTTATTTGCCAGGAAATGACAGAAAATGAACAGGTTATTGAGTGAACCTGTTGTCAAAAGCTACTGAATTAACTTTGAAGTGCAGCTATTATTGTTTTTTAGGTAAGCACAGAAACCAAATTGGTAAAGTCTCACAAACAACGATGAGATGGACGATCAGATTATCATTTGGTGTTGATTTCAGCTATTTTCCAGGACACCAGAAGAATGCCCTAAACTGCTTCTGGAAATAGTGCTGTTAGACCTTTTAATGTTGATCTGAGCAGGCAAATGATGTAGCGGTTTGATGTCTCAAACATACGTTAATGGACAGCTTTCCTAATTCATTGTGCCACATGAGGGGTAATGCATAGCCAAGTTAAAGCTGCCTTTTCATACTACATTGATTTTGACATCTGTCAAATTATGTAAATTTATAGCCCGTGCTAGTTTTTTTTTTAGAAAGGAGAAAGTACTGTCACAAGAAATAAGTATTTGCTACAAAATATTAAATATGAAAACTGTTCATTGGTTTCAAACTTTAGAGTAAGTACGTAGCTAGAGTATCCCATTGAAAAGTTTGAAATAGATTCCAAAAGTCATTAAGTACCCATGTTTGAAGTTTGGATATTAGTTTGAACGGAGCATTGAGTGGACTGTTTAATACACACGTGGGATTTGATCAAATGTTGATCAACATTTATAGCCCATCGTTAATTCCTCCTCAGAAGGTGGTAGAGCTGGTGAGTCACTTCTTTAACCAATGCAGCCTTTGTATTGTGGGTATACGAGCAATGCTGTTCCTTTCAATGTTCAGAATTTTATTACTGAACCATGACTATCGTATTTATTCTATTATTGATTTATTTTCTGGCTTTTAGACTCGGGTTGCACAATCCTTTGCAGTATAGTTAAATACAGCACTCTACTGTAGAACAGCGTTTCAAAATTATTGTATTGGAGAAAACTGGAAATTAATGCCGGAAGAGCTTGGAGTTCACATCCCATTCCTACTTGAGTTTTAAGCTTTGCTTCTCATCAGATTTTGGTTCAAAGATTGGCAGAAGGAGATTAAGAAAATTATTAATTGAAAGATGCTTTTTGTGAGGGAATTTAGAATTATCCATATGATTAGAGTGGCATACAGGCCAGAGCAGGTAGTAATGATCGGTTCTCTCTCCTACAGTAAGTTCACAAGTATTCCTGATTATTTGCTGAGACCAGTCCACAAATTATTCTATTTAATTTGAATCGAATTGAGCACAATGGGATTTCGATTCATAATCTCTGGGTTGCGGGTCTATTACGACAACCTCCAGGCTACTATGGCTGTACTGGATAGTTGGCATTTCATTTATATTGATTGGATCTGTCTATTTAATGAAGCAATTAATTGCCATGTTTCCCATCATGTTTTGGTTTCTATCGATAGCTGTCATAGTTACAGACATGCATTGGGAGCAGATAGCTTCACAATAAGAATAATACATGCACAGGAAACGAGGAGAACTTTAAGGATGTGCATTTTTTTAAAAAAATACTTTAATGCAGAGTTTATAATGCATTACTCATTCAGTCTTATGGAAAATGTGAAAATATCATTTTTGATCGCATTTTTAGAATGAATTAGCTAAATGTGGAAATTTTTGGCTCTGCAACCATTTCTCTTTGCATTCAGTTTCTTCTCTTTTCGTATTAATTCCAACTGCAGTGTACAATGGAATATATTTGCAATGTCATGGCACCTCTATGCTGTACTGAATCTGCTGTTAAAGATAGGATAAGCGTTTGTATTCCAGCCACAGCCCTAGCTAATGTACAAGTTCCCGTTCTTGTCGGAGCAAGGTTGAAAACTGCGTGCTGCAGAATTGTTTGTCACATTGTTCTCTTCCATTTCTCGCTCTTTCTCTCTGCCGCCATCCCCAACTCAACAACGTTCAGTATGTTGGTCATATGGTTGGTCTGAATTTTAGCTGGTTTGCATAAATGCCACGGATGACGTAGCACAATCAGTCAGGAAAAGACATAATCTGATAAAGTAAGATATACAACATTAATGTCTATTACGTCCCGCTGACTATTCTTCCCAGCAATCTTTGTTGAGATGCATTGAAATTTCTGGCCAAGAAGAAATGACTGCTGGCACTCCTCATGATCCTTCGGCTTAAATTAACGATCTGCCAGATTCAAAAGAAAGAACTCTCAAGGCTTAATCGTAGTTTTATTTGGCAATCAATATGTTGCCTCAAAAGCAATGCATAATAAACAGCTAAGTCTTTTTATGTTGGTATTTTCTTGTTTTTTGCATTAATTATTTAAAGTTCTGGAATACAGTGTCATTTGTTGAGCTACACTATGCTGCAGTAAAAACATGAGCATGTGCCAAACTGGAGTTGTTAGCCGTGGCTACACCATTAGAGGAACAAGTTTGGGAGTTCCAACAGATGCCTTTCCTCGGACTGCTATAATATTGACGATTGGTGCCAATCAATAACTTTGTGACAATAGTCTGGAAGAAGATCAGTGGTTCACTCCCTTGGCTCAAACTCATACAGCATCTATGTAATTTTATGCCAAATCCCAAAGTAAACCAAGGACAGGCTTGAATTTGAAACTTCACTGTAGTGATGATGAAAAGCCTTCAAAAAATAAATCAAGAGAGAACTAGAAGTAATAATTTGTACATTTTTAATGCTTTACTTTTGGCGTCTTGGTTTCCATTTTCAGCACAGTCCTGTGCAAACTAGCTTCTCCAAAGTGCGACAAAAGATCATCTGAATAGTTTCTGGTGAGGGGAGTTGGATGGTCAGGAACCCTATTACCTTCCATAACTTGATAATACCTGTTAAATCGTTTGAAAGTAAATTTAATTCACATTCAATATCACCTTTATATTGCAAAACTGTTATTGGAAGTTTAAATGTTAGCCTTGCATGTTATAAGCTGGGTACATACACTGTATTCAAATCAGCTACATCATGTAGATAGTGTCCATGTGCACACGTGCATGTGCATTGATTGTGAAAAGAAATTGGTAATTTTCGTGTCTGTTCTGGTTTGAGTAAACTGTTGCTGTAGGAATATTACAGTATTTTAGAAGCACTGAAGTCCTGGGAAACTCTGTACCTGCAGCAATAATGATAGTGAATATTAAGAGGATAACAGAATGATTGACTGGCTATTTGAATCAACCACTAAGTGAACCAAAATGTGTCGTCACCACCACCACCACCACCCAAGCTATGTGCAAAAAAAATCTCTGAATAGATATGAACTATTTCATTGTATGAAGCTGTCTTCAGCAGATCATACTACAGCAATTGCCTGTTCTGTTGTTTTGGGTCAGATAGTCATGAAATTCAGCAAGGGTCACTTAATCAGGCTGTATTATTAACATTAGGTGGCCTGAGCCAGTCCTTTAGCCTCGGATTTTTCTGAAAATAAACTCTCAGAAAAACCAAGCGTTGTGTGAATTTGGGCATTTAGCTACTTTCGAAGGGTCAAAGAAACAATGTTGAAAATAATCTATAAATGCCATTATTTCAATTTCCCATCCTGCAGCTCATCATTGCTGCAGAGTGGTGATGACTAGAAACAATGAAGCCTCAGCTGGAAGCTCGATGCTCCCCAGGCACCAACACTGTTTCCTCTGAACAACAGCAAACTATCAAGCAGCAAGCAACTGTAAACGATTTCTTTTTTGAATTTCATTTGCCTTAAGAGTTAACATGGTAGGATCAGAAAAGGTACCATTAAATGAGTTTTTCTGCGAATTTGCTGCTGAAAGTTGACAACAGTGAAGCAGGTCGTCATGGAGAAGAGGAGGAGCCTGGAACAGGAGATAACTACACAAGTGAAATCATGAATGAAATGTGGGCCAGCTCTAAGGTCAACATGTTTCTTACAACTAGATCAAAAAAAAATTGGTTGTCTACAACAAGAATAGAGGAGAGGGAGTTTTGACTTATCATTTAATTTGTTTCAAGATTCCTAAATGGAATATTGAGAATATGGCTCCTCTGTCATCTTATCCAAAGGGCCACGACTCATGTCATGACCAGGAAAGGGGAGAGGCCATTTGACCAAACATGTCCCCATGTGGCTACCATACAATTGTATTATATGACCAAAACATCAACTGTACAAATGCATTACTATGGTAAGGATATCTGATTGTGATATTTGACACTCTTGCTGATTTTTATTTTGGCTATCACAATCAGCATTTATTAAAAAGAGTCTTTTCCCAGTATTGCATCAAGTTTTGAAGTTTCATAGTTCAGATAAATGTTGAATTATTTTGAAGATGGTTTTGTAAAGTGCCTCATATAGTACTTGCTCTGAAATGTAAGCCTATGATACAAGTGGAAGAATTTCCTCTAACAGCCTCAGGAGCGCTTATAAACCTTTTCCGAGAATTTTCTAGTTTTGTTTTTGTGTGGCGCTTGGGATGAAATAGTTCAGAGTTCAATTGCATTTAATTTTATAGAAAGCTGAACTGCACTTCTGTGCCATTTGTGAGTAAGAACTGAAATATTTTGAGATTACGAGGAGTGTAATCCAATTCAGTTCATAGTGTTAGTAGGGTTTACGTCCATGAAGGGATTTTTAAATATGATTGCATCATAAACTGACAAATGATTTAAATTGTAAAGTTGTCTCAATTGTATTGACGCAAAAGCTTTAGCTGGAAATGCTAATACTAATTTTATCTGATAACATGTCATGTGCTGCAAATGCATCAGACATGCAGAAAGCACTCACCAGTGACGGTATTGCTGTAGCAGCATGTTTGCTGACTCCGGGGTAACTTGAATATGGAGTTCATCTCTTCAGTGTTCCCACTGTGCGTGTAAAGATTAACATCACATTGAGTTGGTACGGTAGTTAATTTTGACAACTTCACTTTTTTTCATATTCATCAGTGTCATATCTGCCTAAATCTTTGTTTTATTTTCATTAGTGACAGTTCAGTACTGAAATGTTTTCCCTCTAGTTTCTTCAAAGACTTGAATTCATGAAGAAAATATAGCAATTTTTCATTGGCGTTAAAAGGGAGGTCTCTTCAAGTTACCTTGATCCAAAGTCAAGATGGGGACTCTTGGAAGCTCCACCAAAGTTTATTCATGCATATGCAAAGGAGATTCCGTCGGCTAAAAATGGACCTTCCTGAGCTGTTACAAAACTTCAATTTTATACTGTTTTGACATGGCTGGTAGGTTATTTTAATGTAACTTAGTGGTTGGTACATGTGATTCCGTTTATCCAGTCATGTTCAAATTCCATCAATGATGTTTAGATAGTAAATTAACTTGCACAGGAACTGAGGGTGGGGTAAACAGCCAGCTGCTGTGTCTTTTCAATCTTGTTTTGATGGGCCCCCTCAGCTTTGCTTACTGGAGCATTCCATCTGTTTATTATCCCAGTACGATGACTTAATGTCATTGAGTGGCATATCTGGCCTTTTTGTAGGGCCATAGAGTCATACAGCACAGAATCAGACCCTTCAGTCCAACTGGTCCATGCTGACCAAGTTTCCCAAACTAAACTAATCCCACTTGCCTACGTTTAGCCCAGATCCCCCTCAACCTTTCCTTTTCATGTACATTTCCAAAAGTCTTTTAAATGTTGTGACTGTACCTGCATCCACCACTACCTCTGGCAGTTCATTCCACATACGAACTACCCTCTGTGTGAAAAAGTTGCCCCTCAGGTGCCTTTTAAATTTTTCTCCTCTTACCTTAAAATTATGCCCACTACTTTTTAATTCCGCTGCCATAGGGAAAAGACCTTTACTATTCACTTTATCTATGCCCATCATGATTTTATAAACCTCTATAAGGTCACCCCTTAACCCCCTACACTTCAGGGGGAAGAAAGTCCCAGCCTCTCCTTTATAAGTCAAATTTTCCAATTGTGGCAACTTCCTGATTAAATTTTTTCTTAATCCTCTCTCCATTTTAACAATATCTTTCCTGTAGCCGGGTGACCAGAACTGTACACAATACTCCAAAAATGGCCTCACCAGTGTCCTGTACAACATCAACATAATGTCCCAATTCCTATTCTCAACCGTTTGAGCAATGAGGGCAAGCATGCTAAACGCCTTCTTAACCACCCTGTCTACCTATGATGCAACTTCCAAAGAACTATGTACCTAAACCCCTAGGTCTCACTGTTCGACAACACTACCCAGGGCCCTACCATTAACTGTATAAGTTATGGAAAATAAATGCCATTTGGGCCTGGCACTGTCCACACAGGGGTGTTATCATTTCACTGACCTATGTGATCATCACTCTGGGACCTGACCACTTGTTTTAAGCCTTTCTCCTTTTGTTTGTATCCTGCCCTGATAACATGACTGACCCCATGCAATCATTAATATGCTGGATTAATTCAAATATTTTTCCTAAGCTAAATTACTTGCTCCTAATGCTGTCCTACCCATAGTTTATTAAATTTTTATTTTAACTGATTCTTTCTACCCCCCCCCCCACCACCAAAAACTTCAGCCGTAAGTATCTCTGCTCATTCAGCTGAATCCTGAATGTGCTGCCTGACAGATAGTGAGAGCAAAATCAAGAGTAACTTTCAAAAACTGATGGTATACTTCAGAAAAGAGAATTTCTGCATGACTGAGGGGAAACAATGAGGAATTGTGATTAATAGGATGACTTTCAAAGAAGCAACAAAGGCAGTAATGGATTTTAAAGCATCAATAATTCAAAGAATCAATCAACACAATACCACAGAGAAGGGTCACACTGCTGAGTAATTATATCTTTACATTAATTGGATATCTAAAAACTGAAAATGGTGCCTTATTAAATATGGATGTGAGGCTGGAAAAGCACAGCAGGTTAGACAGCATCCGAGGAGCAGGTAAATCACTGTTTTGGGCTGAAACCCTTCGTTACTTTTGTACGTTAATTCCATTTGTTTGGATTCTTGTTTGAGCTGGCATTCTGTACTGCTGCTTTTCCGAAGTTAATTTCCTCTGTTTGTAATCACAAGAAACAGGAGCTGAATTGGGTTGAATGGCCTACTCCAATCGGATCTGATTGTAGCCTCATGTCTACTTTCCTGTGTGTCCTTTATAATCCTTGATTCTGTGGTCAAACAAAAGTCTATTTCAGTCTGGAATACATTCAATAACCCAGCCTCACTGCTCACTGTGGGGAGAATTTCAAAGACTGAACATCCTCTGCAGAAAAATAAATCTCATCTGAGCCTTATTTAGGTTGCCGTCTAATTCTAGATTTCCATAAGAAAGGAAATATCCTCTGAACATTTACCCTGTCAAGCTCCCTCAGAATCTTTTATGTCTCAATAGGATCAACTGTCATTCTTCTAAGCTCCAATTAGCGTAGGCATAACTTGCTCATTCTTTCCTTTTAAGACAAGAGCTTCATTCCCAGAAATCAACTTTGTGAACCTTTCCTGAACTACCTCCAATGCAAGTAAGGAGACAAAACGTGTATGCAGCACCTCAAGTGTAATCTCAATCCATTCCCCATGCAATAAAAGCTAACATTCCATTTTGCTGCATCTACATGTTGGATTTTTTTGGATCTTTCTATACCACAACATTCCTCGGTGTTTCTCCAGTTTAATAATATCATGCTTTTCTATCTTTTGTGTCAAAGGGGAGAAGCGCACATTTTCTCTCACTGTGCTCCATCTGCCAAATTTTTGCCCACTCACTTAACCTACCTACATCCTTTAGTGGACTCTTTGTATCTTCCTCACAACTTTGTTCCATAACTGTCCTTCTTATTTTCACCAAATTTGCCTGCAATGCGGTCGTACCTGAATCTAAATAATTTATCATAAATAGTCAAGACTGCAGCACTGAACCCACATTCCACCAGTTACAATTTGCAAATCTGAAAATTATCCACTTAGCCCTCTCTCTTTCCTGTTAGTTTGCCAATGCTTAATCCATGCTAATATATCAGTCCCAACATAGTGAGCACCTATCTTGTGCAGTAACCTTTTTTATATGGCAGCTTTATTGAAAGTTCTTTTTGAAATTCAGATACTCTCCATCTGCATGTTCCACTTTATCTATCCTCTTGTTATGCTCTCAAAGAGCTCAAATAAATTAGTCAAATGTAATTTGACTTCTACAAAAGCATATTGACTTATTTTGATTGTATTATAGTTTTCTAAAGAAGGTCAGTTAGTTCAGCACCTGGATGGCTGGCTTATGATGTAGAGTGATTCCACAGCACAGATTCAGTTCCTACTCTGGTTGAGGTTACCATGAAGGACTCTTTTTCTCTCCTCTAATGGTGACCCTTGGATTAAAACACCACCATGAGATAGCAGCACTATGGTGCAAAGAACAGTTTGCTAATTCAGAGAATTATAACTATCATCCATGTTAAGAGGTGGCCCATACACTGCCAAGCGAGTTGATGCTAAAATACTATATTGTTAAAACAATCTAATGTGAACGATAGAATCATTATTAATCTACACATTGCACTACAATAAATAAAACTTTGAAGCTGAAAAAGTTAGAAAATAGTGTAACTGCCTTAAACATGGTATTCACTTTGGTGGAATACTGTTCCTACTATGGGTCTAGCTCAAGCTTGTGGAAGGAATAGGTTTTCTCTCAACTATTCAAAGTTAGAGTGCTCTTGTGGATAATTGGAAGTCCTTCAACAATGGTGATTTACCATGATAACAAGCCCAATAACTTGAATATGGATTTGGAGAGGAGATATAAGTTGTATTAACTGCTCATCATGTCCTGTATTCTGCAGTATTAAATTACAATTTGAGTCAATCTATATTAAAGGTTAAAGTTAATCACAATTTTTAATGACAGAACTTGAAAATCACAGAAAAGGCATGTTATGCAAGCTTTTGCCTTGGACAAGTGCAAGAATGGTAGATTTCGAGTGATCATAGTTTATACCACAAAGGAAAAGCATGCTGATGTTCAGCAGAGGAGCCATGGAGAAACAAAACAGGAATTCAAGGATCCCCATACTCCCAAGCAATTCAAAAATAGGCCTAAAGCCTGAAAATATTCCCTTTGATTGTAGAGATCAGGTTTCTGTGTATGAATGGTTAATAAATAAAGTAGCTTATAAGCTGAACCGTTCATCTTAAGTTTTGTGTTAGTGAAACAATTTGCACACTAATGATTAGCATATGCTAGTCATCCATGGAATCACATCTATTAGGTGTTTTAATTTTGGTTTTGTAAATGAGGGCTGGCTGAATTTGGCCTGTACCGTGTTTATCACAAAGAAATTAAGTAACGTGCTATTTGAGAGTTATAGATCACAGTCAGCCAGCCAGCTTACACTTGCAAAACCAAAAACAAAACATCTGCTGTTACATGTGATTTCATAACAGGAAGCACTTGCTGAACAATCATGAGTATGCTAACAGCAGCATGAACAACCAATTTTAGATAATTGGTCAAACTCATTACATGCTCATTTATGCTTGCCAGAAATGGCATGCATTTGTACACCAGGACCAGTTGTCAGCAAACAAATCATTATGTTCAGGTTTTGCAACTTTTCTGAATTACCTCAGCCCTTGGAGCTCCAATAACTCCACATGACTTTGTTTGAGGCAATGCCATGGAGAATATGTCAACTTAGCAATCAATAAGCAGGCTGTTCTCTGTAGTATGAATAGTTGTGTCTAATTTGAAATTGACATTCTTATGTCTGTCCCTAAGAATCCAAGATGAAAGATTACCTATTGTGTCTCTTTTCAACAACATACAAGTTTTATTGTTGCAGGACCAACAGGCTCTTATTGTTACCAGAATCGAGCTTTTGGATCCGAATATATCCTTCTGAAGGTTAGCACCATTTATTTCCAGTTCTGTGTCTGAACTTAGTGACAACATTTTCCTACATTGAAAGAGCCAGATATGAGCAAGTGATTTGTGTAATTATGCATTTGGGCAGACAGGTGTCAAGCAGGCATTCTGTTTCCCTGACAGCAAACCACTCAAGGAAAACTTCAACACCTTTTTAAGCAAATGTTGTTGCAGCTGGTCAAGCAGAAGTTTGTGGGTTCCTAATTTTTTTAATTGCTAACATACACAACAAGCTGTAAGTGAAGACATCTTTAGTTACATTTCTGTAAATCAATCTTTTGGCTCAAGTAGTGTAATGAAATGTAGGCATTTAGCTTTTTAGTCAATCTTACATTGAAGGAAACAACTAGCTATTTTTAAAACTCTTGCACAGAGCACTTAGGGCAATCGGAGAAATCCAAGACCTATTTTCTTTAATCAAGGGAATTTTACTACATCGATATTAGGCTTCTTTGACCACTATTGTGATAATCATAGCTATCAATTGCAGTAGCCAGTCTGTGTTCTTTATTAAGTATAATAATACTATTGCAATGCTTGTAACTTTTCCAGATGGAATGTTGTACTGGGGTTTCTCCTTTTGAGATACTGGTGAGGACTGAAATCCTTTTCCTGGACTACTTTACAGGCAATATCAGCATCGACTACCTTTAAACATAGATACAATCTGTTAATCTGAAGAAGGGTCTAGGCCTGAAACGTCAGCCTTCCTGCTCCTCTGATGCTGCTTGGCCTGCTGTGTTCATCCAGCTCTACACCTTGTTATCTAATATTTAGTTGCTGTCAGTACATGTATTGTCCAAAATCAGTATTTTATAGCCTATGTGCTTTATTATTCAAATTGCCCATGAAACATGAAAGCGTTGAGCCATAATTTGCTTTGCTAAACATCTCTTGTGATTTGCTGATGGTTTGATTTGCACATGTAAATTGCAATTTTGCTGTGCCAACTAGTTGAAAATGAGGGTTGATAATATCACAGTGGAGTAACTAGACACCTGAGTCCTGAGTGAACAGGGCCAGCAATCATTGACCAATCAGACTGAAGAGTTAGAAAGAAAGCAGCATCAGGAGTAAGAAGTAAGTATAAATTACAATTAAAATTCATTGCCTATTACATTTTTAAAATCTCCAACCATTAAAACCTGAAGCAATGAGATTGGACACTAGTAATGTTTAATTTTCTGTACCAGACGCTGTTCATTTTTATTGGTCACAGTGTTATACGTACAGACTTGGAATGACTCGCTGTAACTTTTTCAAGTGAGTTTACTTTGTATTTACTGCTCAAGTATAGTCTTCATGCCTATAATTGGTAAACCACAGCAAGATGCTGTTATTGCAAACTGAGACTGCAATTATTGGATTTCTGCATTTATATTTGCATTTGCCCTTGCTATAGTTTCTTGTAGCATTTGATGGAAGGTACGCTATCATTTTTGCAGGAGGATTTCCAAAAAAAGGTAGCATTGTGCATGTGCCAGTTATCAATATTTGTTGGGGGGGGTGGTGGGTGATGGTGATCATAGTGTTGGTGAGACGAATCCTTAATCAGCAACGGATCAGCTTCACTTCTGTCTATTTAACACAAACTTAGTCTGATGACAATGGACTGCACTGTAATAGTTTCTCAGATTTGGTTCCTGCTGCAGAAGGGATTTTGACAAATTGCAAGAGCAGTCTGATTTCCTGGAAAACGTGGACATATCATGGGAGACAGCTCTCAACAAAAGGGAAGATAATTGACTGAATTCATCATTTATATCCAATGTACTTTCTGTCAAATAAGGGAAAACCATATCTGAGGACCAGATCTCCTCCCACCTGATACAAAGGTCATGGTTTTATGTGGATTGTGTCATTTTTATTTTTGTGCCTTTAAAAACTGTGGAGTGTAGTAAGAGAACTATTTTTAAAACAGACATTTACTAGGATGACTGGATAATATCATGGCGAGAAATTTGATACCTGTAATGAGCTCTCTCTCTTTGTGACTCTGGGTTCCTCCATGCACAGACGATCAGGAGCCAAGGAGCTGTTTACAAGTGAGAGCAGACCAGACCTCAATTAAATATCTGGTGCAAGGATGTTAAGCTAGAGAGGGTTCAGATAAGATTTACCAGGGTGTTGCCGGGCATGGAAAGTTTGAGTTATAAAGAAAGTCTGGATAGGCTAGGAATTTTTTTCATGAAGTGTAGGAGATTGAGAGGTAACCTTTTATTGAGATTTATAAACTCATGAGGGGTATAGTTAGGGTTGATGGTAGTTTGTTTTTTCTCTAGGATGAAGGATTTCAAGACTGGGGACAGATTTTTAAGGTGAGATGAGAAAGACTTTAAATAAAAGATGAGGGGCAATTTTTTTTTTTTACAGAGTGGTTTGCGTGTGGAATGAACATCCCTGAGGAAGTGGTGGATGTGGGCACAGTTAAAACGTTTAAAACATTTGGATAATGAATAGGAAGTATTTGGAGGGATATGGGCCAAGTGCAGGCAGGTGGGACTGGTTTAGTTTGGGATTATGTTCAGCATGGGCTAGTTGGACTGAAGGGTCTCTTTCCATGCTGTGTGACTCTGACCTCTGACAGTGCAACATTCACTGAGCACTGCACTGCGATTTCAGTCTGGATTCTTGTACTCAAATTCTGGAGCAGGACTTGGACCCACAGTCTTCTGATTGAGTCCAAGGTGCTACCAACATAGCTACAGCTGATTTGATTTGATTTATTGTTGTCGCATTTACCATGATCGAGTGAAATGTATTGTTTTGCATGCTATACAGGCAGATTGTACCATACAAAGTGCATCAGGGAGCAGAATAGAGTGCAGAATACAGTGTAAAAGAGAAGGTGCGGAGAGGGAGATCAACATTAAGATTTGAGGGGTCATTTCAAAAGTCTGATAACAGTGGGGAACTGAGGGATGAATTTGTCCCACCTTAGCTATAACCTTCATGAATAACTACGTTGTGATCTTCACCATAGTCAAGTGAATGACCTGATTTTACTTAATTCCCATCAGGCATCCTGTACAGCATTATAGCTCTTACTAGTTTGGCTCAGTGATTGCTGTCTCATCTCTGTCCAAAGCTTGTTGGTTTAAGGCCTACGCTAAAGAACTGAACATGTAATCTGGGAATGATGGGGTGTGGTGCATTTCTGCTGAGGTTCTGCATTTCTAATTAGATTTGAAAACAATTTATCCATTTGAGTGATTGATCGCCCCTTGGCCAACACCACAAGAAAGCAGGTCACCTCACCACTTAACTCATTGCTCTCCAGGTTCCAGCACGAGCAATCCACTGCTGTGCTCCATGACATTACCACAGTAACTACACACTTCTTTTTTCAAAATTTAAGCATTGTGGCATGCTCAACATTGGTGAAAGGTGCTACAGAAATGGAAATTCTTCTTCCATTTCTCATTTTTGAAGATTTTTTTATTGCTTATTTCCTTGATTTATGTTTGTCATATTTAATGAAAGAAATTAAACAATCTCATAAATTAATTCTTTTCATGTGCTGTATCTTGCACTCATAATGAAAAGAATTTGACCTGAGTGTTTAATTGAGAAATTAAAGGTATAATGTTTGAAGACTCAGTCTCATTTCAAATCTAGGTTGTGTTACTCACTGAGACATTGCCCCACACAGGACTGGAGGAACAATGTGGCAAGAACTCTCCACCTGAACTAATGCATCACAATCTCTTTTGGTCCAGCCCAGGTGGTGTTCCAATTTTGAAGTCTTTCTTAAATGCAGAGTGGTCAGTCCTGTCTTCCTTTTCCATCTGATAGCATCAATTCTGCTGTCACTATGGTAGTGAGTACATCCAGGAAGAGGAGGAATATGGGACCTGCCAGTCTTGATTTGCTTCTCCATCAGAATGGCCAGTACCTCTAACCATTGCTCGAATATACTTCTTCGTTAGCAATTGAGAGGCTGTTTCAGGTGTTCAAATTGGTCTTTGTCATTGCTGGGGAAGGAACAAACCTCTCCGTCCCATCTGTTGATTTACGCTAGAAAAACGTACGTGTGTTTATTGGTTGAGAATGGAATTATGCTTAGTTTCAATGTCCTCAGAGAAATAGACAGCCAACACTTGCTCAGCTTGTGAAGAGTGATCTTTTTGGGAATGTGCTGAAGTGCTTCCAGCATCCATGAAATTGTACGTCTTGCTGTAGTCAACAACTTCAGGCAGAAAGGAATTATTCAGTGCAAATTGTTGATTAAGTGGATGCTGACAAAAGCTGTCAATCAATGCTCCCAAACAAAATTCAATTCTGTTTTCTGTTGGTGACTTCGTAACAATTGATGACCAAGGCCTTCTGTGAATCACAAGAGTTTCATTGACTTTATAATCAAGAGCAGGTCACCAGCAAATGAATTGACAGTGTTAACCACTTCTCCTCAGGGAAAAGACTTCTCTGTCATTACCTCCAACACCACCCAAACAGGAAAACACTAACAAAAGCATTTTTCTTTAAAACCTAACTGCAAATTTAACAGATCATTCAGTGGAGAATTTTCATTTTTATTAATGAATGCTATTTTTAAAAACTGCCCATAATAAAAGATCTTTTTTGCAGCATTTATCAATAGCAGTTTAACTTGATTTATTAACTTGTCATGCTGGCAAAATTTCTGTAAAAATTTACAGAATGGGCAGATTTTGCATATAACATTTTTTTCCCCAGTTGATTAACGTAAGTAAATGTTTGTTTTATGTTGCAGATTGGAAAGCCACTTAGTCAAAAGTCTGCTGCTGTGACTGATTTCCCTGCTTGATTTTTATTTTGCTGCAGCTTATCCGAGACTGAAGTTTGCTAGTTTTGTGAGACACAATGTGTAGTCTAGGCATTACATTTAATTTACCGTGGTGTAACTGATGGTAGCACCCTCTGTGGGGTTGTAACAATAAAGTGCATGTGCAAACACATAAAATGTGATTATCAAGCTGTTCTGGGGTGTTCATTCCATGATGTACAGTAATAGGTGATTAGAAACTTTTGGCTCCTCCCAAAAATTTTGATAATGATTGAGTTGCTGATAATTGTTGGTTTGTTGGTTGTCACATTTTACTGCTACATCTAAACACTTCTGGTATGTTGATATGGTAAATAACCTCAGTTACGAGCATCAGAATTAAGAGAAGTAGACCATTTAGTCCCTCAGGCCTGCTCTACCATTCTGTAAAATCGTGGCTGATATGTTTGTGCTTTGAATTTCCAAATTCCAAGCTACCCCTGTTTGACGTCCGATTCCCTTGCCTAACAAGAATCAACCTTAAAAATATTAAATGATCCTCCCTCCACTGCCTTTTGAGGCAGTGTTCCAAACTAATAGATAACTTGCTTATTCCCTGTATCAATCCAGTACGCTTCTATTGAACCGTTGTCAATGCAATAGCATCCATCCTTAAGGAAGGAAACACAAACTACACACACTATACAGGATATGACCTCACCAGTACACTCTATAAATGAAGAATATGTGATGAAAGGTATGATTTATACATATTAATTTTTTTTTAGTTTGGATTTCAAACTAGTGGAATATGAGTGTTGGCTTTTTTTTTGAGCAGGGTTTTAAAAATTAACTCGACTGGTCTTTCCAAAACAATGGTTTTAAACCAGTTTAGCCCTCCAGGATCATTCTTGGAATTTTGTTTGTACAGTTGGATAGTATAGCTGGAAAAGAAAACAACATTAAGTCATTGGCTTAGCAGAAGTTGGATGAGCAAAACAAAATGTAGTTGAAAGCTTCTGAGTTCAGTTTGAAGAAGACCTGACAAAAATAAGATGCAAGAATAGTTTCTCCTAGGGAAAAAAGCCTTGGTTCAGAGTGGTTAAGGGAATAAATTAACTCGGTGCAAGGGTTTCAGCTTGCAAAAACTTCCAGAGCAGGACTGTTTGGTTAGAAATCTGCAACTGATTATTCAAAGCTGAGAGAATCAAAGATCTCAGTTGAGTGAGTCAAATAAAATGCCTTCACAGCACTGGAACTGAGGAGGAAGCAATTGAATCAAACCTACAGATATGATGGGGAAGGTAAATTTCTCTATACTTTGATTAACTGTAAAGTGATAGTGTTGGGGTGTGGTAGATGAATTTTGTTTTGCTACATGATTGAAATGTTTTAAATTGTTCAATGTAGAAAGCATGGTTTGGTTTGTTTTTTTTGTGTAATAGTCTTCTGTTCTTTCTGTTAAACCCAAATCTGCAACCTTGTGTGCAAATTTTTTAAATTTTTTTTTTAAATGATCTGGTTTAAAGTAAATAATATGGCTTACTTTTATTAAAATAAAGATATTATTGAAGAATAGTATTCCATTGGCCTTCATTACTTGCTGGATCCTTCTACACCTCAGCATTCTGCTGTCATTCTCTGTTTTAAATAATATTCTCCACTTTTCATTCTTTGTGCCAAAGCAAACAACTTCACATTGTGAAGTGTGATGCACCATCTGGATTTTTGGCTGTTCCTTAAAATTTAATGTATTTTTTCTAATCAACTGATTCAGAGTTGTTATTATACACCGTTGGAGGAAATTGGACTCAAAAATGGGCTTGAAAAGGGTTAGGGACATTAGCAGTGCACCACATTTTTGCCTACTTATTCTACCAATCTGTATACTTCCGCATTCTCCATTCGACTTCTTTGCAATATACTTTTCTGTCTGTCTTTGTGTCGTGTACACGTTTAGCTGTCGTGCCTTCTCTTCCCTTTCTAAGTCATTGATTTAAACCCTTAAAAAGCCGAGGCCCCAGCACAGACTCCTGTGGATCCCACTTGTCTTATCCTGACAATCAGAAGATGACCCATTTATGCTTTTTGCTAACCAGCCAGTCTTCTATTCTTCCTAATAGGTGATTGTCTCCTCGAATCAGGTCACAGAAAGTCTTGCTGATTTAAAAGTACTAACTAAGCCAGGAGGTGGAAGGGAAAATTGGTGAAATTACAGTTATTAGGGAAGTGGTGTTGAGTAAACAGATAGAGCTGTGTGCTGGCAAGTTTCCGGGTCCAGACAGACTTTGTTTCCAAGGTCTTAAAAGAGGTCGCTAATGAAGTAGGTGGGAACATTGTTTTTAATTTTCCCAAATTTGCTATGTTCTGGAAAAGTTCCATCAGATCAGAAAGTGGTGCATTTGATTCTGTCTACCTAGATTTTAGCAAGGATTTTTGTGCCATGTCAGACTGATCAGAAGGGTAAAACCAGTGGGATCCAAAAGATAGAGGCAAGTTGATCCAAAGTAAAAGTGGATCCAAAATTGACTCAGTGGCAGGAAGTAAAGGGTAATAATGAATGAGTTTTTGTGAGACTGTAAGGTTGTTTCCATTGAAATCCCATAGAATGCAGTACTAGATGCCTTGTTTTTCATGATATATTGTCAGTGATTTAGACTTTACTGAAGGGGACATGATTTAAAAGTTTGTAGATGCTCCAAAAATTGGCAGTGTAGTTGTTTGTAAGGGAAATAAAGCTATAGATCAGAGGAAGATGCAGCATCCTCATCAAAGAGAAGGCTAAGGGGAAACTTAATTGAGTGGACAAAATTAAGAGGGACATGGATGATGTAGATAGGAAGAAACATTTCCCCTTTAGAGAGATCAGTAGCCAAGGACATTGATTTAAGGTAGGGAACAGAAGGTTGAGAGAGAAATTCAGAAAGAATTTTTCATCCCCTGGGTGGTGGATATCTGGAACATACTGCCTGAAAGGGTGGTAGAAATAGGTACCATCAGAACATTTGAGCTGATCACTTGAAGCCCATAACATACAGAGCAATGGACAACATGCTGAAAAATGGGTCTAGAGTAGGTCTGTGCTTGATGACTGGTGTAGACACACATTTTCCCCAACTGTCGCTTGGGTGTGGACTTCTCTTCCCTAGAAAGCAGTGGAAGTTGGGTCATTGAATTTATTCAAAACGAGTTGGATAGAATTTTGATGGATAAGGCAGTCAGAGTTATATGCAGCAGACACAATCAGATTAAAACCACAACTGGATCTGTCATAATCTTATTGAATAGCCTGCTATTTAAGTTGCTGAGTCTCCAGGAATAAAAGATTATGTCTACAATCTGGAGAAAAATCATGGGATTTTTTTTTTAAATTGTCAAATATTTGAAATTCTCTCTTCAGCAGAAATAAAAAAAAATTAAAATTAGGTTGGAAGGGAGAGAGGTTGTTGGCTGTTTGACTGACAGTCAAGCATCAGGCAGTCGCATAATTACTTTTTTGTTTTGCTTTCCAATTGGCATAGGAAGGCAGTGCATCAAATGGATGGATGAGTTCTAATGGCTAGAAACTTCAATAGGTGGGGGCAGGAGCAAAACTTGATGAAACTGCCAAGAATAAATTTAATCAGTCTGCACCTCTTATCTACTCGTGCTCTTCTGTTCCTCTGCATATAATTTCTGAACTGTTTAGTTTTCAGGTACGCTGTCTCTTCTGCTGCTGTCTCCTCAGTGGAGCTTCCAAAGAGTCATCTAAGGATCAGTAAAAACTGGTCCAACATTCTGAAATGTTAAGGACCCGAAACATTAACTCTTCTCTCTTGACAGGTGCTACCAGACCTGCTGAGTTGTTCCCATAATTCTATTTTTGTTTGAATTAAAAACTAGATGTTTTCATGAAGGCTAACCATAATATGAACTGCAAGATAATTCCCCTTCATTCCATACTCATCCTCATGAAAGCAGCAGGAAGTCTAAGGTGAATCGTAGGGGAAGCAACGGCCTGGTGGTATTATCATTGGACTGTTAATCCAGAGACCCAAGTAATGTTCTGGGACCTGGGTTCGAATCCAGCCACAGCAGATGGTGGAATTTGAATTGCATAAAAATCTGGAATTAAGAGTATAAATGAATGCATTGTCAATTGTCAAAAAAAGAAACCCTATCTGGTTCACTAACATCTTTTAGGGAAAGAAATCTGCTGCCCTTACCTGGTCTGGCCTACATGTGACTCCAGACGTACAGCAAAGTCCTCTCAGCAATTAAGGTTGGGCAGTAAATGAAGATGACAACTTTATCCCGTGAATGAATTTTAAAATAATCTTATCCCATTATTGAACAAAGTAATAAGATGGAGAGAGGCAGAAACAGGTACTTTGGATACATAATAAAAGATACATACTTACACTGCACCTCAATATGCCTAAGAGGCCCTCTTGTTTCCAATCATTTTCTTCCTGTGTACTAGAAAATTTTAATTTTGAAATACGACACTTTCAGCCCTGTGTGTATGAAATAAAGGCAAACGTTTTGTCCTCTGCTACATATCGATAAGTGATATTTTCTCTGCTGGGAAAGCATTAGAAAAGTATTCAGCATGTTTAGATAATTAGGGACAGCACAGCATTTTTTTTACATGCTGCACTATCATGGTGGAGCCAGTTCAGTATTGAATTCTGATAAAGAATTACGAGAAAATTGCCAACACTGTTGCAGCATGCTCGTTTTAATAGCTGCAGATAAAACAGTTCCAGATATAGCTAAAATTGTAGTGTCATTGTATATCAGACTTTGACCAAATTGTATGATTCTCCTCCTTTTTCAGTTGGATAATGCTGACATAACAGATGCTGTTGGATTGAGGTGGTTGAGAAGAGGAATCCTGAATTTCATTTGCTTTATTTTCCAATCTGTTTCATGGCATGATCTATGTGGTAACCAATGACAGTCAACATGGTGATGCTGAACCCTAAGTCTCAACCCTACTCCCGACACTTGCATTTGGCAAAATAGCCCTTTGTTATCTTGTTGAACAGTACTTGGCCTGCTGTGTTCATCCAGCTCTACACCTTGTTATAACAAGGAATTGCATGCCTCTTCTTGTTTTGAATATTTTGACTATTTTTTGTTCTTCTTCCCCCTTTGTATTACATGCCTTCTGAATTTGGGCAGCACAGTGGATTAGCATTGCTGCATTTCAGTGCCAGGGAACCAGGTTTGATTCCAATCTAAGGTGACTATCTGTGTGGAGTTTGCACATCCTCCCTGAGTATGTGTGGGTTTTCTCTGGTTTCCTCCCACAGTCGAAGATGTGATAGGTGGATTGGCCATGCTAAATTATCCATTGTGTCCAGGGTTGTGCTCAGGAGGTCTGGCAGCAACTGTGAAGAAAAAATCAGAGTTAACATTTCTGGTCCGGTGACCCTTCCTAAGAGCCTGATTTACGGCATCTGCAGTTTTTAAAGTTTTTATTTAGTGTCCAGGGATATGCAGGCTAAATGGATTAGCCTTGGAAAATGTGGGGATTGGGGGTGTGCAGTCTGTGTGGGATGCTGTTCAGAGGGTCAGTGTGGACTTGATGGGCCAAATGGCCTGCTTCCACACTAGGGATTCTATGAACTAATATATTTGAAGTTAACGCCAGAGAACAACATATTTAACAATTCTTACTCAACTATAAAGTGGCAATATTAACAAAAATACAAGGTCCCTTTATTGATGTCCTTTATACAGCTTGGCTAGTAATATCTGATCAAACATGTGAAAGCGTTTCTGTTGATGTCGTGTTCTCTTTCTGAATCTCACGTTGTGACTCCAACGCTGAAGTTACTGGTGCGCTTTGGTTTGTTTATTTTGGAGAATCTTTTTAGACACAACACTAGTTGATAAATATATTTGTGCTAACTGTTTACAATAGCTATTTCCCTTTACTTGTTTACGAGATTAACGTTTGTCTGCAAAATTGACTTCATTGAAGCTGTTGTTTGCTTACCAAACCTTAAAATTCCAGCAGAGGGCGCTCCAAGGTTGACGGTAGATGGAGTTCCAGAATATACATTTTACATTTTTTAAGTTAATTTTCTTTAAATTTCATCAAGAGATCAACTGGTTTTTAATAGTGTGCATTTTCCCTCACTTCTTTAGTGAAGTATACATGAGGTCTTAATTCATTTTTTTTTATAATACTGATGTAACTTGCAAAATATTCATTCCATAAAACAGTGGATCTAACTAGAATTAGATCGAGAGAGAAAGAAAGAGATAAAGGAAAAGTGGAAAATAATTCAGAAATTTTACTCACTTCCCTTAAGAGCATGAGGCAGAACAGCTTAAGTTGTCCCTTGCAAACTATCCTGTCCTATCTCCCAGCTGTCTTTCTGCTCAAATCTCTACAATGTATTATTCTCTCAAATTGTGGCCATCTTTCATGGAGCTCTATTTGAATTCCTGTAGTCAGGTTTCTTCTCCTGCCATAGTGCCAAAGCTAATCTCATCCTATGGGGTTTGTCAGCAATAAATTCCTCTCTCCTCTTGTCCTTCTCAACTCTTTCACAGCCTTTGGCAGAGTTGACCACCCCACCCACCTCATGCCTCTCCATAGCCATCCTGCTGGCTCGGACTGTACTTAGCTGGTTCTATTTTGTTTGATTCTTTCTTACGAGATGACCACCTGTTCTCTTTCCTGCATCTTAGCCTTGGTGTTCTCCAAGGATCTATCCCTGACCCTTTCCTATTTTTCCCTTACCTGTTGGCTACATCATTGCAAAACACATCATCGGTTCCCTCTGAATGCTGATGTCACACACAGCCCAACTTCTTGACCAACCATTTGGCCCCTCCACTGTCTCCATGTAACCAGATTGCTTATTTGATGTCCTGAAGGTTGCCTCTGACTAAATATTCGGAATACTGAAGCAATTGTCTTTGGTCCCTACACCAAACCTCTTCCCTCACTGCTGACCCTCTCCCTGGCAATTGGCTGAGGCTGAATCAAACTAGTAACAAACTCACGGCTATATTTGAACCAGAGATGATCTTTGGACCACATATTCATGAAATCGTTAAGAGCTCCAATCTCCACTTTCAAAATATCTCCTGAATCTCATTTATCAGAATACTGCCAAGTATGGAAAGTTTGAGTTACATAGAAAAGCTGGATAAACTGGGACTTTTTTCGCTGGAGCATAGGACATTGAGAGATGTCCTCCTAGAAGTTTGTAAAATAATGAGGGATATAGATAGAGTTAATGGCAGGTGTCTTTTTCCCAGGATGGGGGATTTCAAGGCTAGGAGGCACATTTTAAGGTGAGAAGAGAGAGATTTTAAAAAAGACATGAGGGGCAAATTTTTTACACAGGGTGATTTGCATGTGGAATGAACTTTCTGAGGAAGTGTTGGATGTGGGTACAATGACAACGTTTAAAAGACATTTGGATAAATATATGAATAGGAAAGGTTTGGAGGGATGTGAGCAAGGAGCAGGCAGGTGAGACTAGTTTTGTTTGGGATTATGTTCATCATGGACTGGTTGGACTGAAAGGTCTGGGTTGATGCTATATGAGTCTATGACAGCTTCAGCTCATTTGCTAAACACTAATTTCATGCCTTTGTAACTTCTAAACTTAATTATTCTCAAGCAGTCCTAGCCAAAACTCTCAACTTCCATCAAGCATAAACATGAGGTCATCAAAAACTCTGCTACCCTTGTCCCAGCTGTTATCCAAAGCTGTTCATCCGACTTCCCTACATATGATCCCTGTTGACCAATTTCTCAGTTTTAAAATTCTAAACGTTGTTTTCCAATCTCTCCATGGCCTTGTCCTTCCCCATCTCTGTAATGTCATCCAACCATGTATCCATCCAAGTTACCTGTATTCTCCAATTTTGATCCCTTTAGCAACCCTAATTCAGTTGCTGCATCATTGGTAGACATGCCTTCAGCCATCAAATTGTAGGCTTTGATGTTTCCTCCTACTTCTCTGCCTCTTTCTTCTAATTTTAAAACTCCGTTTAGAATCTTATCCACTTGACCACGTTTTTGGTCATCTGCCCTAATATCTCTTTCTGTATTTTGGTGTCAGATAATGCTCAATAAGTCTCCTGTGAAATGTTTTTAGATGTTTTCCAATGTTAAAGACACTGCATAAATGCAAGTTGCTTATCCATTTCTGGATTGAAGTGGTCGATTTAACATGCATTAATAATTAGTATTTTATTAAATAGGTGCCTGCGCTGTCAATACAAACCCATACATTTTGTAGAACATTCCAAGTTTAATGTGCAAACCAAGCAGATTCTTAAAAATAATGAGAGATAGTAGGAACTGCAGATGCTGGAGAATCCGAGACAACAAGGTGCAGGGCTGGATGAACACAGCAGGCCAAGCAGCATCATAGGAGCAGAGAGGCTGACGTTTCGGGCCTAGACCCTTCATCAGAAAAGGGGGAGGGGAAGGGGGTTTTTGAAATAAATAGGGAGAGAGTGGGAGGCGGATAGAAGAGGGATAGAGGAGAGGATAGGTGGAGAGGAAACAAACAGGTCGAAGAGGCGGGGATGGGGCCAGGAAAGGTGAGTG
>NC_063349.1:35720764-35739322 GCF_021869965.1 Rhincodon typus
CTCGTCCCTGCCTCCCTAACCTGTTCTTCCTCCCACCTATCCCCTCCTCCCACCTCAAGCCGCACCTCCATCTCCGACCGACCAACCTCATCCCGCCCCCTTGACCTGTCCGTCCTCCCTGGACTGACCTATCCCCTTCCTAACTCCCTACCTACACTCACCTTTCCTGGCCCCATCCCCGCCTCTTCGACCTGTTTGTTTCCTCTCCACCTATCCTCTCCTCTATCCCTCTTCTATCCGCCTCCCACTCTCTCCCTATTTATTTCAAAACCCCCTTCCCCTCCCCCTTTTCTGATGAAGGGTCTAGGCCCGAAACGTCAGCCTCTCTGCTCCTATGATGCTGCTTGGCCTGCTGTGTTCATCCAGCCCTGCACCTTGTTGTCTCGGATTCTCCAGCATCTGCAGTTCCTACTATCTCTTGCTAGAGAACTCAGCAGCTCTGGCAACATCTGGAGAGAAAAGACA
The DNA here is from genome assembly GCF_021869965.1 of Rhincodon typus. Taxonomy (NCBI): domain Eukaryota; kingdom Metazoa; phylum Chordata; class Chondrichthyes; order Orectolobiformes; family Rhincodontidae; genus Rhincodon; species Rhincodon typus. The sequence continues at coordinate 35,721,230 of NC_063349.1, forward strand.
ATTAATGTTTTGGGTCGTAACTGATGTTAGCTAGGAAAATGTGATATATATGCTGAAGACAGGTAAGGGGTTGGGGGGAGTGGAAGAAAAAATGTACGATAGGTGGAGACTGTCTTTCTCTCAAATTCTATGAGGCAGACAACGAGATAGATAATGGTAAGCGAGGAAAAATGAAAAGCTGATAATTGGGACCCTAAGTAAGTGGAAGTGGGTTGACTGTACTGAAAGCAACTTGTGTCATGACAGGGCCTGGGGTGTGGGAGTTGGTAAAGGAATTGCAAGAAGGTGTTCAGGCCCTAAAACTATTGAGCTTGATACTGAATCCTGAAGACTGCACAGTCCCTAAGTGGAAAATGAGGTACTGTTCTTCCAGCTTGAGCTGAGGCTCGCTGGAGCATTGCAGTAGGCCTGAGACAGAGATGTTGGCCAGAGAAGACAGCATATTGAAGTGGCAGGCAGCCAGAAGCTCTGGGTCATTTTTGTGGTTGAAACATTGGTGTTTCCTCTCCTGTCTTCAGCATATATACAACCTTTTCCTAGCTACTATCAGTTCTGAAGAACAGTCATTGGACTGAAACATTAACTCCACTTTAATTGCCTGAAACTTTGCAGGCTTACTATCTCATATATAATAACATCAATAGTTCAGAAGGTAAATATAAACTGGCAGAAAGTGAATACAAATGAAACAATGGTGAGATAATCTTAATGACAGTGTAAGTGTTATCAATGAGTTAAAAAGGGTGTCTTTGACTTGATGAGGCTGTTTATGACAGGTTACAAAGAATTAATGTGGACTATGGTGGAAATTGTTGCATACCACTGGAAATCTAATTGTATTTTGTAAGATTTTCCATGCAATAAATTGAATAATTTAGGAAATAGATGTGTCAAATAAGACTAAATTGAAGAATGAATGGCATTGTTGCAACCCAGTTAGGGACCGTTAATGTTTTTTTAAAAAAAAAAAAATCACCTGGAAATCAAACAAACCCAAAAATCCATCCATAAAGAGTTTATAATATGATTCAGGTCTACTTCCTTTACGCCCACTCCACCACCAAGAGTTCCCTGATCTTAAGGGAGAGTGGTGCACACTGGTAATGTCATTAGACTAGTAATCAGAACCAAAGACTTGGGTTCTGGGGATATGGGTCCACAGTAGAGGAGAAAATTTGAATTCGGTAAATATCCAGAACAAAATGCTTGCCTCACAGTGACCGTGTAACCATTTTCAGTTGTCATAAATACTTATCTGGCTCACTAATGTCTTCAGGAGGGAAAAGTCTGTCATTCCAAAGATGTGCAGGTTAGGTGGATTGGCCATGCTAAATTATCTATAGTGTTCAGGGATGTGTAAATTAGATGGGTTATAGGGGGATGGGTCTGGTTGGGATGCTGAGAGGTTCAGTGTGGACTTGTTGGGCCGAAGGGCCTGTTTCCACACTGTAGAGATTCTATGATCTATGATCTGTTCTTACTCCATCAAGGTACGTGTAACTCCAGACCCACAGCAATGTGATTGACTCTTAGCTGCCCTCTGGAAAATTAGGTATGGACAATAAATGCTGGTCAGCTAGCCAAGTCCACATCTCGTGAACTAATTTTTAAAAATTTGTGATGGCTCATTCACTTTACCCTGATGCCAGACTAAAGGTATATCAAAGCTCACCTGAATTCTTCTTCAGTTTTCCAGAGGTATGCCCAGGTACGAGACATCATGAGGCCCTTCCATTAATTTTTGATGAACAACCCTCTAATACTTCTTTAAAATCACAAGATGCTGTGACTCCTGTCCTGTTCGTTCAAGCATCAGAAAGCACCCTTAGTTTCCAATAGCCTGCTGCAATGGTTTCAAACTGCAACCAAGCAGATTTTTTTTTCCACAGCCCCAGTTGCAGCAACATTTAACTGCCTTCCACCAAGAAGATTACTGTAGCTTTATCCCTTCAGCTTCCAGCGAAATAAATCTCCAGTTGCTTTTCCCCCTTAAAAAAAAACTTCATCTTATTCTGAATGAGTTGCTAATCTCAGACAACATGATGGGCAATAAATCTTGAATTTGCTTTACTCCACAGGTAGGTCTGGTTTTATCTCTCAGCTTGCAGGGAACTACAAGCTACTTAAGACCCAAAGATGACAAGGTCTGTTTAACTCGTTTTTTCCAAACATCAACTGGTTTTGCCTGCTGGCTAAACACAAATTAAGTTCAGAGATAAACCTGAATCACAGAAAGAAACCACTTAAAATACACATTCTATTGGAATAAGTACAGATGTCATATTTCCAGTTTTGGTTTTAGCTAAGACTAACTACATGCCATTTTGTGCAGTAAGAAGGAATTACCTTTTGGATTGTCTTAGGTGTGTGTGGTTTATCGGCCTATAGATGCTTACCAATGGTTTTAATTCCCCTGAAAAAATGCAATTTCTAAAACTAAAAAGCTATTCTGCTCTGATGTAGAAACTACGATATTAGACGTTTGTAACAACCTGTACAGTTATTCTCAAATAGTACAAATTTACTGTTTGCCTCTAACAAACAGTTAACATGGTGGATTCATGTCCACATATAAACAAACGAAATTAAGTTACAATTTTTACATCATTTATCTGCAAGTCTAATGCAATGTAGTCATTCAGGTAATAGATACAGAAAACTGCCTCATTATTACCAACATTCACAAAATTCCTGTACCTTTGAATCAAAATCTCAGTGAGTCTTACAAACCAAGCAGTTAAACTAAGCAGTTGGCATGAGTTGCTAAAAAATTATTCAAAAGGGCAGTGCTCACATTAGAGAGCCATAAAATCCATTTTAAAGCGTGACTTGAATGCTGCAGTGGTGTCAGTTAAATGCATTTGTTCATTTCTAACAAATTTGAAATCTTGCTAATAAAGGTTACTTCAGTCAATTAAATAAAAATACCTTGGAAAATGCTTGCATGGTAGCTCTATAATAAAAGCACCGATTATGACGAAAAAGATACATGCTAATGGATTACACTAGTACTATAACAATGAATTGAGCGTGCTGGTTTGTTTAATTAACCTGTTCAGAGATGACACACTTCTAGAACAAGTAGGACTTGAACACAGGCCTTCTGTCCCAGAGGTAGGGACACTATAACTCTGCCTCAAAAGCCCTTTGAGCATGCTAAATCAGAACAGGCATGAGCTGTTCCAGCTGCCAGTTGATGGATCAGTTTACTTCAAGAATGCAATAGCAGAACAAGAAAGGCATTATCCTAATTTGGTATTTTGATTCTTGATACAAGTACTGAATGTTTGAAACACTAATTGAAAGATTTTTTCAATAATCTTGCTTTTGTAATGGTGAAAATAAGAAACTGTGGGAGCCTTTGGAACCTTGAAAGCATTAAGCTATCATTTGTTTGGAATATTTAAAAACCAATTAAAATCAATGTTGACTAATTATTTTCCCCCGATTAATTAGCTTTTTTTTCTGACCAGTGAATCAGTATAAAGCAAGTTCTTCTCCAATTTGGCGAAAGATAATTGTTTCTCTGTTTTCTTTACCATCTGACTTAAAAGATCCTTGCAGACAATGCAGGAATATGCACATGTATAAAAATGCGCAATAGATGAGAAGAATTTAAGATTGGAAATGAATCCAATATTGTAGACATAGGGGTTTGAGAGCAAGATGCCTTAAAGAATAGAAGATTCTCAACATCTAATGTGAAGATTTGCTGAAGTATTGTAGATCTTTAATTGTATTTGCAAGTTTAGTTCTGACAAACTATTTATCATGCTCTTGGAAACTACATGAAGAGGAAATGGAATCAATCTCAGAAGAGGGAAAATGAAAAGACAGAAATATTTCAGCAAAAACATGTTAAATGTTTGGAATTGTGAGATGGTCAAGGCTAATAGCTAATAATCATAAGTGGTCAGGTGTATACCTATACTGCATAAGGTACAGTATGAACGTAGTGGTGGACATTTGTAAAACACTGAGGCGACATATGATTTCTATGTATACAGTGTTTTCAATATCCGATGTTCAGTGTTATGATATGAACTTGTCTTAGCTGCCCTAGCATGTAATATTCCAGCATTATTTCAATTATTGTGGAGCTTGATGGCAGTCATATCTTTCTGGGCATCTGTTCTCTTAATAAATTTAAATAGTCATGTGTGGCTCCTGTCAGGAGATAATAGGAGAGGAAAAATATTTCTGTGCTTTTTTAAGTTGAAATTATTACAAGTGATGATCTGCAGTGTTCGGGGAAAACAAATATGTAATATTACCGATAAATCTCCATTCAGTATCTCTTGATAACATCTAAAATGTACTTCACTTTAAATCAGTTTCTTAAAAAAAAACCAATGGAATAATGTCATATCTTGCTACCAAATCTCAACCATCTTTACGGATGTTATGATACATCTCTTGGTAATTAATTTAAAATGTACAGACGCAAATGGCATGATTTTACTATTATCTACAGGCAACTGGATTCTTGAACTGTTTTAAAAAGATGGTCTCGGGAGATAGATTGCATGATTAAGATTAAATATTTTCAGATTAAACTAGATTGAACCATATATTGTACTATGTGTAATTGTTAAGATTTTAAATTGAATATGTAATTTGTTATGAAACTAGGGTGCACTATTACAAAGCACTCATTTATGACCGAGAAATCCTGAAGATAAGTGGATCAGAAAATTGCAATTTGTAATTTTGTAGGAAGGTGATGCTGTGTATATGACTGATCTGTGGGATAGCTTTTTTCCTTATGCATCTGACTCATCTAGTTGATGAGGAAGAAGGTGCATGGTTGATAGGGCTGTGATTGTGGCCTGTGTCCTGTTTCTATCAAATGCACAATCACTGGCAGGAAGTCTGTCCAAAGCCACTGCTCTTCTTGTTCTCCTCTTAGTAATTGATTTGCAACCATTCATGAGAGTGCTCACCGTCAACTGTAGGCAACGTCAGCCACATATAATGGCCATCCAGGATGTTGTGCACATGAAGGGCAGTATTGATCAATCCAGCAGCGTTCATTATCATCTTGCTGAATGCACACACAATTACCTGAGGAATGCTAGTATAAAGCGCCATAAGAGAGGCCAATAGAATTTTATATTTCATAACTAGAATTAGAAAGTGCAACAGGGAAAGAATAAATATCAATTTATGCATTCATTGGAAAAGTCACATTGCATATTGGATACTCTATTGAGAACATGCATATAGGCAACAGGCTAATTTCTGATATGGCAAAGTCCAATAAAATTCTTGGACCGAATTGCCATATTTATTCAGATGCCTTGCATTAATTACAGACAGGAGACACTCTACAACAGACAGGATCAACTTTGCTATATCTGCAAATAAATCTTGCAGTGGCTATCACGTATGAAATTAAGTTGTAAAACAACAGGATTTAAGAATAGCCCCATGCCAAATCTCATCTGCATAATGATCATCAGGGTTCAAATTTCAACAATGTAAAGACCCTAATCTAATGATCTCTACATTATTCTACTCTTATTTCCATCAAATGTGCATTTTATATTTTATTGAAAATGATTATCTGAATCACATCAATGCAATTTGGAATTTAAATGTAGAAAATAGAACAGTACAGCACAGTACAGGCCCTTCAGCCCACGATGTTGTGCCGACCTATTATCCTACTAAGATCAATCTACCCTGCATACCCTACATTTTACTATCCTCCATGTGCCTATCCAAGAGTCGCTTTAAAGTCTCTAAAGTATCTGACTCCACTACCACTGCCGGCAGCGCATTCCACATGCCCACCACTCTCTGTGTAAAGAACCTACCTCTGACATCTCCCCTATACCTTCCTCCAATCACCTTAAAATTATGCCCCCTCGTAATAGCCATTTCCACCCTGGGAAAAAGTCTCTGGCTATCCACTCTATCTATGCCTCTTATCATCTTGTAAACCTCTATCAAGTCACCTCTCATCCTTCTTCACTCCAATGAAAAAAGCCCTAGCTCCCTCAACCTTTCCTCATAAGACCTGCCCTCCAGTTCGGGCAGCGTCCTGGTAAATCTCCTCAGCACCCTCTCTAAAGCTTCCACATCTTTCCTGTAATGAGGTGACCAGAACCGAACACAATATTCCAAGTGTGGTCTAACCAGAGTTTTATAGAGCTGCAGCATAACCTCACGGCTCTTAAACTCAATTCCCCTGTCAATGAAAGCCAACACACCATATGCCTTCTTTACAACCCTATCAACTTGGGTCGCAACTTTGAGGGATATATGGACATGGACCCCAAGATCCTTCTGTTCCTCCACACTGCCGAGAATCCTGCCATTAACCCTGTATTCTGCATTCAAATTTGACCTTCCAAAATAAATCAGTTCACACTTTTCTGGGTTGAATTCCATCTGCCACTTCTTTGCCCAGCTCTGCATCCTGTTGCAACCTACAACAGCCCTCCAGGCTGTGCACAACTCCACCAACCTCTGTGTCACCGGCAAACTTACTAACCCACCCTTCCACTTCCTCATCCAAGTCATTTATAAAGATCACAAAGAGCAGAGGTCCCAGAACAGATCCCTGTGGAACACCACTGGTCACCGAGCTCCAGGCTGAATACTTTCCATCTACTACCACCCTCTGTCTTCTATTGGACAGTCAGTTGTGTATCCAGACAGCCAAATTCCCTGAATCCCATGCCTTCTTACTTTCTTATTTACTTGTTAATATTTAAACTTTTTCTGAACAATTGAATGAAAAATAAATTTAGATGCAGTATTAAATTGTGATTTGTTGAGTCAAAAATACTATTTAAATAAACTCTGGCAGTCGTGGCATCTCAAAGTCAACTTCATTGCGTTGATGTCTCTCTTCACATCGTGTCATGCATTCTTCCCATTCCTGCTTTGTCTTACTGGTTAGCCCCTAATATTTTATAATCAGCACTTCTGTGCTTGTATTTCAGTTTTGAAATCTAACTCTTAAAGGAAAAATCACCTAGTCAGCAAATGATTCTGCATGTGGTAATTGAGAAATTTGTAGAATGGGCTATGGAACCACTTGTGCTAATGGTGGTCCTGTTTACAGTACAGTCACAATGTACATTGAGAATGGAGCGCCAAGTGAACATTGAGGAATTAACTGTACAGAAACATTGCTTTTACACCTGTTCTCCTTCTTAAGGATTGACAATGGGTTCTGAGATGGCTGTTAAGTCCAGTGCATCATCTGCAGATGCTGGTGTATTAGGGCAGGGGGTATTTGAAGGGCTAGTACATTAGTTGATGAGAGTTTTATGCCCTCCCTCCAGCACCTCAATTCTTATATCTGCATGCTGCCAATGAAATCTTGTGTATAGTACCATTTGAGAAACTGGGAATACGTAGAGTGTGTCATCTGTTGCTCCTACAATCAGGGTCTGCTTGCCACAAAGTCAACACTGTCCTCTTAGACGGTATAAATATTGTTTCCCCTTCTATTTTGGTATTCTTTGCCAATTGTCCCGATTGAGTGCAGATGGGGCACAAGATACACCAGGAGATAGAAAAGGTGTGTAAGAAAGGCAGAGTTACGGTGATCATGGAGAATTTCAATATGCAGGTGAACTGGGAATATCAGGTTGGTAGTGGATTGCAAGAAAATGAATTTGTGGAATGTCTACGAGATGGCTTTTTGGAGCAGCTTGTGGTGGAGCCCATGAGGGAACAGGCAATACTGGATTTAGTGATAGTGGGAACTGCCGATGCTGGAGAATCTGAGATAACAAGGTGTAGGGCTGGATGATCACAGCAGGCCAAGCAGCATCAGAGGAGCAGGAAAGCTGACGTTTCGGGTGTGGACCCTTCTTCAGAAATGGATTTCTGAAATCTCCATTTCTGAAGAAGGGTCCACACCCAAAACGTCAGCTTTCCTGCTCCTCTGCTGCTTGACCTACTGTGTTCATCCAGCTCTACACCTTGTTATCACTGGATTTAGTATTGTGCAATGAGGCAGATTTGATAAGGGAGCTTAAGGTGAAGGAACCCCTAGGAGGCAGTGATCATAATATGATTGAATTTATCTACAATTTGAGAGGGAGAAGATGGAATCCGAAGTAATGGTATTACAGCTGAATAAAGGAAACTACAGAGGCATCAGGGAGACGCTGTGCAGAATTGACTGGAAGAGGAGCCTAGCAGGAAAGACAGTGGAACAGCAGTAGCAGGAATTTCTAGGAGTAATTCAGGAGACACAGCAAAAATTCATCCCTAGGAAAAAGAAGCATAGTACAGGGATGATGAGGCAACCATGACTGACTAGGGAAGTCAGGGATAGCGTGAAAGCATATAATGTGGCAAAGGGCAGTGGGAAACCAGAGGACTGGGAAGCTTACAAAGACCAACAGAGGGCAACAAAAAAAATGAGGAGGGAGACAACTAAATATGAGGGTAAGCTAGCCAGTAATATAAATGAAGACTGTAAGCATTTCTTTGGATATATAAAGGGCAAAAGTGGACATTGGCCCGCTGGAAAATGATGCTGGAGAGATAGTAGTGGGCAACAAGGAAATGGCTGAGGAACTGAATAATTAGTTTGCGTCAGTCAGCACAGTGGAAGACACGAGTAATATCCCAAACATTCGAGAGAGTCCAGTGGCAGAGCTGAGTATGGTAGCCATCATCAAGGAGAAGGTGCTAGAAAAACTGAATGGCCTGAAAGTGGATAAATCACCGGGACCAGATGGACTGCACCCCAGAGTTCTAAAGGAGATTGCTGAAGAGATCGTGGAAGCATTAGTGGTGATCTTTCAGGAATCGCTAGAGTCAGGGAGGGTCCCAGAGGACGAGAAAATCTCAAACATGACTCCCCTGTTTAAAAAGGGAGTAAGGCAAAAGACTGAAAATTACAGGCCGATTAGCCTAACCTCGGTCGTGGGTAAGATTTTAAAGTCCATTATGAAGGCTGAGATTTCTGAATACTTGGACGTGCATGGTAAAATAAGGGAAAGTCAGCATGATTTTAGCAAGGGGAGGTCATGCCTGACAAATCTGCTAGAATTCTTTGAGGAAGTAATGAGCAGGTTAGACCAAGGAGAGCGAATGGATGTTATCTACCTGGACTTCAAGAAGGCCTTTGACAAGGTGCCGCACAGGAGCCTGCTGAGTAAGATAAGGGCCCATGGTGTTAGAGGCAAGGTGCTAGATTGGATAGAAGATTGACTCTTTGGCAGAAAGCAGAGAGTGTGGATAAAAGGGTCTTTCTCAGGATGGCAGCCGGTGACAAGTGATGTTCCACAAGGGTCAGTGCTGGGACCACAACTTTTCACTTTATACATTAATGATCAAGATGAAGGAACTGAGGGCATTCTGGCTAAGTTTGCAGATAATACAAAGGTGGAGGGACAGGTAGTATTGAGGAGGCAGGGAGTCTGCAGAAGAATTTGCACAGGTTAGGAGAGTGGGCAAAGAAGTGGTAGATGGAGTACAATGTGGGAAAGTGTGAGGTCATGCACTTCGGTAAGAAGAATAAAAGCATGGACTATTTTCTAAATGGGGAGAAAATTCAGCAGTCTGAAGTGCAAAGAGACTTGGGAGTTCTAGTGCAGGATTCTCTCAAGGTAAACTTGCAGGTTGAGTCAGTAGTTAGGAAGGCAAATGCAACTTTGGCATTTATTTTGAGAGGACTTGAATATAAAAGCAGGGATATACTTCTGAGGCTCTATAAGGCTCTGGTCAGGCCACATTTGGAATATTGTGCGCAGTTTTGGGCCCCATATCTCAGGAAGGAAGTACTGGCCCTGGCGTGGGTTCAGAGGAGGTTCACTGGAATGGTCCCAGGAATGAAAAGCTTAACATATGAGGAATGTTTGAGGTCTCTGGGTCTATATTTGATGGAGTTTAGAAGGATGAGGGGGTATCTAATTGAAACGTACAGAATACTGAATGGCCTGGACAGAGTGGATGTTAAGATGCCCCCATTGGTAGGAGACACTAGGACATAAGGACACAGCTTTAGAGTAAAGGGAAGACCTTTCAGATTGGAGATATGGAGAAACTTCTTTAGCCAGAGAGTGGTGAATCTTTGGAATTCACAGAAGGCTATGAAAGCTAGGTCATTGGGTACATTTAAGACAGAGATAGATGATCAGTTCTTGATTGTCAAGGGGATCAAGGGTTACAGGGAGAAAGCAGGAGAATAGGGTTCAGAAACTTATCAGCCACGATTGAATAATAGAGCAGACTCGATAGCCTGAATGGCCTAATTTCTGCTCCTATGTCTTATGGTCTTATGAAAAACTTCAACAGAGTGTCTTGTTTTTCAGCAGTACCAAAATTGTGTACTACCAGCTGACTATTTGTTAACCTTAAGTAGTCAGTGTAAATTGTCTGCTATGACTGGCAATGAAGCTGCACTGCCACTCATGGGGCTTTTGATTTGAAGTCTGTGTGCCACATTTCCAAAGAGTAAATTATTTTAAATATGATAAGTCTTAGAATTGCAGTCAATTTCAAAATGTTGGAAGGTGCGCCAGAAATATTTGAGAGAAGATTTATTTTTGGCTCGTTGTGTATTTCGTATGAATGGAAAGCAAACAATATTTGAGGCTCTCCAAACAAAATTGCTAAGAGGTATACACCTGTAGAAATTTATGTTGCATAACACACAAACACAAAACTGAGTTAATCCTGTACAGTCCATAAGATGTGGAACAGAAGCAGGCCATTCAGCCCATTGAGTCTGCCCCACTATTTCTTGAGCTCATAGTTGATCTGACAATCTTGAACACCACTTTCTTCCCTTTTTCCTATAACCCGTTGCTGATTTTAATAATCTGTCTCCCCCTTGAGTATACTAACAACCCAGCCTTAATTGCCCTAAGAGGTAAAAAAATTGGACAGCTTCACTACCCTCTGAACGAACAAATTCCTCTGAGTTTATGCCATATCATCCTGGACTCTTCCACAAGGGGAAACAGCCTTTCTTCATTTACCCTGTCAAGGTTCCTAAGAATCTTATGTTTCAATAAAGTTGCCTATCATTTCTGCTTAAATTCCAAAGAGTACAGGCCCAACCTACTTAACCTCTCCTCATAAGCGAGTCCCTTCATACCTTGGATCAACAAAGTGAACCTTCTCTAGACTGTCTCCAGTTCCTGTCTATCCGTCCTTTGGGTAAGGAGACTAAAATCATTTACAGTATTCCCGCTGTGGTCTGCCCGGTGCTTTGTTTTAGCAAAGCTTCTACCTACTTCTTTACTGTATTCTCTTTTGAAATAAAGAGCCATCATCTATTTGCCTTCCATATTAAATGCTGAATTTGGATGCTAGCTTTTTTGTGATTCATAGACAAGGGCTCCCAAATCCTTCTAGTCTGTAGCTTTCTGCAGTCTTTCTCCATTTAAATAATACTCAGCTCCTCTATTTTACCTGGCAAAGTGCATAACCTCACATTTTCACACATTATTATTCCATCTGTCAAGTTTTTGCCTACTTACTTAACCTTTCTATATTCTTCTGCAGTCTGCAATCCTTACCATTTGCCTTCCCGCTTGTTTTGTGTCATCCACGAACTTGACTATAATACATTCTTAATTCATTCCTATTACAACAAAGCAATGATGATCTCCAGTGTTGGGTAATTTAAGGTCTTGTGCGCGGATAAAATGATGTCTTTTCAATAGTTTATCTTAGAAATACATTCCAAAACTCTGACAACAGATCAGACCTCAGATCAAAATTTTTTGTCTGTCCATAGATGTCAACAAATCTGCTGAGAATTTCCAGCATTCTTTTTGTTTCAAATTGTCAGTGTTGCATGATATTTTGCTTTTTGTCATGTGCTTTAGAGTCTCTGGTGCAATAACCTTTAAATCTCCTTCCCATTCAACAGACTTCAAAACTCTACCTGGCGCATGCGTAATTTGGATTAGGAATGCATTAAATGTCATCTACCAGATGCAGGCTCATACATTCCATTTCCTCCAGTTCTGATTGTATTCTTGTGTTGCTCACTCAAAACTATAATACGGTCGCATTCTTTGAGTCATTTATAGGCATTTACTCTTCACTTGAATTATTGGAGAAACAGTCCCAATATCAAAATCCATGAGTCTTCACTTGTTGAGAATGAAATCAATACTTTACTCATTGCAGGATCTATTCCGTAATCACACAGGAATTCTCTAGTGTGTGTATATATTTGAAAACTTTCGACAAAGTCAACTTACTCCCTTTTCCCAGCAGCAAATTTTGAGTGAGTTGCCGGTTAGCTGTTAAAGGAAGACATGAAATTATTTTTCCGGAAGCTATGTTGAGGACCTTGGTTAATCATCTCGGTGCAGCTTGCCTCTAACTGAAACTGAGCCAATGGGCTCATGGGAGAATTTGGCAAACAGTCAGCCACCTATAACATTCTCTGGAATATGAGGGTGAGTTAGTGGGAAACGTAGACAGGTGTTGAATGCAGTTTAAGGAGAACAGGTCTGAAATGATCTGTTTTAGGATGAAAACAAAACTAGGAATGGGTGGAGCACTTAAAGTAATAGATATGTACAACATGGAAACAAACTCTTCAGTCTAACTTGTCCATGCCACCCAGATATCCTGAAGTAATCTAGTCCCATTTGCCAGCATTTGACTCCTATATCCCTCTAAACCCTTCCTATTCATATACCCATCCAGATGCCTTTTAAATGTTGTAATTGTACCAGACTCCACCGTTTCCTCTGGCAGCTCATTCTGTACACACACCACCCTCTGCATGAAAATGTTGCTCTGGGATCCCTTTTAAATCTTTGTCCTTGCACCTTAAACCTATGCAGTCTAGTTTTGAACTCCCCTACCCTGGGGAAAAGACCTTGGCCATTTACCCTATCCATGCACCTCATGATTTTATAAACTTCTACCAGGTCACCCCTCAGTCCCTGATGCTCCAGGCAAAATAGCCCCAGACTATTCAGCCTCTCCCTATAGCTCAAACTTGCCAACTCCGGCAACATCCTTGTGAATCTTTTCCAAACTCTCCCAAGTTTCACAACATCTTTCCTATATCAGGGAGAACAGAATTGAATGGTGAGGCCACTTTTGGAATACTGCAATGCCCAGCAGAGCCGCAACATGACATCCCTACTCATATCCTCTATGCATTGACCAATAAAGTAAATGTACCAAATGCCTTTTTCACTATCCTGTCTACCTGCAACTCCACTTTCAAGGAACTATGAACATGCACTCCAAAGTCTCTTTGGTCAGCGACACTCTCCAGGATCTTACCATTAAGTGATGGGAAAAAAATGAGAACTATTTGAACATAGAAATCTTGTGTTGTTTTCTAATGTGATTACAGGTAGATAAAATCATCAAATCGGCAGTAGCAGCTTGAGTGTTGTAGTAGGAATTGATTACAATGACTAAGGCACATTGTTATTGTGGTAAGAAGCTCAAATTGGGTGAGTAGGTCCTCGAGTAGTATCCCCTCTCCCACCAAAATCAGCAATTAAGGCCCTTGATGAGACAACTAAAACCACTTAAGGTCCTCTACTCATCACCCAGCCAACTCCCTGTCTTCCTGGCAGTTTAGATTGGCTGGTTTCCTGACTCTGAAAACAGAACAACCAGTCTGATGGGTTGTGAGTGGGGGCCTCCATTTGCCCCAATCTGAGGTAGTGAATGAGTAATCCTCTCTCACCACAGCCCTCACCCCACATAAGGAGATGGAAGTGTAGTGGTAATTTCAGTGGGCCAGTAACCCAGAAGCACAGGTCAATGTTTTGGGGAAATGGGTTCAAATCCCATTAGGGCGGATGGTGAAATTTGAATTCAGTAAAAATCTAGAATTGGGAAAAAAAAAGTGGGCTCAATGGTGACCACAGTCATAAAACCCCATCTGGATCACTAATGTCCTTTAGGGAAGGAGATTTACCATCCTTAACCTAGTCTGATCTACATGTGACTCCAGATGTATTTTTTAGGATCCACAAGCTGTCAGACTCAGCTTGAATGAGAAACTTGCTAGTCACCTCTTAAGCTGATAGGATGTACATCTGGCAGCTTTCTTGGTGGGGGTAATGCTACTGAACAAATCCAGCCCTCACTTTGGCTGCAATTCTCCAAATTGTAGTCTGAATTAGTTATAAATTTTAGTTTGGAACTTTAAATGCCCCACAGGCTTTCTCCTTGGATTCCCTGCCAGGAAGCAGGACCTTGCTAATTATTCAGTGAGTTATAGCAAAGTAGTGTGATATTTTTGTGGTGAGGAGGCTGCCTCACCCAGAGCAATTGGTATTGATCTGATCCATAAGCTAGCTGTTTATCCAAGAGAGCTGACTGCACCTCACTGCACAGAAAGGATGGTTCCATCCGAATTAGCATGGTACTGAGGAGACCAGATTTAATTCACTATGTGATTTTACATTCAGAGGAGTGATTAGGGAAGAGATCACTTCCTCTTAGTTGGTGAGTTAGTGATGAGAGGATAAATGATTGAAAATGATGAGTCAGTTCCTGAGCCGCGTGTTAAGGTATGTCTTCTTTACACCGTGTTATTTAAGCATCGTTTCCTTTGTGCCACAGACTCATTGAAGCAGCAACCATTCAGCATGTCTGGGAGAAGTGAGTGAATATCTAATAAAGAGATATAAAAAGGAAAAAAGGGTCTTATAATGCAGTGGTCTTGTCCCTACCTCTTGACCAGAAGATCTGGGGCAAGTCTACTTGCCCTAGAAATACTATAAATGTCGGTACAGCTTAATTTAATAAATACATATAAAACAGAGAGATGTTGTTGCAGTAAGATCCTATACTGGCAATCAGGCTAATGTTCTGGGGTCATGAGTTCAAATCCCACCAAAGCAGTTGATGGAATTTAAATTGAATTAGTAAATCTAGAATAGAAAGCTAGTCTTTGTAATGGTGGCCACGAGAACTATCATTAACTGTTGTATAACAGTACCTGGTTTACGAATATTCTTTAGGAATAGAAATCCTCCATCCTTGCCTGCACCCACAGTGATATTGCAAACTCTTAAATCCTCGTGGAAATGGTTTGGGAAGAAACTGCCTTGTCATGTGCAACTAATGCTGGCTTTGCCAGTAAAATAAACATCCCAGCATAGAACATGAGGTCAAGTGACCACAGGCCCCTAGTTGGTCCACGTCCGTAGATATCAGACCTGACAGAAAATTGGCCAAACTAAATTAAACAGCAGCCAGCAGCTGTTGGCTGAGGAGAACAGTGGAAACCAAGATCCAACAAGTTGCAAAGGTTTTGGGGAACTAGTTGCAACCAGCCTGAGGTTTTGGGGATGGAGAAGTGTTGATCAGACATTCTGGCAACTTGACTGCCTGAGAATATGCACTTTACACCTCTAGCATGGCAACAGAGAAGGGTGTTGGCACAACTCGATTGGATGATTTGACCCCAGCCCCATTGGCCAAAGGGCACACAACATTCTGGAAGGTCAGACTGAAGGGATGTATGGGATAAAGAGACACATTCCTAGAAGCCAGCCCCTCACTGAAGACTCAGCAAACACATGACCTGGCCCCGCAGCAGAGCTCCAACCACCTGGAGAAAGACCGAGAGAAGATCCGCCCTGACCTGCAAGACCTACCTTTGTGGAAGAGAGCCAGCCCTACATCAGCGAGGAAGGAGATTCTAGTGGCCCAGCTCAACCACTCTGATCATTGCAGGTAATGTCCTTTGTCAGATCTGGAGTGAGAGTAAATATTCTAGGAATTTGAGAAATGCTCATGTGGTGTTTTTTAATAAGGAATATTTTATTTATATTAAGTTGAACTGCAAACCAAATTCTGTGTCCCTTTGTCTGCCTCACCAACAAGAGCACTTGGGTAAAGTGTTTTTAATAGGTAAACTGGTCAAAGGGTCCAAAGCACAGACCATGACAGAAAAAGATACAGGTGGGAGAGCAGGGTGGAGAACTTCATTTTGCATTACTTCAGTAAAGAGGTGGTACAGACCATGATGGATCAAGTGTAACATTCTGCTATAAACATATGTTTGTGTGTCATTGTGGAATAGACTTTTATTTTAGCTTTACTGTGCATTCCTTCTAAGTAGACCAATATATTATCCTATTTTAAATGTCTGCAATGCTGCATGTTGACTTGTGCAATTCAGTACACGCTGCTAGTCTATAAATCTGAACTCGAGTAACCTTTGACATTGCAGACATAGGAGATATGTGGGTAAAATGAGCCACAAAAATCTTGTGGTGCCAAATAACTGGCCTTTGAGTGTTGGAGCTAAATTAAACTACTTTCTGATGATCAAGTTTGAAAATTAGGGCTTGCTTCTGCTGCTGAGAGGGTGGAATTGCTTCAGTGGTGATTCCTGAGAGAGTTCTAGTGTTTTGCTTGTGTTCTGTGACAGTGGAATGATGACATACATGTTAACTGCTGCATTTGAATTTGATTACGTGCAACAAATGAGTTGGCAGCGAGCAGTGTACTGCTGAGGATCTATGCATGTAACAAGGAGTAGTATTTGCTGCAGTTAACGCTGCTACACTGCTAGGCGAGTTGGTCATTTTGTTTGAGTTTTTGCAATGCCATGGATTTGTTATGCGGACTTGGCCATGAACTTAACAGCGACTTTGGTAAGTAGGCTGCAGGAAATTGTGTTTTCAATCCTCTCCAGAGCTGCTTCTACTGTGTTAAAGTTGTTTTTTAAAAAAAAAATCATTGTCTGAGTTCAAATAATGTCTGTTGAATGTTGTCTTCCAAATGAGACAGAATATTACTTTGAAATTTGATTTTGGCACAGTATTTTTACTCAATGTGAGAGAACTTTCCGATGATTCAACCTCTTATGACAGCATTTAAGAATATATGACTATAGTTAATAATCAGGCAAAAGCTGCTTAATCAGGTTGCTGCTTTACTGTGGGGGGAGTGGAGATGGGAATTTGAGTGATTTAATATTGAGATTTGTAACTTATTTCCTGAATCTGCCATGCAGTGCAAGACATGTTTTTCAGCTGTAAAATTGATCCAGAGTTTCTATTAAATCGCACTTTTTATTTCAGTGTGGTTTACCAAGCCACTGCAAATGATTGTGGAGTATTAAATACAAATTGCAATCTGTGATCTTTTATGCTAGTTTAGAAATCAATGCAACATCTGCCACAAAACTGGCCAGATTAACCTCCAATGCAAGGTTCTGTTAATTTGCACTTGTTTGTGGATCACTGACAAGTCTTTAAAATTTGAGTTGTTTAGACACACAGACGCAAGCAATATTTTGACTTGCTGAGAAGCTTGATCAGTATGTCTTTCAGTTTTAGACAAATTATGTTAGTGTTTGCTGAATATTCCTTTTTTGTTACATATAGTTTATACATATTTGAAGAATTTATTGTTGCAGTTAATCAAATGCTTGGGTTTAACACATCTAAATGTAAATCTCTGGAAATGACTACATGTGGTCATATTGGATACTAACCCAGCGCATGGATCAAGTTCAATATACTGTTGAGCAAATCAATTCCTTCAAGTGTGTTCATGCCTTTCCAGATGCCAATCCCAGCAGATAGTATGGCATTCTAACCAAATTAACACGATCACTCAATTTTACCAAGAGATTTAGGTACCCAATTTACAAAAAGCATTCCGTCAGAAACTCAAGCAAGACTAGTTTTTCAATTTCTTAGAACCATCTTAGAGTAATAGAATCCCTACAGTGCGTCTGCACTGAACCTCCACAGAGCAGCCCATCACATACCCACCTCCTTTAGGCTTTATTAATATTGACAGTGCGTCAGATCAAATTTTTTGTTCTTTTACACATGTTGCAGAAACCATTCAACATTTTTAAATGTGTTAAATAAACAAATGTTTTATCAAGATCAAAAGAATACCTCGTGTAATGTTCCCTGACCTTAACCGAGATGATGAAAAGGCAACAGACAATGATTTTGGTGCGGCAAGTTAATGGAATTGAAGTAAATTACTGAAAAAGAAGAAATAAAAATAGGCATAAGTGAATGAACTACTTTCAATCCTTGCCTCTCAAAGCTCCAGGATGCAAATGTTAAAACCGTGTGGAGCTGGAGGAACACAGCAGGCCAGGCAGCATCAGAGGAGCAGGAAAGTTGACGTTTTGGGTCG
>NC_063349.1:35744322-35849539 GCF_021869965.1 Rhincodon typus
CTGGCCCCATCCCCGCCTCTTCGACCTGTTTGTTTCCTCTCCACCTATCCTCTCCTCTATCCATCTTCTATCCGCCTCCCACTCTCTCCCTATTTATTTCAGAACCCCCTTCCCCTCCCCCTTTTCTGATGAAGGGTCTAGGCCCGAAACGTCAGCCTCTCTGCTCCTATGATGCTGCTTGGCCTGCTGTGTTCATCCAGCCCTGCACCTTGTTGTCTCGGATTCACCAGCATCTGCAGTTCCTGCTATCTCTGATCTAGTATCCATCTATGTTGTCATAAGTAATCTGTTTTCCACCACTTTACCTTGCTGATTGCTCAAACGTGAAACCAGTCATGTTTTGATGTTACGAGGCAAGAATACAGAGCTGGCTGTTGCAGATCTTCAGGCAATTTGGGCATGCTATGGTAATTGGAAGGCTTCGCTGACTGGTCTTATCAGTATACAGTGTTGTTCACAGAGCAGTTTTCTCCAACAAAGAATTCCTTTCCATAATTCTTTTAGACAGATCCAACATTTTTATTTTACAGATGAGGGACCATACGCCAAATCTACAAACCCAGCAAAATCTTCCGAAGGCACCTTGGCAGTTAGAAGACAAAGTATTCCAGGTTAGTCTAATCTGTGTGTGTTGGCGGTCTGTCCTGCAGCTCAGCCCTGTTTTCAAACATGTTCCTTTGGGAGGATACTGTTACATATTACCCACAAACAGGTTTGAAAGATGCTACTCTTCTGTAATGAACAGCTATTAAAAGAATCTTAGTCTGTGCTATCTGGTGGAATTTGGCAAATATTCAGATACCATCAATGGTAGGATCATCAGCAATTAACCAGGAATAGTGACATTTCTTTTATTGTATCTTTGCTTTCTTTCACTTCTGAGAATTCTACCTTAAATAATCTTCTTTTGATGCTATCTGACTGCTGTGCACTTTTAGCATTTTCTGTTTTTAATCTTCTATTGATTTTCCTTAAAGCTAGGTTTAGCGAGACAAACAAAATCATGAAGCATTGATTTATTCATACATTCTGGGAATAACTAATGAATCCTTATTTTTACTCTGTTAGTTTTACTTCAGATTTCTGCTACAGCCTTACTCCCCCATGCCACTTTATCTTCTATTTAGCCTGTTTATCTCTGTTATTTTCAGAAAGTTGTTTCCCTTAAAAAGAGCAGCTAATAATTGAGATGTTAACTTGGGTCTCCTGAGCCCTCAATAGGCAAGTACAGTGGTTGTGATATTATTAGGACATATAATTCACAAGTGTCTCCTTTTAT
The DNA here is from genome assembly GCF_021869965.1 of Rhincodon typus. NCBI lineage: Eukaryota > Metazoa > Chordata > Chondrichthyes > Orectolobiformes > Rhincodontidae > Rhincodon > Rhincodon typus. The sequence goes on from NC_063349.1 coordinate 35,745,602, forward strand.
TCTTGGATTGTATCTCCTCTTTTATTCTCCTTGGACTCGACTTTTGGGAGGAAAGAAGTCACCTAAATTTTGACTTGTATGAAACTATCTAGAGATTCCAGTTGGAAAGTTAGAGAGAAAACACAGGCAACCATGGACTCTTCCTGAATTGCTGGAAGAAAAATTATTCTTGTTTCTACTACAGTCTGGTAATGCATTAAGACATTATCTTTTACCAGCTTTACTAAAGCTTGCGCTTACATGATTGGATGAGCAGAAATCACTGATATTTTTATCCAACTACTGCAGACTGGATACTATATAGGTAAATGTGATTGGGCCACTTTCGGCAGAGGTAGATACTTGTGTTTGCTGCGATCATGGCCAGGCTAAAGCTTCAACTCCGCTTTCTCACTTACTGCCCATATCCCTGGATTCCGTGAGAGACCAAAAATCTCTGTCAGCGCTAAATAATTTCAAGCTGGCATTTCCACAGTACTCAGCAGTAGAGAATTCCAAAGATTCACAACTCTTTGAGGGCAGATATTTCTCCTCATCTCGGCCCTGAATCGTAAGCCTCTTATCCTGAAACTGTGCCCCATTGAATGACACAGCAGGCTCCATGGGCTGTATGGTCTTCCCCTGCTCCTACTTCTTACAGTCTTAAAACAACATTATTTTTGTTGAAGATACTTTAAATTTTAATCACGTTTCAATCACCAAAATTTCTGGTATACCAATAGTAAGGGTCAACAATTAATTGCAGGCATCTGTTCTTTGCACCCTGCTGTGAGGTAAACTAAAAGAAATTCTTGTGTCCCTCAGCACTAAATGAGTGGTGGGCCTGTCTTGATGTAACTGAATTGATTGATCTAAATCAGTCCTTACATGCATAACTGATCAGAAGAGAAGTTTAAATCATGAAAAGTTAAACAATTCTTTCCAGCATTACAGAGGTTAGAAGAGGGGACATGTCTTCAGCTGCCTATGAATTCCCAGAAAGCAATGATACTGCATGGGAATTCCTTCTCTAAACCTCTCCAACTCTGCCTACGTTCAGAAGCCTCTTAAAACCTGTTTCTATTTAACCTCTGGTCGGTTGCCCATTTGATGTGTCTTTCATTAGCTTGATGTCACTCTTATGCTTCATGAAACATTTTGGAATATTTTAAAGGTATTAACTAAAAATGTGCTTTCTTTTTTGAAAAAAGAAAGTATTGCTTTCAGTTGATTATTTTAATACATAATGATCACTGACATTAATTCCCACAAATTTCTCATGGGAAACTGGAAATTCCGTGACACTGAAGGTGATTTTTTTTTTGAGGAAGATTGCAGGTTAATGGCTCACATTGTACATTGATTAGATTGTGGCATACAAGATGACCCCATTTTTAGCTTTGAAGAACACATTTTTGCATGTATCAGCAATGACCCCTTTTTCAGCCATGACCTGCTGTACTTGCAACAGTAATTGACCTCAATATTTCAACTTTTAACTATGAGAAAAGGATCAAGCAGGCGATACTGGCTGTGCTGCAAAGATGCACAGGCATTTAAAACATGCCCACACAGACCAAACCCTGCATGTTGAGTGACAAAGATGACAAATACCTGCACCTATGTTGGTGGCTCACTATTAAACTTGGCATAAATAAGTTGGTTGCCATCTTTGGAGGGATATTTCAAGCCTCCAAAGGTCAATTTGTATGTCAACATTCACAATATCAGTGACTGTATGAGATAAAATGATGCATTAATGCACAGTGTACCAAACAACTATTTATAGTGTACTGGCTGAATCTAGCTGCTCTATATATATGCACATTCTCAGGTTGTGGGACACGTGTTCATAGAGATATGCTAGCAATCTAAAATTATTAATAGTAAGCCAATAAAAGTAGCCTTTGAAAACAAATCTGGCAATAGTTGGACCTTAACTTTGCTCAGCCAGGAAAACAATGGTACTGTCAGAAGCTAACATTTTGATATGATGTGCTACCTTGTTGAAAAAGACATTTTGCACTGTAATTGTTTGTTTGGGGCCCAAGGCTGGCAATGGAAGATTACTTGCAGAATGCACATGCTCATAGTTTGTACACTTCATGATTACTGAGCACTAGTTACACCTTTATACATTACCTTTGTTTTAAACGAGGAGGAAGATTTAAAAATAGTTGCACTGAGCTTTAAGTTTTCATGCTTAGTTCCAGCATTGGAAACATTAACGGAGACTTCCTTTTCCTTGATGCTGTCCATAGCAATCTCTCATTCTTTTTGTAACTCTTTTTATAATTCCAGCAGATATTGTAAAAGTAGGATACTTGTATATTGGCATCAACATGCTTCAACTTGAATGTGTGTGTATATTCAGCTATTTACCTGGAATACATATAAATCGTGGATGTTACTTCCAGAGTTTGTGAAGCAAATATTTCTAGACTTCTGTTTTCTCTCTCTCCCATGCAATGCTATTACACTGAGCACTGGCTATCATTTATCTATCTGCAATTGCTGCACTTCTCTAAGCACCACAACAAGGCTCAACATCAGAGTGACTGACGAGAAACTACTTCCACATCCAGGGAAATGCTGCCAGGCCTTGGTGAAGCTTAATTTTGTTTCAATTGCTGCATTATTTGATTCTTTGCAGTTTTTTTTATTCATACACGGATGAGGGCGTCGCTGGCTAGTCAGCATTTATTGCCCATCCCTAATTGCCCAGAGGGCTGTTAAGAGTCAACCACATTGTTCTTGGGTCTAGAGTCACATGTAGGCCAGACCAGGTAAGGATGGCAGTTTCCTTCCCTAAAGGACATGAGTGTGAACCAGATGGGTTTTTCCAACAATCGACAATTCACAGTCATCATTAGATTCTTAATTCCAGATATTTTATTGAATTCAAATTCCATCATTTGCTGTGGTGGGATTCCATACTCAATCTCTCCAATAGGTCAATCCTGCCATCCCAGGGATCAGTCTGATGATCCTTAATTATACTCGGTCTATGGCAAGTATATCCTTTCTCAGATAAAAAGACCAAAACTGCACACACTACTCCAGGTTTGGTCTCACCTAAGCATTGTATAATCTTAGAAAACCTCTGTACTCCTGTACTCACTCAAATTATCTTGCAGTAAGGGTCAACAGACCATTGGTCTTTCTAATTGCTTGCTGCATCTGTTTATTAGCTTTCAGTGACTGATGAACAAGTACATCTTGGTTCCTTTGAACATCAGCATTTCCCAATCTCCCTCCATTGTATTTCTGTCTTCCTGAGAAGTTCTTATCACAAAGAAGATGTACTTTGTTGCATGATAGCAATCATGTATAATTTAGTCTCTGTAACAATGCCCATCGTATTAGTTTGTAAGGAAGACCTGCACAATCAGTCTTACTCCTTTGAGATTCTAAGCTATTTTTGCAGCTAGCCCATACAAAACCCCCTCAGTTTTAGCTCTTTAAGATTTTATTATACAACACTAACTACTCTCTTGAGTAAATAGTTTTTCCTCATTTCACCACTGGTTCACTTGCCAGTCACTTTAAATGAGAGTTTCCTGGTTCTTGACCCTTCCACCAATGGGAGGAGTTTTTTCCTACCTTTTCTATCCAGGCCCCTCATAATTTTGAACAGCACAATCGAATCTTCTTTTCACCTTTTCTTTTAAGGAGAACAACTCCAAATCTAACTTCAACCTCCAATAGGGAGGTGATGCCTGGTGGTATTATCACTGGACTGTTAATCCAGAGACCCAGGTACTGTACAGGGGACGCAAGTTTGAATCCTGCCACGGCAGATGACAAGATTTGAATTCAATAAAAATCTGGAATTAGGAGTCAAATGATAATCATAAATCCAATTATTGGAAAAAGCCATCTGGTTGACTGATGTCCTTGAGGGAAGGAAACTGCCATCCTTACCTAAATAATAACGACACAATCAGAAATAGGATTTTTTATGGCAGCTTTTACAATCAAATAGCCTTCTTTGTACTGGTGACTGTTCTATTGATAATTATTCTAATAGTCATCAATCAATTGCATTATTTATCCCCAGGGGTGCAGTATACATCAAATCTACAGGCGGGATAGAGAGATTTTCAGACAAGTGCAGTCACTTTTGTATGAGCTAATGTGACGGATATAACTTTATCATGTTATGACAGCAATCATCATAGATCACAAAGGATTTAAATAGGATAAAGCACAGGGCTGTATATACAAATGCTACATAGCTAGGGGACAGTAGTAATTACCTACACTTGACTATGGTCATCATTAGACTAAAAAGGAAAAACCCATCTGGTTCACTAATGTTCTTTGGGGAATGTCTTTACCTGGTCTGGCTGTCGTGTGACTCCAAACCCACAGCAATGTGGTTGACTCTTAACTGCCCTCTGGGCAATTAGGGATTGGCAATAAATTCTGGCCTTGCCATTGACCCCCTCCCCCCACATCCCGTGAATGAATAATTAATATAAACACTACTTCAATCTGTCTTTGTAACTGACATTCCTCATCCCCAACATCATTCATAAAATCTTCCCTGCACCCTGTATAATACTTTCATATCATTTCTAAAGTGCAGTGCCTAGAATTTAGCACAATGCTGTGGTTGAAAGCAAACTGCTGTTTTATAAATGTTCACCATAATTTCCTTGCTTTTGCACCCCATGACTCTACAAAAGCGTGGATTGCAATTTCCTCCTTTTAAAGTAGTGTAGGTAATTACTACTGTCCCCTAGCTATGGAGCATTTGTATATACAGCCCTGTGCTTTATCCTATTTAAATCCTTTGTGATCTATGATGATGGTTGTCATAACATGATAAAGTTATATCCGTCACATTAGCTCATACAAAAGTGACTGCACTTGTCTGAAAATCTCTCTATCCCGCCTGTAGATTTGATGTATACTGCACCCCTGGGGATAAATAATGCAATTGATTGATGACTATTAGAATAATTATCAATAGAACAGTCACCAGTACAAAGAAGGCTATTTGATTGTAAAAGCTGCCATAAAAAATCCTATTTCTGATTGTGTCGTTATTTTGTACTGACATTCTTGGCAGTTAAATAATGTTACGCACTGATGTGGTATTTTTGATTTAAAATCATTTCAGGAATTTTATTACATGAAGATGGAAATCGATTACTTGGGTATGGTGGCCTAATGGTTATGGTTAGATTAACAATGTAAGATAGCAAGTTCGAACTTGTAGCCCTAGAAAACCCAGACAAGAATGGTGACTGATAACTACCCAATTGGGAGTAGGAGGAAGCAATAAAAGCGTCCCCATTCATGGTGCAGTCAATCAAGTGAATGTAATTGGTGAGGCTGAAGTATTTGCACATGTCTTACGCCAAACACGCCAGTTGCATAATCCTCATGGTCTTCATGATTGTAAGTGCAGCCGTCTGACTAAGTTGGTTCACTTCACCTGAAATTTAGTAGCGATTGACTGCACCAGTCAAAGCCAGGCCCATTGAATCTGACTGCGGACAAGAACATGAGCAAAGTCGACTTATTCCAGTACAGTTTCCATCTGGCAATATGGGACATTGTACTGCTCTCTCCTATCCATAAAACTCAAGATGACGCTAACCTGGCCAAATGCCAGTCCTGCCAATCATCAGTAAATTATGGAAGGATTTGTTGCCTAATGAATGATAAAGTTATACAGCGCGGAAACAGACCCTTCAGTCGAACTCGTCCATGCTGACCAGGTTTCCCAAACTTAACTAGTCCCAAACTTAATTTGCCCGCATTTGGCCCATATCCCTCTAAACCTTTCCTATTCATGTACCTGTTCGAGTGCCTTTTAAATGTTGTAATTGTATCATGAATGTTAACTTTTTATTGGTCAACCTAATCTCCTCAATGCTCAGTAAAAACTAAAAGAACTGCATATGCTGTAAATCGGGAAGAAAAACAGAAGTTGCTGGAAAAGCTCAGCAGGTCTGGCAGCATCTGTGAAGAAAAAAAAATCAGAGTTGACATTTCAGGGCCAGTGAGGAAGGGTCAACTGAAATGTTAACTCTGATTTTTTTTTTTTCTTCACAGATGGTGCCAGACCTGCTGAGCTTTTCCAGCAACTTCTGTTTTTCTTTCTCAATGGTCAGTTCAGCTTCTACCAGAGTCTTTCAGTTCTTGCTATCCTCTCTCTGTTTTTATCTAAAATTAGAGCTGAGCTGAATGCCAGAGGTGCAGTAGCAAAATGGCAGCTTTCAACTTAGGCCGGCACTAATGATTCTGGCATTTGTATTTGATGTAGTCAAATAACAAATACGGACATTCAAAGAAAAAAAAACCCATCCCTACTTTCCCAAAAAGAACTGTATCTTAAAAACTGTCAGATTTTTCAGCCATGAGCCAAAACACATTCTGCCTGCTTGTCAAATTATTTACTGGGTCTAACAAATGTGACCTGTTATTCAGGAGATACTATGGCAGCCAAACACAATCTTGTCCAATCTTGGCCATCCAGTCTAAGATACCAAAACCTCAAATGCATCGCATTCTGTGCAATTCCTCTGAGCTGTTCCCAGTGCATGGGCGTTAATTCCCTGGAAATGTAGAACAAGCACTGTAAGTGGCATTGTCACTGCACTAGTGGTAGACCAATGCATCTGAAATCATGGTAGCTCGAAGGAAGTTCCCTGCCATAGTTTATGCATCTTTCATTAATAGGAACTGCAGTTATGAAATGCATCACCACTAACAAATGCTCCATAGCGCACGCTCCATAACAAGCCCCAAAGTATGATTCTAATGTAATACCATTGCGAAGCTTTGTGTTTTTGATTTTCACATAACATTGTGGTGTCCTGTTTTATCAGTACTGACATTTCCAGGAGGATATTGCGGTTGTTTTTTTTTTGACATTTCTTATTGACAGACCAAAGATCTCTTCAGGCCAGGACATTTGTTGTGAGCTCAGTAATTACAAAATTTCTGTTTGCTGGCCATGTGGAATGGATTACTTTAACTGTACGTAATGTGAGGATGCTTTTATCTGTGTTGTACATGGATGCCTTACTGTTGACTGTTTTTGAGAGATAAGCAAAGGAGAAAAAAGGGAGAAAGCATCAACAGTGTTGATTTCCATGAGAAGCAGCACTGTCAACATTGGACAAATCTTGAATAATAAATTGTTTGTAAACCTGTGGCATTGCCTCTCATCAATAAATATGGTTAAAAGCAACACACCACACCATCACATGTCAGAAGATGGGCCCAAGAATGTGTTTTATTTGGAGTTTTCTCTCCTGTTTCTTCTGGTGTGATTGCTGCTCTACAGCTTTCATTAAAGTGAGTTTACCTCCTAGGACCAGTGACTGGTACAGGACAGAAGCAACATGTGGTGTTTTTCATCACGTGACACAGCTTTGATTGAAAGTTCTACTTTTGCAAGTAATTTTATAATTCCCCCTTTTAAAGGAGTAGCACTAAATTCCACCTTTCATCCGTTGCCCCTGCTTGAAAAGCAACCATCTAATTTATTTTCCACTTGTTCTAAGATTCATGGCCTCACTATCTCGGAAACCAATTTACCATCCTTTTCAAAATGCTTCATAATTTTGGTGTTCTCTCTTTTGATGATAATCTTATCAGGTTTGCTGGAATGAAAATCCTACCTTTTCAAGTCTGTCTACCAAACAGCAATGCATTTATCAACGTTACATCTGAGTGAGTCTGCATCATATTCCTTCCATTACTTTTGTTGTATACCGTACCCTCAATTGTGGCTAATATTGAAGTTTATTTTGATGTTCAACTTTATCGCCATTCTGTGCATCCTGTACAACAGGGCAGAAAAGCAAGGAATCAGTTTTTAATGTTCTCCTGCTTGTGGCAACTTTTTAACAGCCTTTGTACCTGTTATCATCTTCTTTTGCTACTACATATGATAATTCCATAATACAGATTCTTTGTTGCAATGAACTTGGATAAACACTTTAACCAGTTTTTGTTTCTCTTTTTGATCTGCCTTCTTCCCAGTAAGGAAAACAAATTAAATTTTGAATGAATTCAGCGTGAATTTGAGACTGAGGCATGAGAATGGGAGAGAGTTTCATTGTCTAGTTGTAGAATGTGTTCGCTTTATGACTTTTTGTGTGTAGTAACTTATTTCACAGACCTCTGGCGAATTTACAGAAGCAAGTGAGAAAAAAAAAGGGTGGTGCTGCTGCAAGGAGAAATAAATAATGCAGTTCAAGAAAGTAGATGGAAATTGAGAGAAATGAGTTGTAACTGTGGGAGATTTTCCCCTTCATTTTCAATGTAGGTTTGGCTGGAATTTGTTTTATATCTACAGACTTTGTTTATAGTATAGACACTAATATTCCATTTCAATCCAAGCGCAAACAGTTCACAAACTTGTTTAGTTTTAAATGTTTCTTCTCCTCTACATTTTTAAAAAAAAGGTCACTGTAGCCTTACCAGGTCATAGGACTGCTCTCTCATTCGAGAGAGATGACTGGCAGTGGTTTAACTTGAGTGTCACTACACCTCAGGTGAGGGGAGAGATTGTGAATAAGAATCCTTCATGGTAACTTCAGCTAGTGTGGGAATTGAATCAACATTGGTGTCATTCTACATCACAAATCAGTCAACTGGCCAAAACAGCTCAATCTGATAGCTCTAAAAAGAAAGACTTGCAACAATATAGCACTTTCCCTGACCATCGGTTGTCTTAAAATGCGTTGTGGTCAAGTGAGGTACTTTTGAAGTCTAGGCGCTTACTGCAGTATATGAAATGTAGCAATCAATTTGTCCACAACAAAACCCAAAAACAGCAGTGTTGGCCAAGTTACTTTTTTGTAAATATCTAACGATTGAGGGATAAATATTGGCAGGAACATGGGGCTAATTCCTCTACTCTTCAAATTTGTGCTATTTGATCATTTACATCCATCTAATTAGGCAGAGAGGATTTCTATGTAATATGTCATCTGAAAGACTGCACTTCCAGAGTATTGCACTGAAGCATCAACCTTGTATCTTGTACTCAAGTCCCTGATTTGGCTTTGAACCTGGAACCTTGTGATTCAAGAGGTGAGTGTAACCAACTGAGCCATGGTTTACACTGCAGAATCAAATGTACTATACAATTGAGATACATATCAGTAGTACATTTACTTCATTATGTCAAACTCCTGCTGGGCCTTGTGCAAAAATTCTTATGGAACCAAAGTTTTAATGTCAATTGAAGGATCATTAGATTCTTATCTACCTTTGGAATAGAATGAATTTTTTAGGATATTCCTATTAAGCAAATTTTAATATATGCACGTTATTGGTAGTTAATTTTTTAATGTAAGTTTTGAATCTACTTCAGCAAAAATTCAATTATTTATTACTAGACAATCACATTGTTGTTTTGATAATCATCTTAGGATATTCATACAGAATGTCTTAGTCTCTTGTTGTATAGTTGGTTAAACCAGTGAACAGTCCAAGCTGCATGGGCTTGGAATAAGCCAGTTTGGTGCCTGCTCTGAGCTGGTTTAATGGTATACTACAGCAGTTGGACTTAATGGTGAAAATTAACCAGGATTCCCATTTCCTTGTCGTGTAACCTCTTCCGGATGTGCAAGTAGGATTCGGGTTCGGATAAGATTGGGCTTCTGTCTTCCCCATTGCTGATTGGCACCTACCTTCTAATTATTTTAATCAACCTGTTGTCACACACCTTAATGGTAGTTGGGACTTGAAATTGTACTGTCTATCCCTGCACCTACTATCTATACTTGCATATGCAAAATGATCACTTAAGTAAATGATCCATAGAACGGTTCCCCAGTGAATGGTCACCGTTTTAGTAACTTTTTCTATTTGTCATTTAGAAACATAACAACATAGAATATAATGCAGGAGTAGGCCATTCAGCCCTTCAAGTCTGCTCCACTATTCATGGCTGATCATTCTGACTCCGTGTGCTATTCCCACTTTCTCCCCATATCCTTTAACGCCTTTAGTGATTAAAAACAATGAAATCTTGAAAGTCTTCACTGATTTGGATTCAACACTTTCCTGTGGCTGAGAATTCCAGAGCTTACCACTCTCTGGTAAAAGAAATTCCACCTCATGTCTGTCCAAAAAGGCCTACCCCTTATCCTTGTTCTGTGACCCCTGGTTCTGGACTCTCTGATCTTGAGAACATTCTTCCTGACTCTACCCTGTTTAATCATATTAGAATTTTATAGGTTTTCCTGAAATCCCCCGCACTCCCATTCTTCTAAAATTTAGTGAATATAGCCCCAACTGATCCAGTCTGTTCCCTATATGTCAGTCCTGCCTACATATGAATCAGTACAATAAACATTCTTTGCACTCCCTCCATAGCCAGAACATTCTATCTCAAAAAAGAGACCAAAACTGCTCCAATATACTGTAAGGTCCTGTACCATTGCAGCAAGACATCCCTGCTCCTGTACTCGATCTTCTTGCTATAAAGGCCGACATACCATTTGCTGCCTTTGCCACCTGCTGCACCTGCGTACTTATTTTCAGTGACTGGTGTGGAAAGACACCCAGGTCTTGTTGCACCCCTTGCTTTCCTAATCTATCACCATTCAGATAATTTGCATGCCTGTTTTTGCTACCAAGTTGGATAACCTCATTTATCCACATTATTCTGCATCTGCCATGCATTTGCCCACTCACTCAATTTGCATTGGAACAATGGCGTCTACAAGTAACACATCCACTGGCTCCTCCTTATCTACTCTACTTGTTACATCCTCAATAAAAAATTCCAGTAAATTTGTCAAGTATAACTTTTCCTTTATAACACCATGCTGACTCTATCCAATCTTGTCATTATCTTACAACTGTTCTGCCATTAAACCTTTTGTAATGGACTTCAGCATTTTTCTCACTACTGATGTTAAGTTAACCAGTCTATAATTCATTGTTTTCTCTCTCTGTCTCCCTTCTTAACTAGTAGGGTTATATTAACTACCCTTCAATCCATGGGAATTGTGTCAGAATCTATAGGATTTTGGAAGATGATCACTAGTATATCTGCTATTTCCAGAGTCCGAGTCTTACAGCATGGAAACAGACCTTCGGTCCAACCGGTCCGTGCCAATATTAATTCCAAACTAAACTAGTCTGTTCTTGTCCCTCCAAATATTTCTTATTCATGTACTTATCTAAATGTCTGTTAATCATTGTAACTGCACCCCCATCCACCACTGCCTCTGGAAGTTCATTTCACATATGAACCACTCTCTGTGTTTCTAAAAAGGAAATTGCCTCTCTTTTTTTTTTTTAAATCTTTCTCCTTAAAAAAAAATATGCATCCTAGTCTTGAAATCCTCCACCCTAGGGAAAAGACATCTGCCATTCACCTTATCTATACCTCTCATGATTTTATAAACCTCTATAAGGCCACCCCTCAACTTCCTATGTTTCAGTCAAAAGAAGTCCCAGCCTATCTAGCCTCTCCCCATAACTCAAACCCTCCATTCCTGGCAACATCCTGGTAAATCTCTACTGAATCCTCTCCAGCTTAATAATATCCTTCCTACAACAGGGCGACCAGAACAGGACACCAATACTACAGGAGACACCTCACCAACATCCTATCCAACCTCAACATAACATTCCAACTCCTGTACTCAATGATGTGGACAATGAAGGCAAGCATGCTAAATGCCTTCTTAACCATCCTATCTATATGTGATGCAAGCTTCAAAGAATTACGTGCCTGAACTCCGAGATCTCTCTGTTCTACAATATTACCCAAGGCTATTTTAATTGTATAAGTCCTGTCCTTGTTTATTTTACTGAAATGCAATACCTTGCATTTAACTAAATTAAACTCCATCTGCCACTCATCAGCCCTTTGACCCAATAGATCAAGATCTCTCTGTAATCTTAGATAACATCCTCCACTGTCCACTATATCACCATTTTTGGTGTCATCCGCAAACTTACTAACCATGCCTCCCATATTCTCATCCAGATCATTTATATAAATACAAAAGTGGACCCAGTACTGATCCCTGTGAAGCACCACTGGTCACAGGCCTCCAGTGTGAAAAACAACCCTCCACCACCACTCTCTGTCTCCTGCTGTTAAACAAATTTTATATCCAATTGGTAAGCCCATCCTGAATCCCATGTGGTCTAACTTTACTAATTAGCCTATCATGTGGAACCTTGTCAAAGGCCTTAGTAAAGTCCAAGTAAACAATGTTTAGGGCCACCTCTTAGATAATATGGGATATAGATTATTGAGCCCTAGAAATTCATCTGGGAATTTAATCCCATTGATTTCCCCAAAACTGTTTCCCTACTGACATTAATCTCCCTCCTTTTCATTAGGTTCTGTGTTCCTCATATTTTTGGGATGTTATTTGTATCTTCCTTTGAGTTGAGCAGTTTTAACAGTTGGTGTGTTCTATTCTCAGAGGAATTTAAAGGTCAAACTGTAGTTGAGTTGATGAAGAAGGAAGGCAGTACCCTGGGGCTCACAGTATCAGGTGGAGTAGACAAGGAAGGGAAACCAAGAGTGTCCAATCTTCGGCCTGGAGGAATTGCTGCGAGGTAACTAAAACTGTTATGAAATATTACCAAGAGGGTGAAGTGAGATTACAGTTGAGAAATGTTTCACTGAGTTCATGAAGACTTTGTGTATAATACATTCTAAAGTTGATGCTGAGTACTTCTCAAATGTTTCATTTGCTGAAGTTTCTAACATTCTGTCACAGAAACGATAAAAATACATCTGCCGCATAATTGAGCCACCTTTTTGCAAGACAGTCATGAAAACCAGTTATTTTCAGTTTGGAATTTTTTTGCTGATTGCGGAAATAATCTAATGTAATTGCTTTGGTGACAGATTGCATGAAATTGTTTTTTGATCATTTGAAACTTTACTAAGATGTTCTACTTTGACACATTTGTGCACTAAATAATTTGGTTTATTAAAATAGATTATATATAGCAAAGTACTCAACAAAGCATGTAGTGAAGATAATGTGAATTTAATTTTCACATACACTGTTTTGCTTCTCCCAGTCTATAACTGATGCAGGCAATTAATTTTTAGAGGTGTTTAAGGTAGATTTCTAGAAAATGTGTTAGAATCAGCAAGAGCAGACTGATGAGGACAAGGAGTAGTTAACAATAAGGAAGCATCTTGGCAATAGTGAGCATAATAAGTTTGACATTAATAATGGGCTCAAGAGGGAGCATCTTAAACCAATGTCTTAAAGTTTGGCAAACATAAATGTAAGGAATGTGAAGTAAATTGATGGCAACAAACTGATTTCTGTCAGATAGATAGTGTTAACCAGCTTGGAATATTTCAGGTGCATATATTTAGTTTTTTTTAAAATCACACATTGTCATTAAAACAATTTTTCTTGACCATTGTACCTGAAGAAACAATCAGTGGTGATAATAGATCAAAGTAATCCTTACAAAATTTGGATGTGAGAAAATTTATTAATGGAGATTAAGAAAATGTTTTGATACTTCATGTGGAACCAGATCATTTTTTGTGAGAATTTTAATTTAGTGATCATTTAACTTGGTTGCTCTTGTGTGCGAAAATATCTTCGATTTAAAATATACTAGGCATTTTGGGACTTTTTAGGAAGAGGTTAAAGGCTTGGATATACTTGACTTTGTGCGTATTGAGGCATGATGCCTGTAGGCTATCTGTTTTGCTGTTCTTTTGCAGAAGTGATCAGTTAAATATTGGAGACTACATCAAATCAGTCAATGGAATCAATTTAACAAAATTCCGGCATGATGAGATCATCAGTCTCCTGAAGAATGTTGGTGAGAGAGTGGTCCTTGAGGTGGAATATGAGCTCCCTCCTGCTTGTAAGTATCTTAAATCAAAATTAGTACAGTTCACTTGAAAAGCTTGAAGTATTGACAATGCTAATCCACTTGAAATCTAAATATAATTATTGCACGGATAGATGTTTTAATTCACCTATTATACATTTAGTAGGAAAGCTGTGGCATAGCCTGTATTATTATTTTAAAATCCTTCTGTAGCATATTTTGGTATGATTTGCAAGTCCATCTTGGTTTATGAAAGGAAGAAGTGCATTTATTGATTTTGCCCTAACACTTCTCATTCGGTTAATTAAGATGTAGTAGTCACTGTTCATATGTAGGTGAGCATGGCATTCAATTGAGTGCAATGACAGCTCACTGGGGGCTTTAAATGTGACGTGCCGAGTGCTGTGTGTGTAAACAGCAATGAATACAACTCCAAACATGACTCAATGACTGCCCGGAGTTGAATTTTCCAAACCAAAATAATTGCTTCATTCATGAAGAATTTAGATAAAATCTGATAGGACTATAGTGGGAATTTGGATGCTCACATGTTTGCTTCTGCGCAAGCCTTCTGCAACAAGTTATATTAGTCAGTATATGTTTGCTGGGATTAGTTGTTGTATAATTGAAGAGGTTGCACTTGTATTTGACTCTAATCCCAGCTTTCCAGAGAGCTTGCAATGTGATGCTTCCACTTCAATTATTGTCCTCCCCACACAATCTGGTGGCACCAGGTCTGAGAATCTGTTGCTGAATAGACATCTGAAGAACTGCTATCCCTGCCTTGACTTTAAACCAGGTCGTTGTCACTTTGTCACTGGCAAAACTTTTTTTTCTGGGTTAGATATCTGCCAGTTAGGTCTTTAGAGTTCTGTAGAGGATTGTATGGGGTGTCCAACTTCCATTCAGCAGCAAAATAGTGCAAGGTGTTGCCAATTGTGCTATTAGGCATTTGCTCAATGTTACTTGGTGAGGATTCCATTATTGCCCACTCAGCTTGTAACCTCATTACAGCATTGGCGCACACATGGACAAAAGAGCTGAACTCCAGACAATGATGTAGGGCAGAGTGTCTTTGTCATTAAGACAGCATTTGGCCAAGTGGCATTGAGGAGCCAGAGCAAAATTGCAGTTTATGGGAATCAGGAAAATATCTCCACTGCAGGAGTCATTCAGAGCACAAAAGATGATAGTTGTGATTGTTGGAGGTCCATCATCTCAGCTCCAGGACACCTCTGCAGGAGCTCCTCAGGGTAGTGTCCCAGGCCCAAATATCTTCAGCTACTTCATCAATGTCCTTCCTTGCATCATAAGATCAGAAGTGGGGCTATTTGCTGATGGTTTACACAGTGCTCAGCCTCATTTGCGATATCTCAGATCTTTGCCTATATGCAGGGAGATCTGGGCAGTGTTCAGGCTTCGGTTGATCAGTGGCAAGTAATATTTGCATCTCCAGTGCCAAGCAATGACCATCACCTTTGATGTTCAGTGGCATTACCATCACTGAATCACCAAATATCAATGTCATGGGAGTTATAATTGACCAGGAATAGAACTGGACTGGTCATATACATGCCATGACTACAGCAGCACTTGGCTGGATAGTTGTTTCTCCAAGAAGCCAAACACCAACCAGGACCAAGCAGCCCACTTGCCTGTTCTAAGGCCTACCGACCTTTAAACATTCACTCAATCCACCACCAACATACAGTGGAAGCAGTGTGTATGATCTACAAAATTCACTGCTGCAATTCACCCAGGGTCCTTGGACAGTACCTTCTGCAACTGTTACCACCTAGAGGGATAATGGCAGCAGATTTATGGGGACACACCATTCTGATTTGGAATTGTATCATCATTCCTTCACTGTCACTGGTCAAAATACAGGAGCTGTCTGTCTAACAGCATTGTGGGTTTACCTATACCAGCTGGACCACTGCCTTCTCTAGGGCAATTAGGAATGGACAATACATGCTGACTTAACCAGCAACACTCACATTCTGTGAATGAATATTTTTAAAAAATACAAAAACCCATTGCTGCAGTTGTGTACTTTGATTCATGATTTATTTCTCATCCGATGTCATTTGGCAAATCTTGAATCATGTTCAAAACTATAAAACGCTTGCATTCTTCCACCGACTAATTACCAGCTGAAGTGTGCTGCACATTTTCTGATGCCACAGCATTGTGACAGTCAATATTGTGGGTGTTCTTAATTCCAGCATTGCAGTTGGCAATTATTGTGGGGCTCCCTTCTGACATTCTCGATATGTGTATGAAAGAAATGCCAAAGAGAACCATTTTCCTTTTATCAGTTACTTTAAATCCTCCGGATGTCTGAAACAACTTTTCAACCAATGCATCACTTTTTTGAATTGCCTTCTTGTTGCTAAGAATGCAGAAGTGGCAGGCAATTCACTCACGAAATACATGCCTGAAAATCGAAGAAAATGTATGAATAGTTGACAGCTAGAGGTTCTTTTCCAAATGATCGGCCTTGATTTTGGTCTACATATTAGCATGGAATCCATTTCCTAGCGATTTTGAGTGACAAGTTCTTTAATTTTCTTCTAGCTACTCAAGGCTCTGGGATTATTCTCAAAACTGTGGAAGTAACTTTGCACAAAGAAGGAAATACCTTTGGATTTGTGATTCGAGGTAAGAATATCTATGTGCTTAATCATAGAATCAGAATCCTTACAGACCATTTGGACCATCAAGTCTACACTAACCCTCTGAAGAGCATCCCACCCAGACCTACCCCATTCCCATAACCCTGCATTTCCCATGGCTATTCCACCTAGCCAGCAGAGCCTGGAAACTACGGGCAATTTAGCATGTCCAATCACCTTAGCTGCACATCTTTGGATTGTGGGAGGAAACCAGAACACCCGGGGGAGACCCATGTGGGCACGAGGAGATTATGCAACCTCCATACAGACAGTCACCTGAGGGTGGAATGGAACCTGGGCCCCTGGTGCTGTGAGGCAGCAGTGCTAACCACTGAGCCACCGTGCCACCTGGCACAATGGTGTTTTGTAGTTTTTATTTCAGCTTTAGCCTGTTGTTTCAATCAGTAGAAGTAAGCGCTTATTTTCTTTGTGTATCATATATTCATAATGTAACCTCATTTGTTTTTTGCTCCCTATTTCTAGTCACTGTTAATACGCCATCCCATTCTTGATACAAAATGCATGTGGTAAGAAAGATAGATTTGTATCTGTGCAACAGCATCCCCAACCTCAAGACATCCCAAAGCACTTTACAAGCATGCAGCACTTCTGATTGTAGGCACATGGTAACTTGAGAAATGTCACAACTAAATTGTGCGAAGCAATCTCTCACAAACAGGAATGTGGAAATGACCAGATAAGCTGGGTTTGTGATGTTGATTTGAGGAATAAATATTGATCAGGCCGCCAGGGTGACTGCACTGCTGTTGTTTGAAATCATGGCGATTGGATATTTAAAATCCACCGAAGAGACCATTAGTGCAGAAGTCACTCACTACTGAACTGAAATATCAACCTAGATTTCTGAGCACAAAACCTGAGTGGGACTTGAACCCGTGACCTTTTGACTCGGCTGAATAGAATATGTTTCACTTAAAAGTATTAGTAGGGTATGTGGTTCAAATTGTATCACCATTTGAAGTTCTTTCTATTTATAGATTCCACATTCTAAAATCCTTTGTCATTAAAATAAATTGAATTATTTAGTCTTTTTCTTCCAAGTGGCCTTCAGTGTATAATTTGTTGAACATGATACTAGCCTCAGATATGTTACTGTGAAAATAGGAAGTCTGAATTTTACTTCTTTCCTATAGGATTTGCTGGTGCACCATATTACCTCCATGATTTGGCATGACTTCTGACGTCTATACTCTACTCAGCACTGAATGAGGCTGTTACCTTGACAACACTTTTTTTAAAAAAAAAATCAGTATTTTGAGTTGTGATGCCAAGAAAACCAGATGGAGCTGACACAATTCAATTTCATAAAAATATCATAGTGTGATGGAGCTGGGGCAAGAGTCAGTACATTTCTAGAAAATAAGTAGCTTTGTGTTAATTAAAGCTGTCATTCGTGCTGCAGATGTAAAACATCATTATGTTATCGGTTTCCTTGTTTCATAGAGTCATGTAACTGCAGTGTGATTCTTGTAGATCTGTTTAGTTCATGTCGGTTCAGTGATACCACTGAAGTGGAATATCTACACAATTTAGCAACACTCACTGAATTAAGTACAGAAATGAGAACCCTGGTTGCATTTCCTGTCTGAAGCCTGGAACACTAAGGCCAGTTATCGTGCTTTCTTTATCACTTTTTGAATGAAATCTCTCCTCTGAATACAGGCAATGAGATGAACTTGGTCAGGTAGAGCCAAGCCTGTTCTGAACAGTGGATTTACTAATGGAGCATGAGCCATGAAGTACAGTGTACATTAAACAGCATTATGACTACAATGTGCAGTTAGGGCTTGCCATTTGTCCTCCTCTTGTTTGTACAGCAAACCACCTGGGTGCCATTGTATAATTTGAAATAAGTTTGCTAATAGCATATGCATTTTTATCTGAGGGCAGATTTTGACCTTGTTTTATTCAGCAAACTTTGTAGGCCACTCAGCCCATTGATCCTACCGTGCCATTGCATCAGATCATGCTGATCAGCTACCTTGATGCTATCCCCTCTTCCCTTGATGTCATTATTCTCCTGAAATCCACTGATTGAGCATGTTCACGACTGCATTGTTTGAACTTCCACTGTGCTCTGCGGTACAGAATTCTAAAGATTCGCCATACTCGAAGTGAAAAAATTCCAAACCGTATCTGGTCTGTTCAAGCATAGTAAAGCCACCCTTCTCCCTTCAATAGCTTTAACAAGCATACAATTTTACTGAGCTGCTGTAAGCTTTATATTCTTCACCTGTGTGTCCAAATACTAAGTGTGGCAAGGCCAATAATTCTTGTTTTGGCTTTCCCTGACGCACACTCGCACGCTTTCCAGCAGGAAGTTTAAATATAATCATTGATCGCAGTCAGAAGTGAGGGCTACCTTTTCTCCCATCCTGAAGTGCTGAAGATAGTTGTTGGCTTCCTTATCACTTTGCCTCAGATCAATTCACCTTGTACAGATTGGATTAGCCTTGGGGCCGTCTCTATTGGTGCTGCTCAATTCCACACTTAGCTGTAGGTATATCACTTCGTATTGTTTCATATTTTATGTATTTATTTACCACAGGAGGAGCACATGAAGACAGAAATAGATCCCGCCCGATTGTAATAACCTATGTCAGAGCTGGGGGACCAGCTGACAGGTACAGTTATAAAAAAGAACATCATGATCATACTTGAAATTGGGTAGCCTTTACATAGCTCGTTAGTCAACTGCAAGCTTTGTGGGCCATTATAACCGTACTGCCTGTTGCTAATTATTGTTCCCCTTGTGTTAGTTGTTAGTTGTAAGTTGTAAAGATATACTGCATTCATAATTTATCTGTAAGTACATTATAAAACAAATCAAGTTGAACATTATGGGAGATTAAATGAAAAAATACATTTCCCAGTTGAGCACTTTGCTCTCTTAAGTGCCTCCATGCAAATGAAAATTTGGAGCATTTACTAATTGTGACAAGCTAATCACAATCCAATGGAAGCTCCAGAAATTCTTAAAGTGACCTGACTCTCAGGGTATCGTGATAGAAACTACATTTTTATTTGTAAAAATGTACTTTATTCATAAATAATCTGTAAGTGCATTACAAAACAGTTCAAATTGGAGATTGTAGAAAATGCAAAAATCACGTTTTTTTTTTCGAATCTTAGCTTTGCACTTTAGGGTGCCACTATCCGAATCTAAAATTGGAGCATTTATGAAATATGACCAGAACTACATCATTCTAATATAAGCTTCTGTACGTAACAGACCCTCTGCATATCACAAAAGAAAGGCCTTCGACAATGTCCTTTCCCCTCTCTGTCTTGGCAGTGGCTGCTCCAACCTTTAGTGCATCCCTCAGCAGATAGACCTAGATCATGGAATGTACTAGTCTGCAACACTCAGTTAAGAATAACTTTTTGCACTGTAAGACCATTAAATTTCAAACAGAACAAAGAGTGGGTCTTTCACAGAGTTGATAGTCTTCCAGGTGCAGTTGGTGTTTGCCAATGAGGCATTCTGCAGATTACTTTGATTGTCTGTTCAGGGAGCCATCCAAAAAGAATGACCTTCTGATTTCCCTGAAGGGCCTCAAAAATGTTACATGGTGACCACTGCCTGATGGCTTGTGGCCAGAAGGATTTTTCTGTAGAAACGTTTCTATGAGGGACATGTGGTATGGAGCATTCCATGGCAATATGGATTGACCCATTGTTCACGACCTGGGTCAGGTAGAACTTATGCACAAAGTGACACTTAGTGTTTGTGTACCAAGGGTCTGCACATGGTTTGATGCAGCCACTCACAAATGTGGCCATCAGAATGAGGGTGACCTGCTCTTAAACATTGTTTCTGAATATTGTACATTGTTTTTCTGTTTCCAGTTCATTGTTTTAGCAAGTGGTACACAACTGATGAGACTTGAAACATTTATTCCGTTATAGGATAAATGTAGAATCATAAGCTGAGGATCTGGTACAGAAAAGTAATTAAAAGTGTACCACATCCAATACTGAGTCATATCTGTGTTTGTGATTTAATGATTTTGAATTTCTATCAGTCTTACCTTTCTACTTATGTTTATATTTTTATAAAGATTTTAAAACTATAAAGACATGCTTTATAATAGATCTGTGTGAATGCCCCAAAGCTACTGTCTTGATCGCTGACACTTGAACGTTAGTGAAAATGAAGTGTTCATGATTTTGTACTTGCATGACACAAATCTGTGGTACACTTTCAGTGAGGTTTTGATTTGTGTCTGATGTCAGTTTCCACTGTTGTCCTTATTCCTAATCTAAGAAATTGTTTGAAAGTAAAACATTGAAAATGTCACCTAATAGTTGATGTAAACTTTTAAGTGGACTGAATATATATTTATGATATTAAAGAAGTGATTAGATGAGGCTAATCTCACTAAAATCTTCTGATGACATTTTTTAAAAAAAATGAAGAAATGTGAACATTTCGGAGAGCTACATTTTGACTGTTTCCACCCTCCACATTTCCAATTTTTAAAAAAATCAGAGGATGTGGGTTTCACTGGTTGGGCCAGCATTTATTGCTCATTCCTGGATGTTCTTGAGAAGGTTGTGCTTAGCTCCCTTCTTGAACTGCTGCCTTCCATCTGCTGTAGGTAGACCCAGGATCTCAGGATTTTGATCCAGTGACACTGAAGGAATGGTGATATGTTTCCCATGAGAGTGGCCTGAAGGGGAACTTGCAAGGCATGATATTCTTGTGTATCTGCTGCCCTTGCCCTTCCAGATGAGGTGGTTGTTGAGTTTGGAAGGTGCTGTCTAATGACCCTTGAATAATTTTTGCAGTGCATTTGTAGATACTACACACTGCTACTACTGAATGTTGGTGGTAAAAGGAATGGATGCTTCTGGACGTAGTGCAGTTCAAGTGGGTTTTTTTTTTGCCTGGATGGTGTCAAGCTTCTTGAGTGTTGTTGGATCTGCACTCATCCAGGCAATGGGGAGTATTCCATCACATTCCTGACTTGTGTCTTCTGGATGGTGGATATACTTTGGAGAGTCAGAAGGTGAGTTACCTGCAGGTTTCCTAGTGCCTAACTTGCCCTTGTAGCCACTGCATTTATCTAGTCCAGTCTAGTTTCTGGTCAATGGTGACCTCGAGTACATTGACAATGTGAGACAAAAACAAAGTTGCTGGAAAAACCCAGCAGGTGCTGCCAGACCTGCTGGGCTTTTCCAGCAACTTAGTTTTTGTTCCTGATTTACAGCATCTGCAGTTCTTCCATTTTTTTTATTGATAATGTGGGATTCAGTGATGGTAATGCCATTAAATGTCAAAGGTTAGATTCTTTCTTGTTAGAGATGACATTTGTGTGGTATGCATGTTATTTGTCACTTCTCCGCCCAAAGTGAGGTTGCATTTCTGAGCAGATACCAATATATGAACATTTTAAAACTTAAGGTATTTTACTAAGATTCAAATTGTTCTTTTGCCAATTTCTTGTAGCTATTTATGGCCAATGCCCTAAGTCCCATTAATAGTGAAAGGTCAGGGAGATTGTGGCATAATTCTGATGTCATTGGACCAGCGACCAAGACTCGTATCCTGGGGACACAAGTTCAAATCCCACCATGATTATACAGCTGGATGTACATTTGATAATTAAGAATTCATTTGATTGATGAAAGTCTGGAATATATAGATTCTGTATTGATGCTATTGAAAGTATCATTAGTTGATATAAAAATACCCAACTGGTTCATTTAATGTCCTTTTCTAGAAAGCATTTGACATGTGACTTGAGGCTCTCAGCAATGTGATTGACTGCCTCTTAGCTGTCTTCTGCACTGGCTGAGGAAGCCCTCGGTTCAAGAACGGTTAGGAATGGGCAACAAGTCCTATATAAAAAAGGAAAAAAGTAATAGAAAGAAGAATGATGTATAATCAAATGATAACCTAAAGCTAATTAATGAGAACTGCTCTTGTTGAATTATCATAAAACAATCTCAACTTCATATTGAACTTGTTACTAGTGAACCACCCAGCCATGCAATTTATTTACAAGAAAGTCTCTATCTTATGAATAACAGCCTGAATTCAGAAACTAGCCAGATATATTTTCCTATTCAGACTGTAACACTGTTATTAGCTGTTGTGACTAATGACTTTGACTTGTGATATGATTTATTTTATTCTGTAGAGAAGGCACAATAAAAGTTGGCGACAGGCTGTTGAGTGTTGATGGAATACGGTTACATGGAACCACACATACAGAAGCTATGAGCATTCTCAAACAGTGTGGACAAGAGGCAACATTAATAATCGAATATGATGTGTCTGTCATGGGTATGTTGAGTTTTGAAGACGTCCTTGAACTTATTTTAAAACAAAAGACCTTGAGCTCTTAACCACTTTGCCTTTTTTCTGTACAAAGTGTTGTTTCATCTCCGCTGTGCCCAAATGTGTTCCATTAGGAATTACCAAGTGTAGCAATTTCATTTGTGGGTTCATTCTGAGGTGAACTATTTTTGGTTCCCTCGCTTGAGATTGCAGGTAAATCTATCCATTCTCTTCACCACACTTAGGTTTTATTCAAATAATTGTCCTAGATGAGACTGTAATACATTTAAGATAATTGTAATTTCCAAAAGCATATGTATTATTTAACAACTATCATTATTTATCTGACAATTGCACCTATTGGTTACCTTTTGAACTAGTTTAGTTATTCTATAATTGAAAAATAATTGCATACTTCTACATGCATAATTCATACATTAATACTTAATGTAGTCCAAAAGTTGTCCTTCACTTTGACCCAGTAAACTTGTTTTTTTTTTAATTGTCCCCAAGGTTTGGAATAGATTTGAGTTTATTTGCACCTTTCTTGTTTCTCTGTATCACACAGATGGTTTTGTTTACTGTGTCATTTAGTTTTAAAGGTTTATCATCTCTCTTTACAGATCACTGTCTATTCTTGTCTTAAAACTGTCAGTGGGCGTCTGGCCTTCTATTATTATATTCAAGGCCAGTTGCTGTATGGTAACACAGAATCTTCACGTTGTGTCATTTTGCTTTTTGATTTGTTAGATTCAGTAGCAAATGCTTCAGGCCCACTGATGGTGGAGGTGGCCAAGACCCCTGGTTCAAGCTTGGGCATTGCTTTAACTACCTCACTGTACTGTAACAAGCAAGTCATAGTCATAGACAAAATAAAAGCTGCCAGTATTGCAGATAGGTAAGTACTTGGGCTTGATCAGCACTGTTATTAATCACTTCGTTATTTTATGCATTTCCAAATAGAATTCTTTGTGATGTGATGTAATGTATGTGTATTTTGATTATAAATATAACAGTTGGTGTAGGTAAAGTATGTTCTTAATCAAGATTTTAAACTGTCAATCTGAAATTAGGCTCAAAAGTTCTCTATTATTTCATCTTTCTGTTGCAAATACTTGACTAAAACAGTATTGCAGGGTTTTTTTGGATGGGGAAAGTAGTCATATTACTCGCTTGTATGAAGTTTAATGTGATCCTCTGTGTCTGTCCCCAAAAGTCTAGGCTATATGTAAGACTTTTGACATGATTATTACTCCATCTTGCCATGGTGCTGTGTTTGGGGTGAGGCCAACTGTAGACTTTAAGGTGAACTTTCCATTGTCCATGGAGCCTTTAGGAATTTTGAATCAAAAAAGTTGACCAAAAAAGAGACAATTCTGTCAATTGTGCATGCAAATATAAGATTATTAATAAGATGTAGCTGTATTTTAAAATTGTGTTTAAGTATTGAACTGAAATAGTGTGAAGCAGATTTTACTCAAAATAGGCCCTGCAAGCTATAGCTTGGTGAATCTGGAGCCTCTTTCCTATGAATCCACTTCTTCAATCAAGCTTTGATCATCCTTCTGATATCTACTCCTTTGTCTCAATTTTGTTTAACTTTATATCTCTTGGGTGTTTAACATCCAGTGCACATTGAAACTTCTTCAATGTTAAAAGTGCAATATGGGTGTGTGCTTGCACTGTTCAATTTGTCTAACCCTAAAAAAATGGTGCATCTTTCAGAAAATTTTATCAATATACTTTGAAACTCTATTCAAGTATTGATGTGTAATTTACATAAATGCTTCCATGCAGGCCATCATTGAGCAGACTGCTCAAAATGAAGCACACATGTTTGGACCACTGGAAGTGAGTGGGCTGTAATATACCACACATCATTGTAATGTGCTGCAGAGTACACAACATTGTGCTTTTTTTAAAAATCTGTTGCTGCTTCCAATTTGGAATATACATCATTGCATTCCTTAAGTTAAACTTTTCTCTGTTTCATTAAATGAAACGTCTCTTTTTTTTGTTTCCTTTGGTTATGCTGTTGATGTGATACCTTGGATGAGTTGAACTGTATTTTCTTTTTTAAAAAAAAAACTATCCTTTACTCTAATTATTCCCAACTGTCACAGCACAACATGTTGGACTCCTGTGGCCTTGGGCTCCTGTCAGTTTATGGGCCAAACTTCATGAAAGTCCATATGGATGCTATCTTGAATGCCACATGCTGAGTCACCTTGCCTTAGTTGCTGATGTAACCATGACACATGCTGCACACTTGCTGAGAGCTTTGTAAAGCAGACATCAGGATATACAGAGAGAAGCCAGATTTAGGCTGATTGAACTGTGCAGTATGCTCTGCGATTCTCTGATCCCAGCAGTGCCAGAGATCTTTTTCTTGCTTGACCCTAAGGTTGCATTAGTTGAGCATCCTCAGTGACTGTGCTTCTACCCTGTTATGGGCCTTGAGGGTTGCCAGAAAAAGTGCCAGTGCAGTGTCCTTGGCATGACCTTGTGGATGAGATAAGGTCGCTGGCAGAAGGAAGGTTGAGCAGCAGAGCTCTTCTGAAAGGTCCTGAGATGAATGTTACTTTTTGCCTGGTTGGTGCTTCTCCTTCCTGTGGGTGCCCAATGACACCTGTCTGTCGCCCTGAGATGAAGGCACACCTGGTTGAAGGCCAATGTGCCTTGACCCCTCTTAATTGCTATTGGTGCACTGCCACATATCCAGAAGCCACTGAATGCTCCACTGGAGCTGGATCTCCAAGGGAGTTTCCATCTTCTCCACAGAATCAACCAAACCCTACAATACCTGAGCCACAACGGTGAGCAGAACTTGGACAGATTCCTCCAGCCTGTATTCTGGTTGACTGAGGGCCTCTGCCTGCTCTATCTAATGGTCCCCTGTCTGTCTCTGCATCTCCAACATGTCACTTATGGATAAGTACAAAAACCTTATCATCTGCATGGGGCTGAGCAAGTGTTTGGTCTCTAGCAGTTCCTCCAAGTCTCCGAGACCTTGTGCCTTCCCACCCCCACAGGCGGTGGATGGAGGTCAGCAACGAGTTCATTGCCTCCACTGGCCTAGAGCACTGCCTTCTGCAGGCAAAGAGAAGGAGTGCACAATGGGTGCCTGAGCATTTAATGAGCCTGCACAATCCCACCAAGTCCTGAGCCCTCCCCGATAAGTAATTAGCAAACTCTCCTGCAATTGGTAGAACATTGACAACGTGAGGTGGTTGTTGCCCGTTAGTACACGTATTCCATCTGGAGCTGAGGTTTGCACACAGGTGTCCTGTCTGATATGCCACTGCACTGGCAAAGAGCGAAAAATGCCTGTATTAGTGTCAATTGGCAGAGAGTGGATTGTTCCACCTAACCTAACAGAATGCAGGATGTCATTAAATCTGTTCCTACACTGGATCCTAGCTCTCTTGTGAGGGACTTGGGTGTTGACCTTCCCTGCTATCTCAACTCCCATCAGCAATCGGGAAATCTTGACTGGCCATTCGACAGAATTTCCACCTTCGAACTTGGGTAAAATCTTCCATTTTGGAGTCTATGGTTTATATTGTAGACACAAGCCATCCATATTGCTGGTTCATTTTCAGTGTCTTTCATGTTTGATTTGCAAAAGTTGATCCATATTACATTAAATCTGACACACAAATTATTCCAAATGAACAATCCAATGTAAGAAAACAAATTTAACCCCTCCAATATTTACTATAATAGCCACATCTGCAATTGTTTATTCAGCTAGAATTTGATGTGTATTATAGGAAAACATTGTACTTTATTGCAAGAATATTTTTAACAATATTCCACCTGAAATATGAATATATTTCTGTCTGATTTGTAAATTGTGAAATGTACTCAGTGTTGGAATACCTGTAATTTTGTGGCAATTATATTTGGAAAGATTGTAAGGTTAATTACTCCATGTTGTGCTATTATAAACTGTTGAGAGCCTGCATCTCATGCAGTACTTCCAGTCATATTCTAGCAGACTGCACTTTGCAATGATGTAGCTGCGATTCTTCACACAATAAACTCCCAGGTACAGTTAAGGAGCTGGGGGTCGAACTTACTGAGGCTAGCTACACCTAGAGTAATAGGGAACAAGAAGATGAGGAGAAAATTATTACGCTGTATATCTGTTGTAATTTTATCAAGTGTTCTGATTTCATGAGTTCTTATTTTACTGTTGCATTTAATACATCATAGATAGCGGTCAACTGATTGGCATTAAGCCTTATGCAATTTTGACTCTAAGTAATGTAAGTTACGTTTTCATTTGAAGCTTCCTTTATAATTGAAGAATTGCTAAAGCATGTTTAATGCTTTTCCTTGCTATTTTTGATGTTAAAGTTATTTCTGTGACCTAAAAGGTTTGTGTATTCATAGATGTGGAGCTTTGCATGTTGGGGATCACATACTTTCGATTGATGGCACCAGCATGGAGTATTGCACATTAGCTGAGGCAACTCAGCTTTTAGCCAGTACCTCTGAACATGTCAAGCTAGAACTGCTTCCTTATCATCAAACACGACTTGCTTTGAAGGGACCAGAACACGGTAAGTAAGTGAATAATTTGCCTGGAGAGAATAAGAGGAGAAGTTGACAGGTCAAGTGCACTTAATAACAAGGGACAGTTGAAATAAAACTTTCAGTTAGCACATTTCTTCCTGTCTGGCTTGAGGTGATTATCCGATTACTGGTTTTGATGTCCATTTATGTACCATTTAGTTCACAGCATTGCAATAGATCACAGTCCTGACTCTGCTAGATAAAGATCATTCTATAAACAGGAATACTCTTTTTTTTCAAGAGCAGAGCTTCTTCAGTACCCTCTGGGAACAATGCACCTCATGCTGTACAAAGGCCACTATTTTCCTTTGTAGGGTATATCTGTACAAGGCAATTCTAAGCATATTGTCAAAGCTCCTTCAGTCTTGAGAAAATTTGTAATCAAAAATGAAGTTTGAAGCTGCAATAAGATAGGTCCGGATTTAGATATAGAGGGGAAAAAAATAACTATCTCTCGTCCCTACCCTAGCCTGACTGTTGACCATAATGGCTCAATGTGTAATTTTAGGAAGTTAGTGATCATACCTCTATTATTACATACTGTCACTAGTTATTATACAAGGTCAAACGTAGTCTAGCCAGTTCCAAGAACTTATGATATTGTCTTAATAAATGATATATTGAAAGTATTTTCTACGCTTTATGCATTTTCAAATTCTTCACCCTTCTGTTTTCGCTTTTATTAATTTTTTGCTGAATACAGTTTTGTTACCCCATTAATAACTGTCAATATAGGAGCTTTTTTTGCTTTTAATCCTGGGAAGCTGTAGTTTTCTGGTTTGTACAGACTTTTCCTAATTAAGAGGGATGTCCAACAGCTTTATGTAAAAGTTGGCATGCATGTCTATAAAACTATTTGATATGTGCAAGATTGCAGGGGTTTTTTTGATACAAATGATCCTGTATTGTCCCTGGTGCTTTGAAATGTTATGGGTGTACCAGAGATCACTGGGAACCATGAGATTTGAGATCTCTTTTGGGAAAGCAAGTCTTTAATACGAGCGTAATATCAGTTTGGGCCTAGCACTGCACTGATAAAATGTACCAATATAACCACTGTTAGGAACCAATGGCAGTCCAGATCAATTAATATCTTGCACTTTTGTAAAGAACTAAGTTTAAATTTTAACAAAAAGACAAGGAAAATTTTAATTGACAGTTTGGAACCTACTTGCATCAGCAGGTTAATTAAAGAAAAGCAGGAATTCACTTTCTGTTATAGAGGAATTTCAAACCAATAGAAAGGTGTATTTTAAAAGTTGCAGTAGAAGTCTACAAGACATGCCAAGATCTACTTTTTAAACAGATTATTTTCCAGAATTTGCATTTTTGATATGGGTAAATCTTGCGATGTCTATACATTTGATTACTGAAGATTTTTTTCAGCCTGCTGAGATTGTATTGTATCTCTAACAAAGAAGTTTAAGATGATTACTTTTGACAATTGAGATTCTTGTTGGGTTTGTATCTTCTTCATTTAATAGCCATTCTGATATGAGATTTATACCTTTGATTCAAACTTCAATGAAGTACAATTGTGAAATTTTAGTCAGCAATCAAGGGTTTTTGATTTATCATTTGACAGTTGACGACCTGGAATAAATCTTTAAATGCAGTTTTGTAAAGTTCATTTTCTTTCACAATTGTTTTAAATATATGAGAACAGATTTACTGAGGTGATGCTCAAAAAGATTGTGGACCAGACTTGTTGCTGCATTGTGGTCATCCTATCTCTGGCCTTGCTCATTCAGAGTGTGACTCCCAGATTATAGTACAGAATCATTAAATGGTGCTATTGACGTAGTCAACACATTCAAGAGTGTGGACTTTTTAATTTGCTTGATGTAACTGAAACCGAGAGGTTATGGAAAACAATGGGTATATTTTTCTCTCTGTAAAGTGGACCAGAATGTTAATGTGATGAGTAGCTGAGCAAGATCAGCAGTAAGCAGAAGCAGATGAAAAAAAATCTGTTATTTCCGGAACTATGATGCATCTTGCTCCATGACGAAAGGGGTGAGAGAAAATGCTCAATGTACTCTCTAAGGGGCATTTGCAATTAAATCTTGCAATCTCACTAATGTGGGAGTTGACAGGGAAAGAAAATCTAATTCTCCCAATGGAGGCGGAGTCTAGAATCCCTACAGTGTGGAAGCAGGCCATTCAGCCCATCAAGTCCACACTAACCCTCCGAAGAGCATCCTATCCAGAACCACTCCCCTACCCCTTCCCTTTAACTCTGCACTTCCCACGTCTAACCCACCTAGCCTACACATTCCTGGACACTATGGGTAATTTAGCATGGCCAGTCCACCTAACCTGCACATCTTTCGACTGTGGGAGGAAACCGGAGCACCTGGAGGAAACCCACGCACACATGGGGAGAATGAGTAGATCTGTTTGTTTTGGGATCCAATCCAACAATTGCCACCTAGTGCCTTTGGTAAAGGAGTCTAGTCAAATTTTAAAAATTGCAGATTTAGGTACATCAGATATCACTTCATGTTGAAAAGTAAATAAATGATTCAGAAGAATGCAGTTACATTCTGCTCGTTAATTTGGTTTCCAGTAGCAGTCCTAACATTTTTGATCCTTTCTGGTAGCTGGTCTATACTGAGAGCTTGTCAATTCATACATTTGAGCAGGCAACTATGTTGAAAATGCTCATCTGTTTGAATGTATGAGATGTTCACAAGTACCACATCAGCCCCTCACTAAGTGAATGGACATATCGGGAGACAAAGCTTTAAATGTCACTCTTAAAAATATGAATGAGATGTCGGTATACTCAGAACAATGAACAGCTGCAACTAGATAATTTAGAGCTGAGTGAAATTCTGAAAAGAAATCAATGGTAAAGCAGTTAAAATGTTGGAATTTAAAAAAAAATGAATGAAATGCATAAAATATTTAAAAGAAAGACTTGCATTTCTATAGTAACTTTCATGATCTCAGGATATGTCCAAAGTTTTAAAACTAATCAAATACTTTTTAAGTATCATCACTATTGTAGTGTATAACGGTTACACCATGTAATGAATGAACCCTGACTGTTTTGTCAGCTATTAAACTTGCTCATTTCAGCATTTCGGAACTTAATTTATGTTGTCGACCATATCTCCTTGTTGAGGGTATCTACTGAAGTTGGGGACGTTGTTGGTAAATAGCAGTTAAAGTTGGAGATGATGTAATCAGTCAAACAAGATAGATGGACGGATATATGAATAGGAAGGGTTTAGCGGGCCAAATAGTGGCAAATGAGACAAGATTAATTTAGGATATCTGGTCAGATTGGACAAGTTGGACTGAAGGGTCAGTTTCCATGTAGTACAATTCTATGACTCTATAAGACTGTATTCCTTTATCTGTAGAGCAGGGTTTAATAGAATCTTTAATGGGCCAAGCCCTTAACTGATATCACAGCTGCGGTGAACGGTAAAAGCAAACTCCTCCAAGTGTTGGAGCTCTGAAATAGAAACCGTGCTGGAAGTATTCAGCCGATCTGGTAGCATCTGGAGACAGAGAAAAGAGTTGAAAAGCAAAATATTTTGTGCTGGTTGTGACAGGGGCAGACTGGCCATACAGCCAATCAGGAAGTTGCTCAAGAGTTTCCTGTGAAAGGTTCTCGCAGCTTTTATTGCAGGAGAAGCCCAAAGTGTTCAATGCCGTTTTGCACTAGGCAATTCGTCTCGGGTTATGCTCCAGTCAGCTGTTTGAGAATGTTACATTATTAAGCAATGCTGTAATTAGCCTTTTCTGTCATTCCTATTTTTAAATTCATGATTGAACAAAACCAGCTAAAATGAACTCTTAATCTTAATTGGCAGTATTAAACATGAATAAAATTAAACTCATGTTATTTTTAAGCAAAAGGAGGAAAATATACCCATATAAGATGGTAACTTTCAAAATGTAGTTCATGAATCACTCCAGCTTGCAAAATATTTAATTGTATGTACCTTTTAATAAGCAGGAGAAAAATTGTGTGGAAAAATTGAAGTGAAAGGTTTCATGGAGTGCAGCCTTACACTCTTATTGCGCACACTTTTTTGTTTGAAGATTAATTTCATCCTCTCAAAAGTGTGGTCCATAGAATATGTCATACCACCTTAGAGGATCCATGGGTGTCTTACAATTTTTCAGAATAACCCTGAGAGACAAAAGGACCTTGGAGAAATGCTGTAAACATCCATTATCAGCAATTTCTTTGGAAGTTCCACCAGTCTCCCACCTGAGTTACTCTCGGAGACCCGAAGTGTTCAGTTTGTTAATGACTGTGTATGTGTCAATTAAAAAGGGCTGTTCCAATAGGTGATGATAAAAGTCATCATTCTTTCTACTCAAAACTGCTTTCTCTTCTGTCAGATGTTATGATCTGTATAATTCTGTTGTCTTTCCCTCTTTTCTGCTCCGTTCTGTCTTCTTTGTGTGCGATTCCCATCATCCTTCATGTGGACAGTCAGGGTTCAAAGGAGCAGCAGACAACTTGCCTGGGATACTTGTGGAAGCAACAGCAGCAACTTGCTCACCTACCAACCCTATAACACCTACCACCCTGATCAATGTAGGATGACGGCCTTGAAATGCCAGCAACCACCTTCTCAAAACAGTCTTCGTAATGTTCCACTTTTTTCTTCCTCCTGTCCTTTTTATTCACTAGTTTTCTGTCCCATGTTCTGTTTGCATGGGTTGAATATCACTAATAAAGTGATCAAGTCATTTTATGAATAACTATGTTTGAAAAGTAACTTGTAACATTATCTCTTAAGAATGCAATTATTGTACCATTGAGCTTCATATCACCTGGACTAGTGTATTTAGCAACCTAAGTCTAGATCAATATATCAGAATTTAAATGCTAATTTTTCTATTAGTACCAGTTTAACAGTGTGCACAACCAGAGAAGATAGAAATTATAAATATTAAATTTTGGGGAAGAGTTCCTTTTGTGAGCTACATGAGACAAAGCTCTTAAGATGTATTTTCTAAAAGATTTATGACTTCATTACGTGCAGTGCATGGAGAATTTTAACTCCTAAATGTTATGATGGCGCAGAAATTTGAGCAAAAGTAACAATTACCACAACAGTGCTGGGTTGAAAGAGAGAAGTTTGATTTAGCTCGTGCTGTTGTTATGGTGCTGCAGTTTGTGGGTGCTGAGTAGAGACTATACTGTACGTGAAAAAGAGAACATGGGCAGAAGGAAACGTGGAGAGAGACCGGTCATCTGGGCTCATTTTCACCATCTCTGAGCAGCTGCACTGGCAAAGGCCTAAAAGCCTTTAGCTCGTCTGCCTTCCCAGTTGCTGTTATGTTCTTCCCTCTGGGCGGCCTTGATGATCAGTGTTAAAACTCACAGTTTTGTAACTTGGAAAAATTTGAAGCATTCTTACATACTGTTTGAGTAATATTTAAAATGAAGCATTTGGTCAAGTAGAATATCTGTGGAATAAGCCAGACAAGTAAACTTTGAATGTGTTATAACTTCTAACCTAGATCCCATTGACAACAAGTCTTGCTCTACTTTTTTGGCAGTTCTGTTTTGAGAGAAATTCCCTGCTCAGTGGCACCCCAGAACATGTTGCTGTGACCTGATATCCTCATTGTAGTATGCATGTTGTCATGCAAAGAGCTCATGATGTATTCAAAATTGTACTGTTCTTAACAAAATAACCAAAAGATACAAGCCAAGCAAAACATGCTGCAGCTGTTCTTTGTGCCAATAACTAAATCTGCTATTGAAATTTTAGTCATCTCCTTTGTTTCTTTGTTCCTGTAGTCTTCTAGGAAAATGAGTCACAGCTAGATACAATTTTATTAATGAGTATTTAAGTGGTTGCAAAGTTCCTAGAAACAACAATTCGGGACTAAATTAATAGTCAAATAGATAAAAGCAGGTAAAAGAAAGCAAGCCTAGCAAGGATTTCTTGAGGAAAAATTCTGTTTAGTTATCTTGTTTGGGTTTCCTTTAGGAAGAGGTAACAGAGGGGAATGCTGCTAATTGTTGTGCACGTGGATTTTCAAAAGCTATGTGATACAACGGCACACCACAAACTTGTGAGCAAGGTTATACCACACAAAATAAAAGGGTGTGAAATTGGCTGAGTGATAGAAAACAATGAGGAGAATTAAAAGGAATTTTTTTTTGGGCTGGAGGATTGTTTGCAGTGGAGTTCCCCAGGAGTCCAGTGTCAGTAATTTTCCTGATGTATATTGTAGTTTTCATATTGTGAACTCCTAGAACTTTAAAAGGATGTAGACACGTTAGTGAAATAGGCAGACAGGTGGCAAATAAAGTTTAATGTGGAGAAATGTGAGGTGATTCATTTGGTAGAAAGAACATAGAGACCATGAAGATAGAACCCTAAAGGGAGTGCAGGAGCAGAAGGACCTGGGTATACAATCACATAGGTCACTGAAGTTAACAGGACAAGTTGAGAGAGCCGTTAATAAAGCCTTTGGTACCCTAGACTTTATTAAGAAGCCCATAGAGTACAAGAACGAGGTGGTGATGTTGACCTTTGTGTATTTGTTCAGCTTCAGCTGGAGTATTCCTTTCAGTTCTGGGTGCTACACTTCAGGAAGGTCATGATGGAATTGAAGAGAGTGCAGAAAAGATTTATGAGAAGGGTTCAGGGATGAGGAATTTCAATTGTGAAGATAGATTCGAGAAGCTAGGACTGCTTTCCTTGGAGATGAGAAAGTTAAGAGGATAGATGCATACAAAAGCATGAGAGGCCTGGAAAGAGGAGATGGAAAAAATCTGTTCCCACTCATGAAAGGATTCAAAATGAAGGGGCACAGATTTGAAGCAATATGAGGGAAAAAAAACATTTTCACACAGTGAGTGGATAAGGTCTAGAGTACACTGCCTGAGAAGGGGTGAAAGTGAGTTCAACCAATGCATTGAAAAGGGAGTGAAACTATTATTTGAGACGGAAGAATGTGTGGGATTACAGGGAGCAGGCAGGACTAAGTGAGATTCTTGTTTAGAGATCCAGAATGCACACTGTGGGCTGAATGGCCTCCTGTACTGTAATAATTCTGTGAAGACACCTGACTAAAAATATCCATTTGAATTTGTTTCATCATGATGTGGGCTCAGAATCTATTTGAGCTTGTCTTCGTAATGGTTTCAGTTGTGATGGCTCACAGCATTAATATTGATCAGTACCATGTAGCAGAAGTCCAAGGTTTTGTTCAAGACCAGTTGTAACTACCATAAAACAAATAAGCTGGTTAGAAAATATAACACCAGACTATTCTAAAGCAACACACACTCATATTTGAAGACAATTATAACTAAAAGAATTAATTAGATTCTGTTAAATGACAATTTTAAATTATCACTTTCTCAAACTTAATCAGACACATGAAAAGGAAGTGTCTGCCAGAATAGTCACCAGTGAATGGGGAGGAACCATAAAATAGATTTTTCATATTCTGATTGGTCAGCACTTTGTGCAGGCTCCTATACACAATGTTGCATGAATGTCTATCTTTACCATGAGTCATCTCTCAAAATCACCCAGAAAATGTCAATTTAATTAAAGGAAAGGAAAACTAAAACTATAACAAATTAGATAGTGGTTTCAGTCGAGGAGTCTTGCTATTTAGAAAGTGGGGCAATGCTTCTGAACTTTTTTCCCACTATAACTGTTTATGGTCCTGGCAAATTGTCAAGAGCCCCAGACCTGAGAGAGTGGAGATTTGCGGGAGGGGGGAACACAGGGGGTGCGGTCATGGACTGAGGTATTTCTGTGAGGGGGCTGTACTCTTGTGGGTGACTAAAGAGATCTTTGTGTGTTGGGAGGGGTGGTCAAAGCCTTTTTGAGGGAGGGGACAGTGTGGTAGAGATTTTGTTTCTTTCAAATTAAAAAGCAAATAACCTTTCCGTTAGATTTCCGGGATCAGGATTCAGGTCCCCATGATTGGGTGGTTAGACCACACCCACTATTAAAAAGAGTTCCAGTGATATAAAGGGACCATGTCACTGTTAGCATTCAGAGCTCCATGGTAGGAATTGCTACTTAGGTGCTCACAAACCCAAACGTTTGGCTAGTGACCAGAAAGGAGTTGTGACTCAGTTTGGGAAGCCTGACTTGGGAGCAGAATGAGGACATTTAGGTCTTCAAACCTGACTCATGTCTGATCTGTTTGTGGCCTGGACTCCACATTGCTGTCTGCTACCCATATCCCTTGACTCGCTTGTCCATCGAATTCTAATAAAGGACAAATAGTTCAGAAGAGCTTTAACATAACTTTGTGTTTGCCCATTTCCTTGTCTTTTTTTCTTTACAATTTTCTCATTTTCTAAGCCACTGATTTTGTTTCTATTAATGTCAACAACTTTCTAGAAACGGTCGGTTGATAGTACAGAACTTGGGTATTGCTGAAAAAAGTCACATTTTGTTGAAGCTTTTTGTTTTGCACTTGTCAGGACAATTTACAAGAATACTAATAAAGGGGAAAACTAGAATGTCTGAGAAGAGAACACTGGTTAGTAAATGGACCCTGATTAGTGAAGGCATTGCCAGAGTGTGTGCAATTGTTGAAGATGATTGACAGTTAACTGCCAGACTTCATTTAGATTTTAAACCTGGTGGATTGACTCTGAATGGTCAGGGTCTTATCCTGAGAAATGGACCAGTGAATGACTGTCATCTGTTTTGTTTTGTGGAAGCAGGCACAGGCTGTGCATATTCTGTGCACACAGAAAGACCATGTCCCTGTGCAATACAAGTAATATATGTAGCTTTGGTACGAGACGGTGCACCACACTGAGACCGACTGCCAATCCCATTGACTATTAGTG
The DNA here is from genome assembly GCF_021869965.1 of Rhincodon typus. NCBI lineage: Eukaryota > Metazoa > Chordata > Chondrichthyes > Orectolobiformes > Rhincodontidae > Rhincodon > Rhincodon typus. The sequence continues at coordinate 35,781,777 of NC_063349.1, forward strand.
TAATTCTTTGCACGCTTGGGATTATCTAGTAAATTTCATCCGATTACAGAATCATATGCCATTTGATATGATCCACCGGTTCTGGATCAGTTTGCGTAAATTTTAATGATAATACGTACAACTAATTCGATGATTTGCCATGGGATTCTTGTTAGATTCAGCTTTCTCCAATAATTTTGGATTTTTCAGGAAACGTATCTTCTGATGGCACCTAATCTCCTATCCTTTGCTTACTTTCAATAGGTAGATAATACATATGCTTCATCCTGCAATCAAATTTTCATTTGAAATGGAACAGTTAAATTAACTGTCTTTCCTCAATGTCCAAGTTAAAGATTGACTAGGGGCTCTATCACAAACCTACCTACGCTGGGATGGAGTTTTCTACAGTTCCCGACGTAAAATGGGTCATATCACCAACCTCATAAATAAAATCCAAGCCATTTGCTCACTGTGCAAGCTTGATCCCCAAATAGGGCATATCAACCCCAATCCTGCAGGATAATGGTGACCCTGATCACGTCATTTCTCACTCTTCTATCATGCAAGTTCACGAAAACCCCAAATGCAGTCACTTTTCATCCTGAAAGGTGCTCAGTCTATCTCTGGTTATTCTGGAAGAGTAATGGGTGGTGTTTGCTGCTGACTGATTGGGTGCTGTCATCAAGCCAAAAGACATTCTGCCTGTCACACAAACTAGTATTATGGTATATGAATTGCAGTTCCATTGTGATACCATTTATGTAGGCTGTACATCCCAAAGACTAGAAGATCGTATCAAACAAGATATCCCTATAGCTGTTTACAACAGCCAGGCACTGGCTGTACTAACCACTAGACTGGGGTGTTTGCAAAGCTTGCAACATTGTGTGATTCTGTAATCGGACAGCATTTGCTGGATAAAAATGACATTGACAACCAATTTAGGATTGTCAGTTGGGCTTGCAGAGCGAAACACTTGCACATACTGTCATGTTCAGGGCCTTGTTCTTTGCAGACACAACATGCACACGCACTGAATCTGTTACATCTCATCAAACTAGTTGACAGCCGTTAACTGGTTCTTTTCTCAGCGCGATGCCTTGACTAATCTGTCAACTTGCCTGATTTCAAATCTAAACAAAGCCTGGCAGTTCACTATCAATCATTTATTAACTGTTGCATTAATAACCATACCACTATCAGTTACAGTCCACTTGACGACCAATCAGAATTCTCTTCTGGTACAGAATAAATGTTGGTTTTCCTTTTATTGATAGTCTTTATTGATGAATTTTCCTGTTGCGTACAAACCAAAAATCTTTGACAAAATGGCCTTTTTTTTTTACCAACCTCCTTGGGACTAACCCATTTGGCTAGTGGCAAGCATCTTGTGCCAGAAGTGCCGAGTGAAGATGCAAGGCCACCTACTGAGGTTCCCACCATCATAAATGTCGGTCCTCAACCAATTTGATGCACTCCATGTGATTAAAAAGTAATGGATGAAGCTGCTGGACATTGCTAAGGATATAAGCCTCAACAATATTCTGGCTATGTGACAAAAGGTTTTTGTCCAGGAACAGCTGCACCCCTCCCCAATCTGTTTCAGTACGTTTACAACACTGGCATCCACAGGGCAATATGGAACATTCCCAGCCTTGTTGTGTATCCAACCCAGCTAGTTACCGTCCTATCAGTCATTTGTCAGTAAAGTGTTGTTAATAATGCTATCTAGCAGCACTTGAAATAACTTGCTCACTAATGCTCAGTTTGAGTTTTGACAAACCCAATCAGTTCCTGACTTTATTTGACTGTGGCAAAACTGGAGTCAAAGGAAATCTGAGGGTGAAGGGGGATCTCTCTGTTGGTTGGATTCATTCCTGGCACAAAGGAAGAAAGCTGTTATTGTTGGAGATCTGTCATCTCAGCTCCAAGATCTCTCTGTAAGAGTTCCACAGCCTTTTTACTCCCTACCCAGAAGTGTTATTATGCACAACTGAGCGACATTCTCACCACCAAAATCACTGACTTTTTTTTTGCTTTTTCTAGCCAGTAACCACCACCAGTAAAACACCCATGTAGGCAATTGAATATTTACAAGCAAATCCCATTATGGGCAATGCACAGGGGTTCCTCAGCTTAATGTCCGAGGCGCAACAAATTCCAGCTGCTTCATCAATGACCTTCCCTGAATCATAATGTCTGAAGTGGAGATCTTCACTGATGATTCCACGAATTTCATCACCATCCACAACTTCTCAAATATTGAAGAAGTCTATGTCCACATGCTGAAATATTGTACAATATTCAGAAATACAAACAGAAATCGCATGAAAAGCTCAGCTGGTCTGGCAGCATCTGTGGAGAGAAATCAGAGTTAACATTTCAGGTCTGGTGAACCTTCCACGGAACAAACCCAAAACGTTAACTGTGATTTCTCTCCACAGTTGCTGCCAGGTCTGCTGAGCTTTTCCAGCAATTTCTGTTCTTGTTTCTGATTTACAGCATCTGCAGTTCTTTTGGATTTTTTTTTGTACAATATTCAGGTTTGAGCGCAGAAGTGGCAAGTAATTTTTATGCCACACAAATGCCAGGCAATCACACCTCCAGTAGGGGAGAATCCAACCATCATCCCTTGACATTCAATGGCATTACTATCTCTGAATACCCACTATCAACATCCTGGGGGTTACTGTTGACTGACTGGAACTGAACTGAACAAGCTGTAAGTGGCCTCAAGAGCATGTAAAAGACAAGGAATTATGTGACAAATAACTCCCCTTTCAACTTTTCAAAGCTTGCCCACATCAACAAAAGCACAAATCAGAAATGTGGATGAAATCTTTTCCGCTTATCTGGATGAGTGCAGCTCTAACAATGCTTAAGCTTGATACCAACCAACGCAAAGTAACCCACTTGATTGGCACTACATCCACCAACATAATCATTCACTTGGTCCACTACTAATGCACTTTGGCAACAGTGTGGATTATCTATAAGCTGATGCTGGACTGAAACCAATCACTAATGCTCCTTCAACAGCTCCCTCCAGACCCACAAACTCACCACCTAGAAGGACTAGGGCAGCAGATACATAGGAACACAATCATCAGCAAGTTCCCCTCCAAGCCACACACTGTGCTGACCTGGAACTATGCCACTTTTCTTTCACTGTTGCTAGGTCAAAATCTTGGCGCTCTCCACATGACAAAACTGTGGGTTTACCTATTGTGGTAAAAGAAGCAGCTCATCACCACTTTAGGGCTATTAGAGATAGATAATAAATGATGATGCTCACATACTGTGAACAAATAAATAAAATTTTACATGTAAACTTGGTCTGTTGATTGCCTAATTGATTAGGGATGGTACAATTGCAGCCACCTGATTCCATCTGTACCCTACATCTACTTTCTTAACAGGATAACTAGTAATTATGAGGTGTCGAAACTGTTGTTAATTTAACTCCAGCCAGTTGCCTAATCTAGCAACAGGACACCATGAATATTTTTTGGCTTAGCATTAAAATATATACGATCTTCTCAGGAATCCAAATTCCTGAGTCTAATGAAATAGCTCAGCAAAGGCCATTATCCCATCACCAAGTCACCTTTTATTTACACACGGAGAGTCCTTGACACTGATTCAGCTCTCAGAATGTCTGACACTCCAGTTTATATCTGTCAGCCAGAGCTCCCTGATTGGGGCTGTTAATCTGGTCCAATCAGGGGACTCATATTCTGTGATGTTCACCTGGCTGACCTGGTTACATTCACTACATCTAACTCTAAAGGAAGTAAGATATCAACATTAGTCCAGAATGCATCGGTACTTTTTGGTAATTAACTCTTGCTGCTGGTTGATTTCCAAAACGGACCCGAAAGGTGGAACTCTTAGCATCAAATATGCATAGACCAAGGAAAACTACATAATAAAGATTTACCGTTCATTTCAACTCCTTTGCTTACGATTTGAATGTTTGACTTGCACATTGCTTTGGTTTTGTTTTAATCCAAGATGACACAAACATCTGGACTTTCATGTTTTGAAAAAAAAAACCTTGACAGGCTAAAGTGTTGGCAGCTTTACTAAAGTAGACTTGCTGATTTTAACATTTCTGCAATGGCTTTTAGAGTCAAAGAACTTTCATGTGAAAGGTTTCAAAATCTTTCAGTTCTTTGCATGCGAAGTGGCTGATTAGCATATGTTTGGAAGTTTATGTTATCTGAAAGCACAGATTAGAGCTTTTTAAAAGTTAACAGTGGCTAAATGCTTACTGATTGTCCGATTACTCCAAACCTTAAACTAATAGTTTATTGTCATATAATGAAGAGAGTGAATGAAATCATTTAATTTTAAAAAGAAAGGTAATTTTTAAAAGAATTAATCTTGGTGTGATGCTTGGTGTGCATGCATTTGGATCAATATAAAATATTCAGTATGGAGTAACATTTGTGTTGGATTGCATGCACAGCTGTTATTTTACGTAATATGTGTATTGTGGTTCTGTTATTCTTGGAAGTGGTTGCAGTGCTGTGAAATCTCATGGGTATGGAATCCAGAAATATCTGTCATTACATTCTTCTAAAGATAGATGTGATGTCATGTGAAGCGAGGCATATTCCTCAGCAATTGCACTATCATGGCGAATGCTGTGTAATAACTCTCCAGGATAACCACAGGATATTGCGTTAGGATATATTATGCTTTGTGTTAGATTTACTTTCAAGAATTCACATTGTTTAAACATGGGTGATAGCAATTCCAGTAGGACTGTAAGGAGAAAGTTCCTTGCAGGGTCTTGCTTAGATATTGAGCTGATCTCTGAACCTAATAGTAATAAGTGCCTCAATGGTAAGTTATGTGGTAAAAATTTAAATTTTGTGGAATGGCTATGAACAATTATAGAGAATAAAATAAAAGAAATAAGAAAAAGAGGTAACTCTATAAAAGGATAGAGAAGGAACTTTATTTTATCACAAAGAAAACCCCAGATCGATCTTTTTGCAACTGATCCCCAAAATGATAAAGTAAGCCCATATTTGTCAGCCCACAACAAATCTATACGATGGGAAAATAACCCTTGGTACATAACCCTTACGTGGGGGTGGAACGTCTAGTCACTTACATTGTTGACGTCTTTTCTTCTGTGGTTTTCAGTGGTTGGCTGGACAGCTCTGGCTGCAGCACTGAACCCTAGAGGCTGAGTTAAGTCTAATTTCTGGCTCCATTCAAGCCTTATGGACCCTTATTTAAACTCCCCCAAAATTAAGGCCTGGCAACCAGAAGTCTTTTTCAACTTCTTATAGCAGACTTTTCAGAATTTCAGTTGTTTACACATTTGGTGTCTCTTGCACTTCATTCATTAAGTTATCCATCAAGCTGCTTCTCCACGTAATCAATTGCCCTATGTGTAAAGCTGTTTATTGTTCTGGTCAAGGATTATTGGGGTCACTGTCGTAGGAACAGTTCCTCTTTTTGAAATTATCAAACTCAACTTCATATGTGGCAGCAAATCTAGAGAAGTCAATAGTTCAGTCAAAGCTAAAGCTGTGAATGAGTGCCTGAGGTGGGGGGAGGACTCGAGTCTGCAGTTACTAATATTACTCCTGACCATATAATTGGATAATTATTTAACTTAATCAAAACATAATCACAAGTTTAAACCACTGTCTAAAAGGTAACAATTCAATATACGTTCTCTTTAAAAAAAAATCAAAAACAAATCAAAAATAATATGTAAGAGGAGAAAATTGCCAAAAAGAACTGCTTACTGTATGCCTCCATGAGCATGAAAAAGACTGATGAATTAAATGCAGATATAAATCTGGTTCTTTTATTTCAGATACATTTATTCACTCTTAGGCAATAATCCCATCTTCAGCCCTCCAGGGAATCGTAGAATAATAGATGCAGAAACAAACTATTCAGCCAATCAAGTCCGCAATGGCTCTTTGTAAGAGCAATCCTATCAGTCCAATGCTTTGGCTCCTTACTGTTTTTCTTTAATTGTTAATCTAATAATCTTTAAAAGTTACTGCTGAATCTGTTTTCACCACCCCATCAGGAATTGCTTTCCAAATCCTAACCACTCATTGTGCAAACAAAAATTCCACATGTAGCTTCAGGATCCTTTGCCAATCATCTGAAGTCTGCACCCTCTAGATAATGACATTTCAGCATTTGAAAGTTGTTTCTTCTTGTTTGTTCCATCCAACTCATTCATGATTTTAAGCACTTGTAACCAGTTTCCTCTCAGCCATTCCAATCTATCCACATTATTGTAATTCCTCATGTCTTTCAATCGTTATAATGAATCTCTCTGTACCCTCTCAAAAATACTCCAGGTTGGGCCAGAAAGTATCTTGTATCAGTATAACAGAATATCTTGGTCTCTTTTTTTACTGTATCCTTCCATTTGTGAGGCCAGGTTCCTATATGTTTCATGAACTGCCTTGTACACCTGTCTTGCCACCTTCAAAGGTTTATGCACCAATACCAGCAGTTATAGAGTTATACAGCATGGAAACAGACCGTTCGGTTCAATTTGTTTATGCCGACCAGATATCATAAACTGATCTAGTCCCATTTGCAATCATTTGGTCCATATCCCTCTAAACCCTTCCTATTCATTTGCCTATACAGATGCCTTTTGAATGTTGTAATTGTACCCACCTCCACCATCTCCTCTGGCAGTGTGTTCCATACATGGACCATCCTCTGCGTGAAAAAGTTGCCCCTCAGATCCTTTTTAAATCTTTCCCCTTTCACCTTAAATCTACACCCTCTAGTTTTGGACTCTCGTACCCAGGGAAAAAGATCTTTGCTATTCACCGTCTCCATGCCCCTCATGATCTTCTCTATATTCATGTATCAATTAAGCTTGCATTGTATTTGTCTTTCCTCATTCTATTCAAATAAATCACATAACACTTTTGTATATTGAATTTTATGTGCTCTAGATCTGCCCAGTTCACCAGACTCCGATATAGACATATACCTGGCATATATTCCCTTGAAACTTCATGCTACCTTTCTTGCTGTTATTAAATTTGCACATCTTGAGTCATTTGTGAATTTTCAAATTGTGTCCTGTCTGTGCAGGTCAAAGACATTAGTATATTTTGAATTAAAAAAATGGTCCTTGTACTGAGTCCTGGGAACACCAGTGCGAAAGCAGTAATGTGGAACAACTCTGTTTTCTAGCTGTCCGCTACTTTTGTATCCCTGCTGTTATTGCCCCTTTTATCCCATGGGCTTCAATTTTTGAACCAAGCCTATTGTGTGGTAGTTGAACAAACAGCCTTTAAAATTTCTTTTACACAACGTCAGCTGCACTGCCCTTATCTAAAGTTGTTGAAAAGTGATTTTCTTCCAACAAGTCCATGCTCTCTTTTATTTAGTCAGTGCTTGCCCAAATAGCATTTAATTTTCTCCTGGATTATGGTTGTAAAAGCCTCCCCACCATCAAATAACTGACCTGTAACTGCCAGGTTCATATTTCTCCTCTGTGTTGGTCGAGGGTGTAACATTTGCAATTCTCCAGTCCTCTGGCAACACCCCTGTATCTGAGGAAAATTGGAAGTTTGTGGTTAGCATCTCTGCAATTTCATTCCTTCCTTATATGAACAACTTTGTTGTGTTGACTCCTACTAGGTTATTCCATTACACTGTAGTCTCCATTGCATTACTCAAGTGACTTGGGTTTAAGTTAGCTCATGGGCTATGGACAGCTGGTTTGCAATGCAGAGTGATGCCAACAGAGTGGGTCCAGTTCCTATACTGGCTGAAGTTACCATGAAGGACTCTACTTCTCAACATCATCCCTCGCCTGAGGCAAAGTGACCCTCAAGTTAAACCACCGTTAGTCATTTCTCTGTCTAATGAGAGAGCAGTGCGATGGTCTGGTAAGGTTATGGCAACATACAGATTCAAGTGGCCATTGATCATGTGTGAGTCATTGACAGTGAGTCTCTAGCAACTGAAGGCATCGTCACAGTGACAATACGGTTGTCACTTTGCATCTACACATGTCACCAGCAGGATTAACTCAATTGTAATCAGGCAACCTGGCCAATTTTCCATTCCCTAACTTAAAGGTACCTAGGCCAATTACTACATTACTGTCACTTTTTCAGATTTGACTAACTCAGCAGTTTAATGATCAAGCCTGGCACCTCCCTGCTCTACTCACCAGCTAAATGTACTCATATTCTGCCTTAGTGCTGAATTGAAGAGGTGAGTGAAGGAATACTAAGGGCAAAACAAATGGTTTTGCTGAGAGAAAGAGAAAACATCTACTATGAAATGCAATCCTGTGATTGCATTTTGAGTTTTTTAAAATAATTATGTGATCGTGAAAGATGTGTTAACAGGAGGAGAACATAAGGCCGCCTGAGCCTGCTAATGCCAGTTGATAAGATCATTGTTGATCTTTCCTTCAACACCCTGTTGCAGCCCTAGCCCTATAGTCTACGTTCTAGAATGGAAGTACTTTGGACAAATATTATACCCACATTGCAGGTAAATTTAGGACATTATAGGAGGTGAAGGTCAGGGTATGTAAGCAACTGTGTTAAAAAGAAATAACAGCTGTGTTATTTTGCTATGTCCTGTGGAGACAGTGCTCAATTTTTCTCCATTTGTTTCTTTAGCTGCTCTGGTATCGACATCATTCTCTCCTACCTCCATGAGTGCGTATAGTCTGAGTTCCCTGAATATGGGAACGCTACCTCGCAACTTGTATCCAACAAGCCCACGAGGAACACTGATGAGAAGAAAAATGAAGAAGAAAGATTACAAGAGCTCTTGTACGTGGCCGGTTTCAATGTTAAAAATTGCTGATGAATCATAGGGGGAAACATATTGTGCAGAGAAAAATATGTCAGTGTTCAGTTGATGAAGTTTCAACTTTTAGCCTTTAATGTAATTTGAATTTATTTCTTGCGGGTTATTGATTGTTCAACCAACTATCAGGAACAATTTAACATAAAACCTAAACAGGCAAGAAATAAATCTGTCAAAAATGCTTGCACTGTCTTCAGTGATTTACTGTGCTGCTACCTGTGTATCTCGGAGATGTGTCAGTGAGACTAATTTTTATTTTTACTTTTATAGCCATTTTGGGTTATACTTGGAAAAGATTTACTAGCCATTTGATTAACTTCTCTACAAGAAGTTAAACAAAAACATCTAGAATAGAGACAGAAAAAACTGCAGATGCTGGAATCCAAGGTAGACAAACAAGAGGTTGGAAGAACACAGCAGGCCAGGCAGCATCTGAAGGAAAGTAGCAGTCAGCGTTTTGGGTATTACCCTTCTTCAGGACAAACAGTTCAGATGCTGCCTGGCTTGCTGTGTTCTTCCAGCCTCCTGTTTGTCTACCTTGGATTGGGTTGATCAGCTTCAATCCAGTAATGCACTGTTTTTGAAGCATCAGAAAAAATACCCCAGTAAAAACTGAGAGTCATGAATTGTAGAATGGGAATGTGTTAAGATCTTGCTCGGTTGGAAGATGAAGCCCAACTGGTTGGGCTAGATGGTCTGTTTCTGTGTTTTACCTTCTTTGTAGAAATTCACCCTTCGAATGCAGTAGATATTTTGTGACTCAAGTGTTTCTTTTACCAGTTACATTGGTAGATGCAGCACATTATCTATCAAACTTGTGAAGACAATGACTAACTTAGAGGCACAGTGTGAGTGGAATTCTGTTCTGTTCAGTGACCTGAAAGTGATGCTTCCCCAATGTCCATCTCTTACAGTGTCTTTAGCCTCCAGTACGGTTGGTCCTGCAGGGCAGATTGTCCACAGTGAGACAGCAGAAGTAGTCCTGACCAGTGACCCGATCGTAGGGTTTGGAATTCAGCTCCAGGGTGGTGTCTTTGCCACAGAGACCTTGTCTTCTCCACCACTGATTGCATATATTGAACCTGACAGCCCAGCAGAAAGGTGAGAGCCTTCCAAGTTCTGTGCTTCAGTGTTTGCTGCAGGCATTCTTCTCTGCTTGAAAGGCCATTACTGAGCAAAGTTATCAAATTAAGGAGTCTTCTGTGTTTTACAGCTAAATGTTAATAATTGACAGCAAATGCTAGGATGTGTGCTTTTTATTTCTTCACATACATTTCAAAACAAGAAGTAACAGTTGCTTTGTTTTTGACAAACGATTAAAGAATATTTGACAATATTCTTCAGGTGTGATTCTCTTAAATCTACCATGTTTTAATGTTTTTTTAAAAATGGCATTTTTTCATGTATTTCTGATGGTTTAAATTCAACTGTTTATCTCCACAGTATTTTGCTTTGTTTTTTCAAAAAGAAAAATACTTCACTGTATAAAGTTTCAGATATTCCATCTGCAGCAGTCCTCATGGGATCAAGTAAAATAAGATTTCTCCTGCAGTCCCGAAGCAACAAAAAAGGCAGTGATTTTTTTTTTTATTTGGAAAGTAAATGCATTTATCGTCTTTTATGTTGTCTCTCTCTGTTCAGCTTTCTTGGGCTGAAATGTGTGACAAAGGCATGATTTATTAATACTTAAAATATTTGTCTTGCTTAAGAATGCTTGCTGCATTTACATGCAGTAGGCTCAATTAAAAATAATGGCCAGGATAAACTCCTTATTCATAACAGCTAACATGGAAGAATATCTTATTATTCCTTCAAATTTCCCTTTTTTTTTCCCTCCTACATAGGTTTACATTACGTAAATAGGAGTAGAATTAGTCCACATGACCCCAAAAGCCTGTAGGACCTCAATTTCACTTTCCACCTGCTCCCCATATCCCATGATTCTCATATCCCTTGATTCCATGTAATCTCCAAAAATTTGTTGTGTTCAATCTTGAATATATTAAATGACTGAGCGTTCACAGACCTCTGTGGTAGAGAATTCCAATGATTTATAACCTTCTGAGTGAAGAAGTATCTCATCTCAATCCTAAAATGCCAACCACTTATCCCTCAACAATAAGCCTTTGTGTTAGACTCTTCCACCGGGGAACGTCTTAGCATTTACCTTCTCAAAGACTCTGAGGAATTTTAAGAATTTATGTACTTCAAACACAATCTCCATTTGTCATTCTCCACTTGGAAGGGCAAGACAGTTTGGGCATAGCATTCTCCCAAAATGTTGTTTACGCTCCTCAGAGGAGTGCTTCAAATGGATTAATCATGGTTTTGTTTTCATCCTCAAAATAAAATGTTTCCTGAATTTATTTTAAGCTGGCTGACAAATCTGAGGAAGCCTGCTGAAATCAAGTTGATAGATTTGCATTAACGTAGCTGTTGTTGTGTTGCGTTAAGACTATATGCTCACCTCACTAGGATTGAGCTATCTTTATTTGTACCTTCCTAGAAGAACAAAGAAGACAGTAGTACGATATACTACAGTAACTTCCAGACACAATTACCTACGTAAAGGTACAGTGTAGAACTCTGTACCATTCACATTTTATGAGATTGCCCTAACACAAGTGACACTGCAGAAACTTGTATAAATGTCAAATTTTTGACAACAATCCTTTTAGCCAGCAAACTATAGGGGCAATGTTTGAATGGGGAATGTTTTCAGAGTTGATCTGCGTGCTTATTTGTGCTCAAGTGCCATCCAAAGCAAAACATCAATATAGAATAAAATGAAAACCAACAACAAAATAAGTTCTTATTAATCATCGTTTATGATCTGATCACTTTAATAATTTAGATAAAATAAAAATTAAACTTATACATATTTTTACTATCTCTTAACTGGTACTCATTTCCATGATTACTAATGCATTTACAATGAATCTCATCAGTACAGGTCTGGGAGTATAGTTTGGTTCTGAAATTTTTGCACCTTGACCCCTGAAAAGCTGCAGTAAACTTCAAAATGAGGTATACGATAAATTATAGCTTTTAGTCCAAAAGTCATGGATTGAATTTTGCATGAGCTCAATTGTTGATGTATGTGTATATATAGTATATATTTTCCAAAAGTGATATTTAACTGTGAATTTTCTACTATCTTAATTAGTGTCAACTAGTTATGCAGTATCCAATAAAGATGATTATATCATGAAGTCAGGTTTTCAGCATTATTCAGCAATTGTGCTCTGTTAAATCTGTAATCTATGGTGCAGCTATTACAGATATTTAGGTGGCAGCCAAGTAACACATTACAATCCGATTGTAATTGGAGATCCACCTGGACAAAAAAAGTTTGTACCCAGAAGCTATTTATATTGACAGCATTGATAAGTCATCTTTAAAATCTCTTCTTTCACTGTTGCTCCTTATCCTCAAATGCTTAACCACAACAGGGAATTTGTTTTAAATTCTATTACCTTTTTAATCATCCTCCATCTCCCACGATCCACAGTGTCTTCACCTCGAGGTCAAACCAATACCCACATAGAAGAATTGGAAACTGTGAATCAGATGTATCTATATTTGTCACAGTTTCTCCTTCTCCAAGTAATTCATGGCATTTGTTCTGGAACTTCTGTAACCCAAAAAATATTATTTTTATTGTCGAATTATTTGGTAAATTTCAGAAGTAACTTACAATCTATGTTGGAACTGACTTTAGTTATGAATGTTTATCATTTTTTAAGTTATTTTACATTAATAATTTTGGCAATTTGGTCTTCCCTTGGACAGGGTGAAATTATTACTGCCCAGATTATGTGACTTTTAGATAAGAGTGAGGTCTTCTTTCTCATTCTGTTTATTGGTATTCAAGGTTAGCTTGATGAGTTGGCAGCAGTTTCCTTTTTGCTTTATGCATTGGTCCCGTCCTTGAATAGAGTTTTCAGCTGGAGACCCTAGTTTCAGTAGAACTAGTTGATGCCTCCAACAAACGAAAGAAGGAAAATCATTTCCTTTGGATACCGATTCAGTTCTAATATCTAGTTTGACAAATGTTACTGAGGAAAAAGGCCTGATGGGCAGTATGATTCTCCATTGAGTCAGTTTGGTTTGGCTTGGTCACTGAGATAAGGAAGAAGTTCTTCAGCCAGAGGGAGGTGAATCTGTGGAACTCATTGCCATCGAAGGCCAAATCATTGTGTGTATTTAAGACAGATATAAATAGGTTCTTGATTGATAAGAGGATCAAGGGTTATGGGGATAACTCAGGAGAATGGGGTTGGGAAACATATCAGCCATGATCAAATGGTGGAACAAACTTGATGGGCCAAATAGTCTAAGTCTGCTCCAATTTCTTATGATGTTGTAGTTTCTAAATGAAGCATTAGCCACTTGTGGCATTTCTTGCCCAAGTTCACTCCAGACATCTAAGGAATAGCTTTTTCCAGAGAAGTTGAATCATGTAGGACGGAAACACAGCACTAACTGCAGATTCTGTATTTTCAGTAGAACCATTCCATTGAAGAGTATAGAAATTTGTTATAGTTTAGTTAGATTATAAGACCACTGGGATATAGGTTGTATCAAGAATATTTATTAAACTTTCCAGATAAATCTGAAACTCTTTTATATTAACCCCTTACCAAGCTCCCAACTCAAAGGCAAGAAGTTATGCTAAGTCTGCAGTCAAACACTGCTCCAGCTCACAGTGAAGTACTTTGTCCAATCCTGGACACTACACTTCAGGAAGCATGCGGTGACTTTGGAGAGAATACAGAAGAAGTTTATTAGAATAGTTTCAAGATGAGAGATTAGTTTGATCAACTGGAGAGGCTGAGGTTGTTCTCTTTAAAAGCAGGAAAGCTAGGAGAAATTTTATGAAGATAAAATAATTTAGAATTTGATGTTTTAGTAAAGATCTGTAGCTCGGGTTGTGGCTGGAGTTGTTGGTTGCGCCGAGCTGACTGGTTTTGGTGCTGACATTTCATCCCTCTTCTTAGTCACATCTTCAGTCCTGTCTAGCCCCCTTTGAAGCCCTGTTGTTCTGTTCCAAATTTATATGGTTTGGTCTGTTATGGTGGGTAGTTCTGTTTCTGGTTTTGCTCCTGAGTAGTATGTAGATGGGGTCTATTTTAACATGTTTGTTTATGGTTCCAGTGGTTGAAAACCAGGCTTTCAGGAATTCTTGTGCTTGTCTTTGTTTTGCTTGTCCTAGTACTGTTACGTTGTCCCAGTTAAACTGATCTCCTTCTTTGTCAAAGTGAATAGAAACAAGGGAGAGTTGTTCGTGCCGTTTTGCTGTGAGTTGGTGTTTGTGTATCCTGGTGGTGAGTTTCCTGCCGGTCTGTCCTATGTATTGTTTCTCGCAGTCGCTGTGTGGTATTTTGTATATCATATTTGTCCTGCTCATTGTGGGTATGGGGTCTTCCATCTTTGAGAGTAGCTGGCGAAGTGTGACTGTTGGTTTGTGCGCTATCATTATTCCAAGAGATGATAGGAGTCTTGTAGTCAGTTCCGGAACTGTCTTGTGTTAGCAGCTGCACAGCTACTCTGCATGTGTAGGCTAAATGTCCACTACTTACTGTGATATATTATATAGTACATGCTGAGTTATATGTCTAATTCAAATTACATTGCACCCTTGGTAAGAAAGCACTTAATTCTTTATATTCAGGAAAAAAGAGTCATGGTAAAAATAAATTGTTCACTCTTCTGAGTGGGGCAAACTAATCCCTATGTTGGAATGCCATATGATTAATATTGTGCCTTGGACCTTTTCTTAATAAAGAGTTCAATGACACATTGGAGATGGATACCGGCAATGGCTCTTGTGAATGTCCTGTGGTTGGGAAGGTCTGTAACGTTGGGCCTGCAACGTTGCTTTGGATTCAGATGATGCAGTGATGCACCTCTTACTGATGTTCATTATGAGACTTTGTATGTTTTAACAGGTCATGCTAAATGCTGAGGAAGGGTCACTTGACCTGAAATGTTAACTCTGGTTTCTCTCCACCACTGCTGCCTGACGTGCAGAGCTTATTTATTTTTGCTAAGGCAGGGCATTTGTAAGACCACTATGAGCCGTTCTGACCTCTGTACTTGAGGAGGGACATACTTTCTTTAAGAGCCGGTCCACTAGAATGACACCAGAGAAGATGAGATTGTAAGGAATGTTTCAGCAAGTTGCGCCTTTGGTTGTTGGAGTTCAGAAGAATGAGGGATGATCTTATTGAAACAAATAAGATTGAAGTAGTTCAACAGGATAGATGCTGAGACAAGTTTCCCATCATAGGTAAATCTGGAACTAGAGGGTGCAGCTTAAAATTAAGGTCGCCATTTAAGACTCCAATGAGGAGGAATTTTTCCCCTTAGAGGACAGTCAGTCTTTGGGATTTTCTTTCATGAGAGCCTAAGGAGGCTGGTCTTTCCAGTGATCCCCAAATCTCATGCAAGAATTTTTAAAAATAAGCAGTTGCTAACTCTTCCCCAACCAATAGCATATCAAGGGGGCCTAGTACCTGTTTTAAACTGATGACGTGCATATGCTGAGAGCACCGAAGCCAATGTGACATTGGACAGGTTTAAATGTTATTTTGAGCTGGGACGGCTCACCTGAAAAATGGTGTAATCCTCACAACCCTGCTCCCAGCTCAGTCATAGTTAAATTGCAGCCACAAGGACAGAATGGACTTCTATATTTAACTCGTCATGGTTTTAACTGGTTCAATGGAATTTTTTGCTCGAGGTAGCAGCTTGAATTCTGTGTGCTACTGCTGTTCAACAGATTTATGTCTTGCACAAAGTATAGGGCACAAGTTCATTAATAGAAAGTAACAGGTGGCAAGGGTTGTTACCAGGATTCAGGTGTCACACACGCTCAAAGCTCTGTCTCTTTCTCTTCCTGAAGCGCATGTGACAGACGGTGTTTTTGTCCGTGTGTTTGGCAGGTGTGGATTGCTGCAGGTTGGAGACAGAATTCTGACAATCAATGGAATCCCTACTGAAGAAAGCACTCTGGAGGAAACCAATCAGCTCCTTCGGGACTGTGCAGGCACCAGCAAAGTCACCCTCGAAATAGAGTTTGACGTCGCAGGTAAATCTGGAGGGCAGGTGTCATTTACTTTGAGGCATCATGTGAATTATTTAGGAGATGTGGTTCTCTTCCAGTTTAAAAAAAAGTAGGAAAGGGAATAGTTTTTCATAAAGGAATTACTGTTGGATCCCTTACAAAAGGAGAGTATTGTTATCTGAAATGATTTAATTTTTAAGCTTGTTTCTTCCATACCTGCATTACTGATGATGGATGCTGTATTGTGACAGGAAATCAGCAAAACAGGGAAGACATTATTCATGGGAGGAATTCAGACTCAGCTGTCATCAAATTGAGTAATACGACTTGCTATACTCCCATTTGGTAGCAGAAGTGACATTGTATGCTTGATTTTCTGTCCAATCTAATACATGTCACAGAATCATAGAACATTGCAGCACTGAAGCAGCCCATTCTGCACCAGTTTTATTTCATCAGTGTCTTAACAACATCAAAACATTCCTTGGGAACTGACACCTTCTGAGTGATTTTTGTCGAGAAATTTTAAATGGGAAATTTGTGTGTCATCTTAACACGTAATGCACAATAAAGACAAAATAAGGATCTAAAGTATCCCACAACTTTTGAAATAGTACTGAACACCAACAATGTACCCATAGTGGAAAACAAACAAGATATGTAATTGACAGTGAGCACATTTCAAAGGGTTAAAATCAATTCAGTGAAAATTGATTGTGGATTTTTTTTTGCTATCAGTGTACAGACTTTTAATGTGTTTCATAAGGTGCTCCTCTGCAGCAACTTTAAGCAAAGGTATTGATCCAGTTATTTTAACATTATCTATTGAATAGTGGTTGGATGAATATATTGTAGTTTAGAATGGATTGCTCCTCATAGCTAAAACTTGAATTTGTCCATCATTTGGAGTGGAACATCCCAAACTGTTTCTCAGAAGAGTATAAGAAAACAGGAATAGAACCAGGAAGAGAAACTTTAAAGATGAGATTGACTGAAGGTTTGGTTATGGTAGGGGAGAAATGTCAAAGAGTGGCCTCAAGAAGTCCAATCAATCTTTATTCAAGCTTTTTACCACATATGCAGGTCAGGCCAGAAACTGCTCTCAATCTGGCTTTCACATGGGGCACAGATGCCCTCTTAAGTACTGATCAGAAGAGAGGTCAGTGATGCTCTGATTTCACCGATGGGATACAGCATTTTCATCCATTTTGCATTACAATAATTACATGCAACATTATCAGTGTTCCTTTCCCCATAATCTATATATCCAAACCTGTGAAACACCTGACCAAGGATGGACACCCCTATGGAAGCCCTAGGTTCCCTCTGACCTCATGATGTTTACTGGACATCATATCATCAGGCTTGGGACCTTACAATGTATCCTATTAACTTTACTGTCCTTCAGACATTTCCCAGACTTGCTTATCTCTAAGGACTGCTCGAATTCTGTAATTCATTGTATTTATTGCTATCCATATCAAATTCTGTTACTCCGATTTCCTACTGTACTAATCACAAGTGATACAAAAAGAGGTTAGTTCTTACTAATTGCTATAAGATTCATAATATTAGTTTTAATATAAAGTTAGTTATATGTAAAGTTTTATTGTTACACCTATTGTTAGCATTCTTTAGCTAATGAGTTGTGAGCAGTTTCTTTCTGCCCAGGTTATGCTTGCCTATCACTTAAGGACCTTTTAAGTTCAGTGATAAAGTTTACTATCCTCATTATTAGACACAGAAAAGGATTTTAATTTTTACTAATTGTTATAAAGGTTGTATTATCAGTTCCAGTAAAGCTATATGGTTATACCTAGTTAAAATTCTTCCATTAATAAGCCTTATTACTTGTCTCTGTTGTTGTGGGATCATACTTTTTCTTTTTCATTAATGTTTGCTACAAACTTTAGGCTGTCTGTTCTTGCACATCTTTTATCAGTCTGTTTTCCACAGACATTTGCAGCTGTTGTTTTTATAGAACTCCCTGTATATTCATTTGTAAGATTCTTTGTTCAAAGTAGAACCTGTTACCTTGGGATAACTCCTTCTCAAAACTACTATTGTGCTAATTTATGACCTCACTTTAATGCTGGATCAGGCAAGCTAATTCTGGAACTGCAGCCATACTTATGCCAATAGTTGACTATATTGGGCCACCTCTGGTCAGGAACCATCCCAACAGTTAGAGAGCGGGAGGGTTTTTTAAACATAGATAGGTATGGCGAAAGAGTTTCAGAGTCTAGGATTGAACAGCTGAAGATGATACCATGTGGTGGGATAAAAAGGGGAAACAACCAAAGGCCTAGAATAAAGTAGAAGAACAAAATACTTGTGAAGTGTTGTAAGGTTTGAGAAACTTGCAGAGAGATGTGCTACAACCAAGTCTTGGACGGACTTGGAAGGACAAGTGAATTTGATGAGTTTGCGGCTGATTTAGCTTAACTTCATTTGGGACATTCCCAGTAGACAAGCTTTGGAGTTTATGAAAGGAGGAGGATAGGACGCCAAGAAGAAAAGCATTGGAATGGTGAATTCAGGAAGCAGTACAAGTATAGAGGGAATAGTGGTGGTGGGCAAGGTCATTTCAGAGAAAGCCAGCAACAGATACTAGTGACAGATAAGAAATCAGCTTTAAAATATTGTTCATTGTGTCAAATAGAAAGGCAAAGTTGCAAGTGATCAGCCTAAGAGGCAGCAAATATATATTGTACACCCTTAAATGAAACACATCAAATGTGTGGTTTTAATTGGTGCCACTCAATAAGTCAGATTAAACACTAAAAATTGTTTAAAAATATCTGCATTGAGCTTTTTGAACTTCCATATTTCCCTTGTACAGAATCAGTTGTACCAAGCAGTGGCACATTTCATGTGAAGCTACCAAAGAGGAGTGGTGTGGAACTCGGCATCACCATCAGCTGTGAGTACTTGTGTGAACCATCATATCGAACAAGAATTCCTTACAAACAATGCAATGCATTACAATTTATGCTTTACTGTTCTGAACACTAAAATTGTTCATATGCCACTTATAAGGCCGGTAATCCTGATGATGTGCACTGTTACAGAATGATCGTTGCAAACAAACAGTATTTTTGAAAATGTGACTTGGCACGGATAAATTAAAGTTGATCTCCTGCAAGTTTGGCTGTCAGATTGCTACATTTAGTTTCTGTGACTCTAGGTTTAGGACTCCTGGAAGCACTGTGAAGTGACTAATTTTGGGAAGCATTTGGATTTATGGACATTAGTTGAAATTGGCAAAATCTGAGCTGTGATGTCTGTTATTGAACAGCTTGCCAATGTTTATTGGGGAAAGAAGGCTTCTGCAATATGTGTAACAGAATTGTCAATGAATTTTTGAAAAACATTTTTCAATTTTGCCACGTAGGGCACTGAAAAATCGATGCCCCTGTCTAAGTTCACTTACAGAGGATGCAGTCTTCCAGAAATTGCATGCGCTTTGAGCAAAAGGTATAAAACATACTTAGAGAGCTAACATCGGAAAGTGCCTTGGAAAAAGATTATGTAGCTTTCAGAAAAACCGTAATGTGCTTTTTCAGCTCTTCATTCTCTCGTTTATATTGGTTATGTTGAAGTCTTCTCTGATTGTTTTTGCTGATTTTAATTTCTTTGTGATGGTTCACTGGTTCTTCATTATCACTGCTGCACAAATAAAACTATTGTTGTTATCGAATGCTCTGTTAACTTGCATGTAGCTGCACATGGATTAGCTTTCACAAGAGGCAAAACACTGTAATTCAATGTTAACTTCAAAGCTGGTGAATGTATATTTACCTCTAAAACATAGTTCCATAAAATACTTGGATTTATTGCCATTTTATTTAAATGAATCCATTATAACATTGTTTTTCCAATATTCACCTAGTGGTTTTCCAGTACAGAGCCCAAGTTGCTGAAATCAAAGACATACTATCGAAGCTTTTGTCTTACATTTTCCAGGCTAGATGCAGGAATACAAATTTTTAAGTGGAACAGCAATTTGTACTGCATTAGAAATGGGGTGTTGGTTGGAAAGTGGACTCAGTTTCAGGTGTTGCCATGGTGAATATACCAGGGAAGAGTTATCGCACATCTTTAAATTCAAAAAGGCAAGTCCATGTTGATTGGATGAGACATGCCATAGGGAATCCAGCAGCCATTTGTGACCCCTCCCGAACATCAAGTTTTTATTGAATTGAAAAGACACAGTGAAAAGATGTTCATTTTCCCTGCAGAGGACCTTTTTGATTTTGATTTGATTTGTTTTGATTTGATTTGATTTATTATTGTCATATGTACTGAGATACAGTGAAAAGTATTGTATTGTGTGCTAACCAGACAAATCACAGCTTACATAAGTACATCAGGGTAATAGAGCAGAATGCAGAATAAAGTGTTACAGCTACAGCGAAGGTGTAGAGAAAGATCAACTCTCATATATGAGAGGTCTGTTCATAAGTCTGATAACGGCAGGGAAGAAGATGTTCTTAAATTTGTTGGTACATGTTTACAAACTTTTGTGTCTTCTGCCTGATGGAAGAGAGTATAACCGGGGTGGGAGGGGCCTTTGATTATGTTGGCTGCTTTCCTGAGACATAGAGAAGTGTAGACAGAGTTAATGGAAGCAGTGCTGGTTTTCATGATCGATTTGGGCTGCATTCACAACTCTCTGTAATTTTTTGCAGTGCAGTGCAGAGCAGTTGCCATATCAAGATAGGATATTTTCTATGGTGCATCTATAAAAATTGGTAAGAGTCATTGCAGACATGCCAAGTTTCCTGAGCTTTTTGAGGGAGTAGAGGCATTGGTGTGGTTTCTTGACCATAGCGTTAACGTGGATAGACCAGGACAAATTGTTGGTGATCATCACTCCCAGAAACTTGAAGATCTCAACCACCTCCACCTTAGCAGCATTGATACAGACAAAGGCATGTGTTTCACTCCACTTTCTGAAGTTGATGACCAGTTCCTTTGTTTTGCTGACATTGAAGGAAGCGCTTGCTCTCTTTCCACCAAGCTGCTAAGCTGTGTGCCTCCTTCCTTAACTCTATCTAGTCAGTGTTTGGGATGCGACCCACTGTGATGGTGTCATCAATTTAGGCACACGGACGTGAGTGTGTAAGGAGTACAGTAAGGGGCTGAGTACGTAGCCTTACAGGGTACCAGTGTTGCGGATTATTGTTGAGGAGGTGTTGTCACCTATCTTCTTCACACTGCAATCACTAGAAGATTCAGTTGCAGAGGGGGGAGCAGTGTCCTAGGTCTCAACGTTTGGAGATGAGTTTTGTTGGAATTATGGTGTTGAAGGCGGAGCTAAAGTCAATAGAAAAATGTAGTGTAACATAGGTGTCCTTGTTATCCAGATGATTCAGAGTTGAGTGTAGAACCACAGAGCGAGTATCTGCTGTAGACCTATTGTGACAATAGATGAATTGTAGTGGATCAAAACCATGTGGAAGGCTGGAGTTGATGTGTGCCATTACTAACCCCTTGAAGCACTTCATAATGATGGATGTCATTAAGGCATGTTGCCTGATTTTTCTTTGGCGCTGGGATGATAGTGGTCTTCTGGAAGCAGGTGGGATCCTCACACCGTAGTAAGGGGAGGTTAAAGATGTCTGCAAATACTTCCTCCAGCTGGTCCATGCAGGGCCTGAGTACACGGCCAGGGACTCCATCCAGGCCAGTTGCTTTCCATGGGTTCACCCTCAAGAAGGCCGATTGGACGTCTGAAGCAGTGTCTTTGGGTATAGGTACACAAGGCTGTCAGGGCAAGTGACATTATTTCACTGACTTTCTGTTCAAAATATGCATAGAATGCATTGAGCTCACTGGGGAGGAATGCATTATTGTCAGCAATTCTACTTGACTTCCTTTTGTATTCCATTACATCACATAAGCCTCACCACAGTTGATATGTGTTCATGAGGTTAGTCTGGGACACTATTCTGGAAAAGTCTGTTAGTGTTCCTGATGGACCTGGCCCCGTGTATAAATATGTTGTTTCTAGCAAACATAAGTGAACCATTGCGAGCTTAGCTGATGATCCTAAATTAAATGCTGGTGTAATTTTGGCACACTTCAAGTCATTCACTAAGTACTGACCAATCATGGGATCCCACTAACAGTAGCTTTAGAGTATTTGTTATATGACGCATCCTGTTTCTCAACAATATAAACTCTGTTCCCTTTAAAATTTGGTATTCTTGCATCTGTCCTGATAGGTACAAGTAACAAGTTTCAGGATTTTTTTTTATTTTGGCAATGTGCACTACCTGTTCAAAACCAGACATATCTCTAAAATCTCCCATTCCCATACATTTTATAAATGTCTGCGATGATATTTCTAATTGTTGCCATCAGTATCACAATACTGAGAGGAGATTCCCTTCCATGAAGTAAGACTTGTTAAAATAGATATGACTGCCATACCCTTAGTGCCTCCTCTCTGAACATCATCTAGTGCAATTATTTAAGGAGACCAAAAATTTACACAGTACCTCAGATGTAGTCTTACCAATAGCCTGTATAACTGCAGCAAAATAATCTCTAGTTTTATATTCCACTCCCCTTGAAGTAGATTGCAAATTTATTTTCCTTCCTAATTGTTATACCTGCATGCTAGCTTTTAAGTAATTCATGCATCAGAGCAAATAGATTGCCATGTACCTCAGAGTTCTGCAATCTGTCTCCATTTAAATAAAATCCTGCTTTTCTAATTTTTCTGATTTTCTGATTTGGAATACCTCTTTCAAATCTCCTCAACCCTCTCTTGAAGGAGGACATCCCCAGCTTCTCCAAACTATGCAAATTAAGTTTCTGATCTCTGAACCATTCTTGTGAATCTTTTCTGCACCTTTCATGTTCCTTCCTCAACCAATATACTGGATGCACTTGTCCAATTGCAGCTGAATCAATGTTCTGTACAAGTTTATAATAATGTCCTCTCATCAAATTTGTCAAACCACATTTTCCTGTGTCTAAAATTCTACTTTTGGAATATGGCTGATAGCTTTGGAAGGTGGTCTGAGAATGTTGTCCTATTATGAACTATGGTAGCATCAAATGTGTAAGTGTCTGAGCCTAAAGAAGGGAAAATCGGAGAACTTTGGCTCATTTTAAAACTGTAGAACTAAATGAAAACTGAAAAATGATTAAAGCAGATTCCAGAATTACCCACTAATTTTGAAATGCGGGAACATAATTTAGTATCTTTCAAGCACAACCACAGAGGAATGAACTGTTGTAAGAATTTAACATTAACTCTTATTACGCCATTGAGCCCCACATGAAACAATAGTTGACTAACCTACAGTTTTTCTCTGTGGGGAGCATCTAATTAAGGTTGTTGATTTGCTCACCGAGCTGGCTGGTTATAGTTCAGACGTTTCATCACCATGCTAGGTAACATCATCAGTGCTGCCTCTGATGAAGCGATGTTGTTCTACTGCACTTAGTATTTATATGATCCGGTCTGTTGAGGTGTTTTGTGTCACTTCCGGTTCTTTTTTGCAAGGGTTTGTATATGAAGTATAATTTCTTCACCAACCAACTGAACTCTACCCGCGAACGTCTTCATTCCCTCCACGAATGCCTCAGGAACGAGGTACTGCCCCGCAGCGTAAAGTTAAAACCTCCACTCAACAACCCATAGGCACACAAAATAACTGAACAAAATGGACGCAGAATGCTTCAGGTAATGATTAACAATGCCCATAACCGGCTTCACAAGTACGAGCGAGAAATTTCGTGCCAAAAATCATTATACCAAAACGCTACCGACCAGCAATGGACTACAACCCTAAAACAGGCCATCACCACCAAACAACACAGGACCAGAACTAAGAAGAGAGATGAATTATAGGAGAAGCTAACCAAACTAATTGGCCACAAAGTCAAGGACAACAGCATACCAGACTCCTGGGTAAGAAACCTATCCAACAGACCACTTACAAAAACCGAGAAAGCTGTCCTAATACACGAACTAAACTATAACCACAGCAATGCCAACATAACAGACATAACAGACCAGTTCTGAGGAAGGGTCACTGGACCCGAAACATTAACTCTGTTTTCTTCTTCACAGATGCTGCCAGACCTGCTGAGTTTTTCCAGCAACTTTGTTTTTGTTCCTGATTTACAGCATCCGCAGTTCTTTTGGTTTTTATAACAGACTTCTTGGCTGCCCTGGAAGCTACACTAAAAAAAAATGGACTCACGGATGAAACTCAATGGGCCATCCGACAGACTACAATCCCTGCTTTGAACCAGCGGAATGATTGGGACACCTTAAACACGTCAGAGAGAAAAGCATTTGAGGGACTCGTGAAAGACAGGAACATCGTAATCCTACCTGCAGACATAGGGCGCATGATCGTCATTATGAACAAAGTGGACTACGCTGAGAAAGCACAGGCACTGCTTGCAGATACAAGCACTTACCAACAGGTGGAGATGCACCCAACACCGCAGCTAGGAAATAGGATCACCCAAACACTGAAGAGACTAAAGAATGCAGGACAAATAACCAAGACAGACTACATAAAAATGAAACGAGAAGGCTTGAACACTGCCCGCTTCTACAGACTCCCCAAAGTACACAAACCAGACATTCCCCTCAGACGAATTGTCTCCCTACTGGGCACACCTACATGCAAGCTAGCCAAGGACCTACAATAAACACCTGGTCAACGGATCACCCAACTCCATCCGCTCAACCCAGGAATTCCTTAATAACCTCAAGAACATTAAAATCAGTGATTACGAGAATATGATATCCTTTGACGTTACAGTGCTTTTCATGTCCATAGACATCCCACTAGCCAAAGAAACACTGGCCACGTTACTAGAGGAAGCAGGAATGCCGACCAACAGCTCCATCAGCAAGGACAATATACTCGGACTATTGGACCTATGCCTCACCACACACTTCACCTTTAACAGTCAAGTATACAAACAGTTTAATGGCACAACAATGGGGTCACCCATCTCAGGACTTATTGCAGAGGCCGTCAGGCAAAGATTGGAACGCATGACCCTCCCCCCAAATTCAGCCAAAACTGTGGATACAATACATGGACGACACCTTTATCATCATTAAATGCACTGAGTTAGAAGAGACACACCACTTCATCAACAACATACTCACTGGGATCAAATCCACAAGAGAAGAGGAAAATAACAATCAACTTCTATTCCTAGACGTCAGGGTAGAACAAATGACCAACAGGGAATTCCAAGCCACAGTGTACAGGAAGGCAACCCACACCAACCAAATCCTCAATTTCCACAGCAATCGTCCCAACGTCCACAAACAAAACTGTGTAAGGACACTATTTAAATGGGCTGCAATGCACTGCAATACACCTGAACCTCACAAGAAGGAGGAAGAGCACCTATACAAGGTCTTCACTGTCAATGGATACCCCACCAACTTCATCTGCAGATGCCTACTAGATATTCGACACCAAGTGAGCACAATACGACCTAATACACTAGCCACATTACTGCATATCAAAAACCTATCGGAACTGACAACAAGACTCCTATGACCACTAGGAATCAGAATAGCATACAAACCCACAGCCACACTATGACAAACACTTACAAGGACCGAAGACCCCATTCCCCCGAAATGCAGGACCAACATAGTGTACAAAATACCATGCAAGAACTGCCAAAAACATTACATCAGCCAGACAGGAAGGAACCTAGCCATCAGGCTACATGAACACCAGTTAGCAGCAAAATGACATTGCGAACTTTCCCTCATTTCAGTACACTCGGACAACAAAGGCCATGAATTTAACTGGGACGACATGACCGTCCTAGCCCAAGCCAATCATAGACACTCACAGAAATTTCTAGAGGTCTGGTTCTCCATCCATAAAGCTATCAATAAACATGTGGCATTAGACCCCATATACAAACCCTTGCAAAAAAGAACCAGAAATGACACAAAATACCTCAACAGACTGGATCATATAAATACTAAGCGGAGTAGAACAACATTGCTTAACCAGAGGCCGCACTGATGATGTTACCTAGCATGGTGACGAAACATCTGAACTATAACCAGCCAACTCAGTGAGCAAATCACCAACCTCACCTATAGCCCGAGCTACAAATCTTCACAAGAACCTTAAGCAACTAGTTAAATTTCTTGAAATAATTTTCCTGAAATATTGACATAAAAGAAATAGAATTGGTCAAATTTTTAGAATCGGGTTTAGACAGGATATCATGCATTCAGAATTAGCACATTGAGCCAAAAATCAGTTCAAATGGAATTTCTTGATTTAGTTTGCTAATCTGCAGAATAAATTAGCTTTCCATTTTAGGTGTGGGATTATAGATTTTATTTTCTATGAGGATCACGTTCTCATGGCATGAAGTACTACACCATGCTTCATATTAAAAATGAAAATGCAATCCTTGTCTTGGTGCATTATTAAGTAATACAGTACAGACAAGCATCCAAGTCAACAGCTGGACAACAGCAGTTGTTATCAGTTTTCTTGGATGAGGTAAGGAAAAATGAGGCAGGATTTGTTGAACAGTGTGACGGGCTTTGCTGTCTATGCTCCCAATTGACGAATGACTATCAGCAAGAGTCAACACATTAAGGATAAGAAAATAAGAAATTTGAGACGAGAGGGACAAAACAAACTGAAATTTGCATTCGAATGTATTTGTCAAGCAACATTCAAATCAGGCAAATATTTGTCCAGGCTCTGTAGTAATTATTATATTCAAAATTACTGGATTAATGTGTCAATTAAGCAGACCCAATTTCGGGCGATCATTGTGAAGATATACATGCCGTAAATCTCAAATTTCATATGAAAATAAATATTTTGTCACTGATAAGCTGCTGATGTTTTCAACACTTGATGACTGGAAACCAGCAGTTTAAATCTTACTCTTCCTATATTTCGGCAAGCAGTCCACTCTCTGGGTGCTGTTCTCTCTAACCTTTATAAAGAATTATTTTCTTTTTTCTCAAATATTGGAGGCAAACAACCAATTAACAATGTTCCTAGTACATGAATGATTTCCTGAAAAAGAAAGGTTGCAAGACAACCTGTTGGTGCTTGATTCGGTGGCTCACCGGTTAGCACTGCTGCCTCACAGGGCTGGGGACCCGGGTTCAATTCCAGCCCCAGGTGACTGTCTGTATGGAGTTTATACATTCTCCCTGTGTCTGCCTGGGTTTCGTTCAATTGCTCCGGTTTCCTCCCATGCAGTCCAAAGATGTGCAGGTTAGGTGGATTGGCCATGTTAAATTGCCCATAATGTCCAGGGATGTGCAGGTAAGGTGGATTAAGTATGGGAATGCAGACTTGTAGGGAGTTGGGTCTGGAAGGAATGCTCCTCATAGGGTCAGTGTGGACTTGATGGGCTGAACGGCCTACTTTCATGCTGTACGGATTCTAAGATTTTATTTAAAGTTAATATATGCCACTTTAAAAATGACTAATATGTAAGAGCTGTACAAATTGTAAAGAAATACTGCTACAAATTATTGAATGGGGATAAAAATCACAATCAGTCATGGCTGGCTGTTGATCAAACCATTGAACTTTGAGAACAGTGGGAGAAAATTGTTATCTTAAAGCTGCTGGAATGTATTAAACAGCTATTAAAACATGTATAATGGCATGCTGCTACAGTATTCCCAATTGATTAATCATGAACATGTGATTTTTAAAAAAAACTGAAAGAACTGTGGATGCTGGAAACAGAAACAGAAACAAAAACAGAAATTACTGGGAAAACTCAGCAGGTCTGGCAGCATCTGTGGAGAGAAACCCAAGTTAACATTTCAGGTCCAGTGACCCTTCTACAGAACATTTGATATTTTGTTGCTTGGCACTAAGCATAACCTCCTCATTGGATGTGATCTAAAAGTCCCACAGAGTACACTCATCTATACAGTCGTGATTTAGTGAAAACTTCCATGTCAATAAAATATCATAAAATTTACAACATGTTGAATGCAGTGTGACTCTGTTTTAGCAGCACACTAATGTTATAATTATGGCTAAGAATCCTCACGGAAAAGCTGATTTTATCTTTTTTTTTTACTCAAAGATTAATTGATCCACTTGGAAACAATGGTAATAACATCATAACATGGTAGAGCTTCGCATTCAGATTACGAGAGAGAAGCTTGGGTTAGAAACAGCGATCATAAAATTAAATAAGAGTATTTGCAAAGGAGGGAGGCCAGGGTTAGCTGGAGTGAACTGGAAAAATAGTTTAGCAGCTAAGACAGTTGAGGGAATAGTAATGGGGAAACCAGGAAATGGTAGAGGAGTTGAATAAATACTTTGCTTCAGTCTTCACAATAGAAGATGCTAATAATATTCCCCGATAAATATTAAATAATCAGGGGCAAAGGGCACAGAGGAAATTAAAGTCGCTATAGTTCTACCAGACCTTAGGATTATCCACTTATTAGAGAGACAGCTGGTGGTGGTTTAACCTGAGGGTCACCACATCTCGGGCAAGGGGAGTGGTTGAGAAGGAGAGTCCTTCATGGGAACTTCAGCCGGTGTGAAAATTGAACTCAGTGTGTCATTCTGCATTGCAAACCAAATGATTTTCGTTAGCTTCTATCTTAATATTGTCACAATTTATTTCACTATCTGAAAATTTAAATTAAAAGTCAAAGATTTTAAGGTTTTAATTGTTTGGCTTCCCAAGTGTGTGAATGGTCCAATTTGATCGGTTGCCTACTTATTTGTTGATATCACTACGGCTATGTGCCAAGAGACCCCTTTGATGGGATGCTAGATTTAAACTGCTATCAGTTAAGGGGAAATTCCTCTCCCAGGGATTGCAGAACCTTTAAGGGCAGTTTTCTTAAAGATCAATGGCAAGCTCACTGTCTTTATTGCTGCCTGCCAAAGTCTAGGCGCATATCTCCAACCTACCGTTGGAAAATAACTATATTGAAGTAGTGGTATGGATCATGAATGTGTGTCTGGTTCCCTAACCCCCTTTTTCAACTGGCTTTAGTACTAATTATCATAATGTAGCTCAGCAAAACTCATTCAGTAGTGCAATTTATAGCTCATTAATTAAGCAGTTTGATTTTCAATGACTCAGTGTTAATAACTTGCCAAGAACAAATTAATGTACCTTGTGGAGAGCACCTGCTTTTTACAAGACCATATATGTCAATTATCTTACTCTGGAGTTAATTTGAAAAGGCATCAATTTTAGGCTGCACAGGCAAAATTGCTTCAGGTCATCACTTGTAGTGAAATCATGAATTCACTTTTTAACGTCTTTTAAGACGTTATTATAAATAGAGCAAAGCTGATTGCCCCTCTGATGCTTCTTCTCCATTAACAGTGGAGAGAATTTGAAACTGGGGACAGTTAATCTTTAATATAGTCTTATACATTGTTTTCATGTTAGCTGATAATTTTCACATTAAGTAATAAGGGTGTCACTTCATCTCTGGACTTAAACAGCACAAATGATCTGCAAAGTCCAGCTGATTTATGAATGTTATCTGTAACTGGAGGTAATGCTGGTAGCTGAAACGTACTCCAGCGTTTTTTAGACTCTGGAATATATATATGTGTATTTACATTTTTGCTGGGCCTAGTGACCGAATTATTCCCCTTCCTCACCGCTAGGAAGAACCTTTACCTCTCTATCTCCACCCTCACCAAGTTCCCTGGCCTTAACCCCCTATTATTCTCCCCTTTGGCCATTTCCTTTAATGTCTTCAAAAAGAATGCAGAGGTGTAATGAGAAAGAAAAGGACGTGGAGCTTAAAAAAAAGTGATTAAAAGTGTGTTTGAAAGATTGTATTTTCAGAATGGTTTTAACTGAGGAGGGAGGCATGGGGGTTTAGGGAGGGAGTTCTGGTGTATGGACCATAAACAAATGGTGGTGTAGCTGCCATTGGTAGAAGGAGTGATGTGCTAAACAAAATATGTTCAATGCGAAAGACTTCCTCCCATTGACTAAGGTTCCTGAAACGGCAAGGAAGGTGTGCATTAGGGACAATGAGGAAGGGATGGAACTTGTGAATTTCAAATGTGAAGCATTGCCTGCACCATTAATCAGTATAGATCACTGACAGGAATGATGAGGCTTAGCGACTGGCTATGGGAAACGATTTAAGCAGCAGTGAGGAAGGGATCTTCTAGAGCAGTTGAAGTTTCCTTACCTGTGGGCCAGGAAGTACAGGTTCAAGTCCCACCTGCTCCAGAGGTGTATCATGGCACACCCAAACAGGTTCATTAAAAATCTAACAAAAACAAAGTTTGTAACATTGAGGATGTTGTGGCATAGAGGTCTCTAGGCTAGAAGATCCAATTTTAGGCCCTCCCAGCCCTGGGTATGTGACGTAACCTGTTCGAACAGGTTGATTAAAGTAACTAAAAGCAGCAAAGTGCTGAATGAAGTGTAATTTATAGAATAGAAATCAGCTAGGAGAGCATTGGAATCAGAAACATTTCAAAGCATCTGAAGGAGCCTAAAAAGTATTTTGAAATCCTGTTCTTGGAGGTTAGTTTTAACTTTTCTGTAGCTGAGTCTGTTGTCTGAATAAACTATTCTGTACAAAAGGATGAAACTTTATCATTAGACCTGAATGTTCCTTCAGTTTTTCAAGGCTAGGTAATCCGTGGTTGAAGTATTTGATGGGAGAATTTCAATGATTGTTACTTAAATGAATTTTCAGAAGGCATTTGATAAAGTCCCTCATAAGAGACCTAACTAATGCTGAAACTCATAGAGTTGAATACACATTTATTGGCCTGGTTAGGGAAGTGGCTAAGCAGAGCAGGAGAGCGAGTAGAGATAATGGGCAGGTTCTCTAGTTGGTAGCATGTGAGCGTTGGTGTCCCATGGAGATCTTGGTTAGAGCTTCAATTATTCCTCATTTTTATTAAGGATTTAGATGAGGTCACATATCCAAATTTGTGATGACGCAAAGATGGATGGCATTGTATGTAATGAAGATGGAAATTTAATATTGCAAGTATGTTATTAGATTAGAAGGGGTTAGGGTTAGGTAAGTAGGCAAAACTGTGGCAAATGAATTCAACGTAAAGAAATGAAAGGTTATCCACTTTGGCCCTAAAATGATAGAACAATGATAGAATTGGATACTTGGAATCCAGATACATAGACTATTTAAATGTTATAAATAGGTACAGAAAGTAATCATGAAAGCTATTGGAATCCTGACTCTCTTTAATCTAGATGACAAGAATGCAAGGGGGAAATAGAATTCAGACTTCAGTTGGTTTAATCATACTTGGAGTACTGTTAGCATTTCTGGACACTATACTTTAGGAAAGATATATTGGCGTCAGTGTTTTATAGGTTTACCAGAATGCCACATGGAATTTTGAGGAACCATAGAAATGATACAGCCCAGGAGGAAGTCATTCAGCCCATCTTGTCCATGATGATCAAACGCTCCCAGATGCCCTTTCTGCGCCTATCTTCCTCTACACTGCCCATTGCCCTGCAACTTAAAGCGCTTAAGGTGCTTTTTAAGAGGTTACGGTCTCTGCCTGCACCACCAAAGCAGGCAGTGAATTCCAGACACCCTCTACCCTCTACGTTTTTAAAAAAAAACATTTTTTCTCATGTCCCCTCTAATCATATCATAGAATCCCTACAGTGTGGAAACAGGCCCTTCGGCCCAACAAGTCCACACTGACCCTCAGAGCATCCCACCCAGACCCATCCCCCTATAACCCAACTAACCTAGACATCCCTGAACACTATGGGCAATTTAGCATGACTAATCCACCTAGCCTGCACATGTTTGGACTGTGGGAGGAAACCGGAGCACCCGGAGGAAACCCACGCAGACACGAGGAGAATGTGCAAACTCCACACAGACAATCGTCCGAGGCTAAAATTGAACCCGGGCCTTCTGCAATTAAATTTCAATAAAAACATTCCCTGGAATTTAGAAGTTTAAGGGGTGATTTTACCAAATTTTTCACATTATAAAGGGGAACAGACCGGGTAGATTAGAAAGTCTGGTCTAAAACAATTAGAGCTGGACCTTTCAAGATGTAAATTAGAAAATACTCAACACACAGAAGTGCGACAGAAGTTTGGAACTCCTTCAGCAATGACAGCTGATGCTAGATCAATTACTCATTTTACATGTAAGGTTGATAAATTTTTGTTAACCAAAGCTTTTTACGGATAGGACACAAAGACGAGTATATAAAGTTGCACTACATATTGGCCACAATCTCATTACACATCAAAACAGTCTTTGACAACTAAATGGTTTATTTCTGTTCCTATGTCTTGTTCCACATTCAATTATAAGCTTTCTTGTGTGTATTGTTTTTGAGTCATAGCAGTGTTGTGAAATTCTCCTGACAGTGTAAAACATCTAGTCTACTGCAGTAATATGCTTCTGTGTTCTCAAATACAAATAGCTTACCAAAGTAAATGTAATTCAACTTGTACAAATAAGCTTCCTTTGAATTACTACTAGTTTTCTTCTCCATCTTTAGAGAAGTGCATCATATCTTCTTTAAAGGTGTGCTCAAATCGAGGTTATGTTACTGGGCTAGTAAGCCGCAGATCCGAGTTGAAATCTCATCATGACTGAAGAATTTAAGGTCAAAGAATCAAATAAACCTAGCAGGGGAAAAAGAACTTAAATTATTATAAATACCCCATTTGGTTCTCTAATACCCGTTAGGGATGCAGAAGTACCACCCTTGACCATTCTCGGCAATAAATGGTCCCCTTTCTATGATGCTGTGGTTGACTCCTGGCTGCCTTCTTATCAGTAAATCACTTAGCTGTATTGATGAAGGTGGCTCATCATTACCTCTTTGAAGGCAATTAGGAACAGACAGTAAATTACCAGCAACATGCATGCCCCTCAAATGGACTTTAAATAATGTTATAATTTGTGCATATTATATAGAGGGACTGCATTGGCAACACAGAAGACCCTTAAGCCAACTAGTATAAGCCTGAATCACCACTGCTGAATAAAATCAAAGTTGCTGGAAAAGTTCAGCAGGTCTGGCAGCATCTGTGAAGGAGCAAATAGAGTTAACGTTTCGGGTCTAGTGATCCTTCCTCGGTTCTTTGTTTTTGTTGCTAATTTGCAGCATTGACAGTTCTTTTGGTTTTTATTCACCACTGCTGAAGCCTGCTATGTGTTTTCGTAGTTTGGCTTCCCAATTGCCTGCCTACAGATTTGAAGTTGAAATGGCATATTTGAAAGTCCTGAGTTCCTTTGAAATATTGAGGTTCGTAGTTTTCTCTTCTTCATGTGAATTCCATACAGGCAAACACATTTGCAGAAAGAGAGTTGAATTCCCACAGCTCAGTAGTTGGAAGTGTGGGAAAATGAGAGCCCTTTACATTACATTACTGATTCTGTTTATTTTTAAATAAAGTATAATACGGATTCCACACCACCAACACATTGATGTGATTCATTTGGACTGATCCGCATTATTAAAATAGCTAGTGTATTCCATAAATATTGAGTGTGTTTCAGTTTACATGTTACTGTGCAGGTAAAAGGACACATGCTGTTACAGTTCATATATTAATGATATTGAATCACAGATGAAAGCTAGTTTAGCATTTATGAAACCTGTCTTTGAATAACATCTGACAGTAACATAAACATTACGCCTAAGTGTTGGTTCTGGATTGTTAACAAATTTTATAATATTGGATCTATAGCATGTGTGAAGGGAAAAATGGCTATTGAAATGGTTAAAAGATCTAATTAAATTGGAATCAGAGATTGTAACATCTTGAAATGTGAACCTTGAATAATGTATAAGTGTCACCTTAAACCCTGAGATTACAGCCTGGAATTTTTTTTTTGTTGGTATAAATTAAATGTCATCCACAATCAAACAAGGCTGGAAGGCAGCATAACATCTGTGTTGGCTCAGGTTGCTAAGCATTGTTGCATCGAAACCATTAAGTATACTGCTTGCTGTGATTGATGGCTAAATAGTTGGTACGTCAAAATCTCAACTCTGACCTAGGCCACATGGTGTGAACATGGTACGTGAGTAGTTTTTGGAAGACTATGCACCTCATATTTTAACTGCCGGGACTCCAGCAGCAGCCTACCTGCCTTGGCCATCTGACACCTAATGGAACTGAGAAAGTCATGAGCTGATAATGGCATTGGTGTCACTTTATAACTCTTAGGATTGGGAAGATTGCACATTGCCAGCCAAACCTGGCATCAAAAACTAGGAGCAACCATCGTTGGGTCAGCAGGTTGAAGAGATGCAGAAGATTTCTTTTAATCCAATCTCGTCCCTAGTCTCTGATTTGTCTCCTCTCATATATCAAACATACTTATTGGTGTAGGGATTTCATAATCGCAGTTAGAATCAAATACCCTAAGATTATGCTGGGCTGTTCTGGATGATCGTCCTGCAGCTGATTCAATTCTGTCCACTACTGCTGGACTGGGACAATTCCATCGCAGAAGCTGAATGTTTCTTTCATGACAGGACTAAACAGGATAAGCTACTAATTTGGATGTAATTTAATGTAGAAAATGGACTGTGAGAAAAACGGACATCCAAAAATTAAATGTTATGATGTGGTTGTGGAGAAGTTTGGAGTGAGTCAGTTGGAGAGAACATGAACAAAGAAAACATTTTCAAGGTGGTGGCAGACAAAAGGTGACTCTTATACATCATCAAGGTCGGGTTGGCCACGTTCTAAGACATTAGAACCTGCCGAAGGAGGTGATTTAATGATGATTAGAGGGACGCAGGTGAAGAAAAAGATATTATTGATGTGAAACAGGTCAAGATTGCAGGCTCCTATGAGAAACTGAAGAGAAAAGCACAAGACCAGGAAAAAATGGAGAAACGAGCAGAGAGCCTGCTATCCAGCATGTCCCCATTGCACCATTCAGCACAATGACTTGTCTATTTATGATGGGTACACCTTTGCCATTTTACTTCAGCAATCAAGCCTGTAACCTTAACACAGTTCTCTTCAAATGGGCCTTTT
Source organism: Rhincodon typus (assembly GCF_021869965.1). NCBI lineage: Eukaryota > Metazoa > Chordata > Chondrichthyes > Orectolobiformes > Rhincodontidae > Rhincodon > Rhincodon typus. The sequence goes on from NC_063349.1 coordinate 35,816,698, forward strand.
TCTACTGGGCCAACATCCAGATTTTCTGCATTATGTCGACAGCAAGTACCATCTCTACAGTTGATCTCCAAGACTACTGAACATGCGTGTTTGTGGTGGAGGGTTAGGATAGCAGTCAAGGTTTCTTTTTGTACCGAGATATCCTTTCACTTGATGAATAATTACAGTGCTCAATCATCTCTCAGGTCAATGGTCTCTCCTCACTTGTAATGCTGTGGAATTTTGTGGTGTAAATCTCTGATCTGCTCTCCCCTGAGCCTCTGCAGGTGTTTAAATGTTTCCTTGAACTATCAACTAGCATTCAATCAATAAATCAATTCTGTACATCAGCACACAGTAGTTTGTAAAATTCACTGCTGCAGCTGGAAAAGATTGACAAACTGAAGGTATTCCCCAAGAAACATTCAATAATTGAAATATTTTCTGATCACCCTGTGCAAAGATGTTATTACACACATCTAGAGTAGGTGGAGCTTGAACTCAGGCCTCCTAGCTCAAAGGTAGGACCACAACCATTATACCACAAGAACCCCACAGTCAACAATTGGCGATTTAATTCCTAAGTGGTATGCACTTGATCATTTCTAAGTGTATGCTATAGTCTTGGAGTTCATTTGTGTCTTTGTATAATGATCTGGCCAATTTGTTTAATAGAATTCTTGCAGTTTTTCTGACTTGTTAGGTAATGGACTGTAATTCCATTTGCTATGCACAAAAGACCATCAAGTTATTTGTGATCTCATTAATGCAGGCTCATCAATTAAATTTCTGTTTGGTAAGCTATATTGATGTCATTTAGTAGAGGTGACCTTTTCCATGCATATGGTAAAAAACAATAGAGTACTTTTTATGTCAGATGCATAATAGAATCTTGAGTAAACTTTTGAAATTCCGGAACCTGAAACTAAGTATGAAAAACTGAATGCAAATAAACAGTTTCCCTCAAGTGATCTGAGAGAAACTGTGTTCTGCTGCTCTGTATGGAAGTGAAATGTGTGCATAGAGAAATGTTTCCAACTGAAAAAACTCCTCATCTCACTGTATTATCTATTTTTTATAGGATTAACTGATTGTTTTTAAAAAGCTGTCTCTTTAAAAACAACCTTATCTTATGGCATGAGAGCGTGATTGGCAAGGCCAGCATATGTTGCCAACTAATTGCCCTTGAACTGAGTGGCTTGCTTGGCCACGTCAAACAGAGGGCAGTTAAAAATCAATCATTCTGTAGTAGGTCAGCAATCATGTATAGCGTAGGTATGTCATTACCGGATTAGTGAACCCGACGTGTTTTCATGACAATTTATTGAGACTAGTTTTATGTTCCAGATTTATTAATTGAATTTAAATTCCACCAGCTGCCATGGTGGGAATTGAACCCATGTCCCCAGGCCTGTGAATTACTAGTCCAGTGAAATTACCACTACCCCAACTTCTCCCATAACATCTTTAATGCAAACATCATGAGAACACAAGAAATAGGAGCAGGAGTAGACCATCTGGCCCATTGAGCCTGCTCTGCCATCCAATAAGATCATGGCTGATCTTTTTGTGGACTCAGCTCCAAGAGGCCCTTAATTGGAGTATTATTTATTTTTGCCTCCACTCGACTACTTCATCTCTGCTTTTCTGATGATGCTCGCTCATGCTGAGATATAATTCTCCAGTTACTGATCATTTAATACTATCTAAGTCAGTTGTCTGTTTTTAGTAACAAAAACAGAAGTTGCTGGAAAAGCCCTGAGGAAGGGTCACCGGACCTGAAACGTTAACTCTGATTTCTCTTCACAGATGCTGCCAGACCTGCTGAGCTGTTCCAGCAACTTTTATTTTTGTTTCTGATTTATGGCGTCCGCAGTTCTTTTTGGGTTTTTTTTTGTCTATTTTTAGTGTTAGCTTAACCGGTGAGTACTACAATGATATTCAGTCATGTGTTCATTGTGGCCAGATTCTGTCTTTGTCCAAATTATATGCATGTGCACTTTCCACAAGTACTACTGAACAGTAATTAAAAGTAGAAACTGTCAAGCTTCCTTCCACTTCTCCTCCACCTCATTTCCCAGGGCCATTAACCCTGGCTGAAGGGTTGGGATTAGGAATCTGACCTGGGAACTCTGACTTGCACTTCACCTAAATGGAGCAGTTATCAAGTGAGCAACAATGAGTTAATACGACAGTGAAAATGGTTGGGAGCCAGTTTTGTTTCATAATACCTGAAAATCATCATCAATAAATTACAATGGTAGTGTATGATGTATCATTTTCATTCTTAAGCCATTCCAACATCAGTGTAATTATCATTTTGTAATTTTTCCATTGGCTGAAGTCAAATTAAATGGTCTTTTATTGTTTAATTTTGAGAGAACTTATAGATTGTGGCAATCTTTTTTGGAGTCTTTTTTATCAGCCTTCTTTGGGCAAGAAGATAGTAAATTATCAAAAGGTTTTAAATTATTTTCTCTTTCCTTCCATTCTGCCTTTGTCACTGTAAAAGCACAGCACGCTTTAGTGTTCAGTTACCCATGTGCATCTGTCTGAAGGTTTTTGTTTTAAAATTAAGGAGTAACTATTAAAGAGCACAAAAAGTCTTTTCTTCGAAAATGTTGCATAATATGAAAATCCATTTCTTTTACTACAGCACCTGCCAGCAGAAAACCAGGAGATCCACTCATTATTTCAGACATTAAGAAAGGAAGTGTTGCACACAGGTGAGCTTTTTCACTTTGCAAGTATTTTAAAATTGGTCATTAAATGCTTTGAGTTATGTATTCATAAAAGGACTAAATGCGGTTTATGCAAAATAAGATGTATGTGTGTGAGGCTTATGGTAAGGCCTGTATGGTTTGTGCAGCAGCTTGAATGAAGTGCAATCATTTACATTTTAGCCAAGCATAGGAACAACAAATCACCTTGCCATTAAAGAGATTTCATTGTTCTCACAATCTGTTAATATCTTTAATGTAAGTACGGTTTCAGTGACAATTTATTATAAGCTCTTCCTATCATCTGTCCATCCTTTCTGTGGGGATAAAGTGAGGTTATACACTTTGGCAGGGTAAATAAAGGAACTGCATATTATTTAAATTGAGAGACCCTGCAGAAAGCCACAGCGCAGAGGGATTTAGGGGTCCTCGTGTACAAATTACAAAAAGCTAGCTTTCAAACTCTGCAGGTAAATGGGAAAGGCAGATGGAATGTTGGCCTTTGTTTCAAAAGGAATGGAGTATAAAAACGCGGAAGTCTTGCTAAAACTATACAAGGCACTAGTTGGATCACAGCTGGAATACTGTGGATAGTTTTGGGAGCTTTATCTAGGGAATGATGTACTGGCATTGGAGGCAACCCAGAGAAGGTATCACTAAATTGGAAAGTTGGGCAGAGAAATGGCCGATGGAGCTTCAATTTGGACAAGTATGAAGTGATGAATTTTGGGAGGCCAAATGCAAAAGTAAAGTATACAGTTAATGGCAGGACCCTGAGATACATAGAGGGATCTTAAGGCCCTTAAAATGGCAACACAAACGAATAAGGTGGTAAAGAAGGCATATGGTGTTCTTGCCTTCATCGGTCAGGGTATTGAGTATAAAAGTTGGCAAGTCATGTTGCATGTCTAATCAACTTCAGTTAGGCCACATCTGGAGTATTGTGTACAGTCTGGTCCCCATATTAGTGATGATGTAGAGGCTTTTGAAAGGGTGCAATAAAGGTTTACCAGGATGTTGGCTGGATTGGAATGTATTGGGTTTGAGGAGAAATAGGACAAACTTGGATTGTTTTCGCTAGAGCATTAGAGGCTGAGAGACGACCTGACAGAAGTATATAAAACTAAGAGAAGCATGGATATGGTGGATAGTTGGAGTCTTTTTCCCATGGTGTAAATGTCTAACACTAGGGGACACGGGTTTTAGATGCGAGGGAGAAAGTTTAAGGGAGGTATGCAAGGAAAGTTTTCTACACAGAGGGTGGTAGATGCCTGGAATGCACTGCCATGGGAGGTGGTCAAAGCAGAGTTTGAGGCATTTAGACAGACACACGAGCAAGAAAGGAATAGAGAGATATGAACCATGTGCAGGCAAATGAGATTGGTTTAGAATGGCATCATAATTGGCACAGACTTGGTGGGCTGAAGGGTTAGTTCCTGTGCTGTACTGTTCTGTGTCCTATGTTCAAGGTTGATCCCCAGAGGGATATTCTTATGCGGAAAGGTTGCATAATTTGAATTTAGAAGAATGAGAGGCAACTTTATTGAAGCATATACAATTCTTAGGGGACTTAACAGAGAAGCTGCAGAAAGTTTGCTTCCCCTTGGGGGATAGCCCATGACCAAGGGGCATAATCTCAGAGTAAGGGGTCGCCTATTTAAGAGAGAGAAGAGGAGGAATTTCTTATTTCAGAGGCTAGTAAAGTTGTGGAATTCTTTACCACAGAGGGCTTTAAGGTTAGGTTTTTGTCTATACGGGGTTGAGACACAGATTTTTGTAAGTACAACTTCAAATTTATAGCTATCAAATTGGCAAGTGAGATTATTACAGAGATGGACATCGGCAACTTTAATAAACTTGCAAAGTGGATACATATTGACAAATTAATTTTTGTTGCAGGTAAGTGTGACATAGTACACTTCAGCAGGAAGAATAACAAAACCGCGTACTGTTGGAATCTAGCTGTCCAAATGAAACATGAAACAAGAGAAACAGAGGGATCTTAGAAATCACTAGAAATAGTAACTCTAGAGTAACAAAACCAGCAAAGTAATCTGGTTCTTTTCAGAGTGATAAAATTAAAAAGTGGAGAAAGTTATGTTAACTTATATAAAACCAAAATAGATCTCATTTGGCTTCTGTGTTCATAAAAGGGATGTACTGGCACTAAAGGTGAAAAATTATTTCCTGTAATGAAAGCAGATTGGACGTAGGAGGAATGATTGAACAGACAAGTGCTCTTTTCTCTAGAAAAGAGAAGATTGAGGGGTAATTTCATGGGGTCTTTCAAATTATGAAATAGTTGATGGAGTAAGTGTAGAAAAGGTGTTGCAACCCTGTAATGGTGATACTTCCAAAAGTAGGGAATTCGTAATTATAATCAAGGAAACATAGGACCATGTGGAATGGTTTATGACAGGAGAGGAACTTGGAGGCGACAATATTCCTCAAACATTTTCCTGCTCAGTGGTATCATTATCCTAATATTCCCAACCTTTTGGATGTGTCATGGGCACAAGGCTGCAATTGTTCAAGAAGGCGGCGCTCCACCATCAACTCAGGGCAATTAGGGACAAGCAATAAGTGAGGACTCAACATACACTTGTTCAAGAAAAATCATTCATTAATCATGAAGATGTGCTTTCCTTTGATCTAGCTCATAGCCACCAATGTGTCTAAAGTCGAAATGTTTCAATATTTAGCACACGGTTCCTCAATTGTATATTGTATTTAAGTCATTTCTGCCATATTCTACTGATGCCTTCATCCATTGACATTTGATCAGATGTATTTCTATAAAGCACGGCAGTCTTAGAGCTACCCGTTACATGAGATTTGATAGTAAGTGTTGGCAGGTAATTTGACAACCATTTTAATCCTGTTCACCATTCAATGTATGCACACACATTTTCAGGTATAAATCACAAAGAAGCTGGATTCATAGCTGATATTTCACCTCTGTGCTCTGGGATCTCACATGCTCCTGTGAAAATCAGCTAGCTCCAGATGGGCTGGTAATTGAACATTAGATTTTCTAACCCATTTAGCTTGGTGGTATATTGGGCAGTACTTTTATCTGTTGGTCATCAGGGAAGTTTATCATCACCAACTTAGATTTTCTAATGATAATTGCAGTTGCTTATCTCTGCGTAAATTAGAATTACTTGACAATCTCCAATGTAATAAAGCACTGTTCAATTAATACTCCATCAATTATGACTTCAAAATACTGAAGAACAGGTGAAGAAACGATCGATTTCAACTTCCAATGTGAATTTAGATTTAAAGCTTGAGTGATGACTGTTTTTCATAAGCATTGTGTATTTTCAAACAGAACTGGAACATTGGAGCTGGGAGACAAGCTGCTTGCTGTAGACAGCATCCGTTTAGATAACTGTTCCATGGAAGATGCAGTTCAGATCCTTCATCAGTGCGAGGAACTTGTGAAACTCAAAATACGCAAAGATGAAGACAACTCAGGTAGAAAGGAACACGTAGCTTTCTTTTAATTTGGCGAGCATTGTGACTGAGCAGTCATTCCTAAGTTTCAGTCAAAATGTTTAAAGTTTTCCCTAATTGTCCTTTGTTAACTTGAGCAGAAGTAGTGCGGGAAATATGGCGAAGCAGCACAAATATTGTTGTGATTCTGACAGTGAAGTTTTTAAAAAATGACAACGCTCACAGTTATCCATTCTGCTGCCCATGCATGTATTTTGTTTATGAATTTAAGCACTGTTAAAATGCTGCCAACCTTATTTGTTTAACTGATTCTCATGCAACTTGCATTTTCATTCAATATTCATATGTTAGTAATCAAATTATGGAAGTTTTTATTGGAAGATTACTATGTGACCAAGTCATTGTAATTGGAGAGATAATAAAATTAATTAGAAAATATGAGATTATGAAGGTCAAAGGCAAAAACCAAGTACTTGAATCATGAACGAGTCTAATTATTCACAGATGCCATTGTTATAGTTAAGGATCTTGAATTTGTGTTCAGGTTATTGTATTTGTGTTCTCTTTCATTGTGACTATTGTTAAAGTGTGAGGTTTATACAATTATTGTAAAGTCATGAGTTGAATCACAGGAAGCCTACCCATAAAGTCATGTTAGTTGGAGCTATGAGTTAGCCAAGGAAGCTCTTGTATAACCCTATTTACCTGGAAATATGCTTTTCTTTAAAAGAAAAAAGAAAAGTAAAAACAGAAGTAATAAGATTAGGGAACAGAAGGAGTCACTTTAGTCCATTGAGCCTGCTCCGCTATTCAACATGATTATAGCTGATCTGATAGTCCTCAACTTCAATTTCCCACATTTTACCGATACCCCTCGATTCCCCTTCTGGTTACATTTGGTCTGTCTCAGCCTTGAATAAACTTAATGATCCAGCATCCAGTGCTCTGTGCAATAAAGAATTCCATAGATTCAGTTGCCTCTGAAGAAAGAAATTCTTCCCCATCTTTGTCTTAAATGTGCGATTCCTTACTCTGAGTTAGCCCCACTGGTTCTAGACTCTTTCACAAAGCGAATCATCCTCTTCACCTTTATGCTGTCAAGCCCCCTAAGAATCATATATGTTTCAATAAGGTCACTTCTGACTCTTCTACACTACAGGAAGTACAAGCCCAACCTACTTAGCTTCTCGTAAGAATGTCCCTTCATATCCGGGATCAACCCTGTGAACCTTTTCTGGGCTGCCTCCAATGCCAATATAGCTTTCCCTCAGATAATGGGACCAAAAGCATTCACAGTATTTTAGGTATGATCCGACTCGTGCCTTGTACAGTTTTAGGAAGACTTCCCTATGTTTATAGTTCCCTTTGAAATAAAGGCCAACATTCTATGTGTTTTTCCTACTACCTGCTGGACTGGTATGCTATCTTTTTTGTTATTTATGCCGAAAGACTCCCAGATCCTCCTGTGCCACAGCTTTTTGCAGTCTTTCTCTATTTAAATAATAATCAGCTCCTCTCTTCTTTCTGCCAAAGTGCATAAATTCACATTTCCGTGTGTTATATTCCATCTGCCAAATTTTTGCCTCCTCGCCTTGCCTTATCTATATCCCTCTGCAGACTCTTACTGTCATTGTCACCACTTGCCTTCCTACATTTTTTTGTGTCATCAGCAAATTTGGCTATAGTATATTTGCGTCCCTCATCCAGATCATTATTATAACTTGTAAATAATTGTGGCACCAGCCCTGATCCTCGTGGCACTTCACCAGCTACAGGTTACATCCAGAAATCACCTTTCTTATCCCAACTCTTGTATTCAGTTCATTAGATAATCCATTATCCATGCCGATGTACTGTCCCCAAAACACCATAGTATCTTATCTTATTAAGTAGCATATGTTTGCTTTTTGAAAGCCTTTGGAAATCCAAATATATTACCTTCACTTTTTCCCTGTATCCCTGTTTATTTCCTCAGAGTTCTGATGAATTTTTCAGACGTGGTTTCCCTTTCTCGAAGCCATGCTGACTCTGCTTACTTATATTGTACATTGCTATATGTTGTACTTAAAATAGACTCTACCGCTTTCCCAATGTCAGATGTTAAGCTAACTGGCCTATAGTTACTTATTTTTAACACCCTTTTTGGATAAGGGTGTTACTTTTTTAGTTTTCCAATAATCTGGGACTTTTCCAAATCCTCCTTCCTCACTGGGATGTATATCTTTGTTGTGAGTCATGAACTATTTTCTTAAATGTCTGCCATTATCTTTCAACTGTCTTTTCTGCTAAACTCACTGCAAGTCCACTTTGTAATTATCCTTTATTTAAATTTAATCAACTGATTCCCACCCAAGTTTCTCGCCCTCACACTAAATGCTAAATTCTGCAACATTACGGTCACTGTTGCCAAAAGGATCTTTTACTCTGAGATAATTAATTAAACCGCCTCATTGCACATTAACAAATCCAAAATAGCATCATCCCAGTTTGGATCTACAACGTATTGTTCCAAGAAACTGTCCTGAATACAGTCTCTGGCTATTTCTGTCAATTTGATTTTCCCAATCTACATGAAGATTAAAGTCACCCAGGGTCAATGCACTACTTTTCTTATATGCCCAAAAGTATCTTCTGGTTTATTCTCTGCCCCACAGTATAGTTACTGTTAGGTGGCCTTTATACTACCCCCACCAACGTTGTATTCTCCTTTGTTATTTCTTGCCTCTGCTCACATAAAGATTACATCTTCTGATCCAAGATAATTTCTTGCTAATGCATTTACCATTCTGTACTGACAAGGCTACCCAGCATTATTTTCTTCCTGCCTTGACTTTCAATAAGTCACATATCCCTGAAGATTTTGTTCCCATCTTGCCCTTGTCACCATGCCTCTGTAATGGCTATAAGATCATAGCCATTAACCTCTATTTGTGTCATTTTTTTTCACTTATTTTGCCCTGCATTGTCTGAGTGTTTAAGTAAGGTCCATTAATTTTGCCAATTTGCCACTTATTCCCCTTTGACTTTCTTTGCTATCTTTTAATTTTGTACATTCTGCTCCTCCTTGTAGTATTCTGAATATCATTACTTTAAATAGCTGCCCTATCCTTTTGCTTAATAAGAATTCATATGTATCCCTTCTCCAGAACCCCCTAACCCCCAGTCCCCTGCTCCAACTTGTTCAAAGTCCTTTCTACAGTCCTAGTTATTAGATTTACTGGGATAATGATTCTAGCAGAGTTCAAGTGAAATCTGTTACACTGGATCAGCCCCTTTCTACTCCAGGACTGGTGTTAGTTCCCTTTGGACTGAGACACAACCCAACGTGTGAAACGATGCTTTTTTTTTCAATTTTTTCACACTTTATAATTATTACTTTATAATAGCCAGAAATAACACTCCTGAGGAGCTGTGCATCATTTTGCATTGGTCCCAGGAGTATTGGATGTCAACTTATGAGACCAAGTATAGAATAGAATAGAATCCCTCCAGTGTAGGGACAGGCCCTTCGGCCCAATAAGTCCACACTGACCCTCAGAGCACCCACGTAATCTACACATCCCTGAACACTACGGGTAATTTAGCATGGTCAATCCACCTAGCCTGCACATCTTTGGACTGTGGGAGGAAACCAGAGCACCAAGAGGAAACCCACACCATCACGGGAAGAATGTGCAAACTCCACACAGACAGTCACCTGAGGGTGGAATTGAACCCGGGTCCCTGGCGCTGTGAGGCAGCAGTGCTAACCACTGAGCCACCGTGCTGCCTGTGTGTCATTAGAAGTAGAAAGGGGCAAACTCTGTTTGTTAGTTTAAAGTATAAGTTTCCTATGAAAGTGTATTTTTAATAGCAGTTTGTCATTAGTCCTTGATGCTGTAAATATTATTTTAAAAATGCTGTATCTTGATCTGTCATCCTTTCAACTACTAACTGGAAGTTTAATTTTCTCGTTAAATTATTATCAACGCTGAAGAAAATCATAACACTACTTAACAATTTAGAACTTAACAATGTTAGAAGTGCTGGCTAACCAGTCAGAACTCCTTCATTAGGTAACTATATCATCTTAACTGGAGTTAAATTATGTGATTTTTTTTTATAATTGATGCTACAAGAATTCTCATTTCACATCCTCATGATGTCTCAAAGCATTCACAGCTAAGAAATTATATTTACTCAATTATGTATGCAAAGAAGCAAGAGTGAAATCTGTTTCTGGTGGAGTTTATTGAAGGATATGTGGGCTGTCATACCAGGAGATCTCCTTTGCTCACCTTTTGAGAATTGCCAAGGCTCCTTTTACAATAACTGAAACACTGTAATGTTTCATCCAAAAGATGAATTATGCAGGTGAATTGCCACAAGTTTCCTGCTTATTCTTTGTAACCTCAGCAAAATCACAGAAATACTGGATGAGTGGCACAGCACCAGAATCATAGAATCGTATATTACAGAAGAGGCCTTTTGGCCCATCGAGTCTGCACCGACACCTAAGAAACGTCTCACCCATATTTACCTTTCCAGGGATTCCACATCTCTTCTAGTGAAGCCGCTGTGGACAAATGGGAAAAGCCCCTGTGAAAATTTACTCCCTAATTTTTTTTCAAATATTTCAAACAACAGCCAGTCATAGCATAATGACTTCAACCCAAACAAATAAAACTAGATGGTTTTGCCACTGAGTGATGCAGAAAGAATCCACCTTTTAATGCTTAGCACAAACAAAAATAATGTGTTTTGAGATTTTAAATGGACTTAATCACCAAGGCTACAGTCTTAAGTTAGCCCTGTGTTAAATATGTTTATCTGTAAATAGCCCAATGAATAAGGCATGGAATGAAACATGCTGAAGCTTGTGGGTTTTTCACTTCTTGACCCAGGTGTTTTAGGGTAAAATGTCAAATGGAAGTCTGACTTTCCCCAAAAAGGATGAACATAAAATTAAATGAGAACCAATTTATTTAATCTTCACAGCTCTGGAGAAGAGGCATCTATACTCAAAACGTTAGCATGCTGTCTCTTCACGGATGCTGCCTGAACTGCTGTGATTTCCTGTGTATATTAAGTTGGTTTTATTGGTTGTGGGTATGGGATCCTTTACTTTAGTCAGTAGCTGTTGCAGGGTGGTTGTTGGTTTGTGGGCTACCCTGATATCTAGGGGTCTGAGTAGTCTTGTGGTCATCTCTGATATGTCTCTGATGTATGGTAGGGTGACTAGTGTGTCTGGCTGTGTTGTGTCTTCTTGCTGTGGTCTGTCGCAGAGGTAATGGCGGATTGTGCTTTTTGGGTATCCCTTTCTTTTTAAAACTCTGTATAAGTGCTCCTGTTCTGCGTGGTGCAATTCTGGATTACAACGTAATATATAAAATACCATGCAAGGACTGTGAAAAACATTACACAGGCCAAACTGGAAGAAAACTGGCAATAAGGATACATGAACACCAATTAGCCACCAAGAGACATGACCAGTTTGCACTGGTCTCAATTCACCTGGACAAAGAAGGGCACAAATTCGACTGGGACAACACATCCATAACAGCACGAGCCCAACAGAGATATGCCAGAGAATTCCTGGAGGGCTGGCATTCCAACCAGAACTCCATCAACAAACACATTGAACTGGATCTGATATACAAACCATTGAAAAACAGACCCGGAAATGATGCCAACCATTCCAGCAAATTGAGGCATGTAAATAACAAGCTGGACAGAACACCAGTGCTTCACCAGAGGCGCATGACGGTGTTACCTAGCAGGGAGATGTCTGCAACCAAACACACAGGCTCGTCGAACAAGTCTACAGCCTTGTACAGGAATACACTGTGACACTATTTCATTCATCAAAGTGTCTTTGAAGAAGCAGCCTATAATTTGTTGTCAATGCTTCATTATTAAGTGTCACAATCATTTCAGAGCTTTGTTATTCAGTAATATAAAAGTTATTGCAGAAGATTATTAATCCTTTACTGTAGGCATGGAATAGTCATTATCTTGAGCCAAGGTAAATTGAGCGCATTTTAACACAATAAGTGCAACCTGTTGGGGTTTTTAGTATAATGGCAGTCTACGTATTTATCTAGGTTTACTTTACACAAAGCAATTTTATTTTGATGGATTGGAGAAGGTTTGGACTTTCTTTTTAAATGGAGAGGTGTGAACAATGCCCACATGCCTCAATGCAGAAGCTCATTTACACAAAAGTTTCTCAGGTTCTGCCTGGCACCCAGCTAGACCCACTGATCCTATCCAACAGACACATGCAAACTGCTGGTGGAGGGTTGTAGCCAGAGACAAATTGCATTGGGAGGTGATCTTTTTTTTGGGGGGGGGGGGGGGGGGGGGGAATGGGGAACGCAACAAATTTGTCTGTCTGAAAGTGATTTTTTTGAATGTAATTGCTACAGTAATGCACTGTGATTATAAGCACCATGCCCATAGCTATTTTCCCAGTTTCATCTCTGAACACCTTAGGGATTTGACTGTTGGGTTGTTATTTGACAGCTGATTGTATTATTATCCAGTAAGGAATAGGTTGGAAGGAATGAAATAAAGTTGCCACAGTCCTACTGGACCGTAAAACTGCTCTTTCTTTAGGGAAAGGTGACTGGTGGTGGTTTCATTTGAAGGTCACTACACCTCAGGCAAGGGAAGAGGTTGAGAAAAAAAGTCCTTCATTGTAACCTCAGCCGTTGTGGGGATTGAACCCATGCTGTTGGCATTAGCCTGCATTAAAAACCAGCCGTCCATCCAACTGAGCACCCCACCCCACCCCACCCCACCCCACCCCACCCCACCCCACGCCACACCACGGAGATAAGGAGGCATTAAATTACTAAATAATCCAAAAGTTGTCTTTCAGTGGAGTAAACTGAGGAGTTGGGCCAATTGGGGCCCCTCAGATCTGATCTCATACAGCCTTAGTTCAAATAGGGGAATAGGGGAATGTAGCAAGCTGGATACAAAATTGGCTCAGTGGTAGGAACAAAGGGTAATTGTTGATGGGTGTTTTTGTGACTGGAAGGTTGTTTCCAGTGGACTATTGCAGTGTTCAGCCCTAGGACCCCTTGTCCTCATGGTCTGTGTTAACAATTTGGATGCAAACGTAGGGAGAAAGGATCATGAAGTTTCCATCTGGTTCATTTTTTTTGTTTTTTTTGGAAAGGAAATCTGCCATCCTGGTTGGTCTGGCTTACATGTAACTGTCGATCTCCAGCAGTGCGCATGACTTTCAGCTGCCCTCTGATATGGTTCAGCAAACCACTCCATTTCAAATGCTGACCTTGCCAGCGATGCCCACTTTCTGTGAAAGAATAAAGGAATATGAAATTATGTTCACTGTGCACCTTGAATGTTATGAATATGTCTCCTGTTAACTGAGCACAGAATCAGGTTGGCCACATTTGTGTTTCAGGCAAAACGCCAGGGGATTGCATCTTGAGAGAAATTACACATGGAGTTTAATCGATTGTTGCTTTTATTTGGCATGAATTATTGCTGAAATAAACGATGTATTCAATGCAACTTAATTTAATCTGATTAGCCCAATTAAACTTGGCCTAGCTCCATGACAGTTGGTGATCCTTCCTTCAAAGCAGCAGTGTCGAGTGTTCAATACATCATCATCCTTTTATTTCCAGTGTAACCTTAAATCAAAATTACTTTGTTTTTTGGTCTCTTGTGTTATTTATATTGCTTAAGTCATATCATAAGACGTTTTAAAATTTTGATCAGAAATGCTGCATATGTGAAAGAACAATCTCAAATGGTGCAAATTGTATGTCTCAATCTCACAAGAGATGTTTTGAATCACAATTGGGATACGTGCGGTTCACATTTTTTGTGTATAGAGAATTATTAACTATAGTGCGGGGCCTTTTACACTAAAGATGTGAAACAGTTCCAAGTTTAAATGAAGGCACTTGGCACATGCAACCAGATTAACAGTGTAAATAAGATTCTCCATTTGGTAGTATTCTTGGTTCAAGTTGTACAATGATAAATCTTTTCAACGCCATTCCTGCTGCTTTTGTACAAAAGCATTTATGCTTTCCTTGAATTCTAGATGAACAAGAGAGCTCTGGGGCAATTATTTACACTGTGGAGTTAAAACGTTATGGTGGTCCATTAGGAATTACCATATCGGGCACTGAAGAGCCTTTTGACCCAATTGTCATCTCGAGCCTAACAAAAGGAGGTTTGGCTGAAAGGTAAGGCACACAATCTATTCCTTCTGCAAATAATGCACAGCTCTCCCCAGTCTCCGAACTCAGCTGAGTCTGGGAAACTCTTGTTCGATGCTGCCGCTTTCCAAGAGGAAGAAGAGAGTGTTAAGGAATGTCAGCTGGGCTGCATTTAGCAGTTAGTCACTGATTGACTTTGGAAACAGTCATAAAGTCAGCAGACTGTTCTCTGAACTGGGAATGAGAAGCAAGTGCGTGAACTATGTAACTGAGTAACTTACAGATCTCAAGGAATTTGGGAGTGCCTTGTAACCATGTATAACCCATGACTTATTGAATATTTAAAATCTCTAATTATACTTGGCCTGTAACCTCCTGTACATCATGATTGATCCAGATATGTGGTGTACTGATATGTGAATGCTGTGTGTACTATATAGGCGTTTGATATTTGTAAGCATTGCGGGTATTTTAGATTGTTTTAACAAGACGGAGAAAATAGCTTACTTAATGGATGCGTGATTTATTAGGTGTTTGCACTGGACACATCAATAGACAATTGAAGAGTTAGCAGTGAGCATTTTCTAACATGCTGGGAAAATTGTTTGCATGTGAGTCTATCTGATTTATTGAAGACCCCACAGTATTCCCCATCTCTCTTCAAAAAAAACCTGTTTAGACTAAAATGACGACTAGATTTATTATCAGAGATGTGATTCACATGCTGGTTATTTATTGTCACAGAATTTGATTGTCATTCTGGCATTGTTAATTTTATGCTCAATAAAGCTGTGATAAATCAGTCTCAAATATATGAAGCTAACCCAGTCCTTGCACATAAAATTATATAAAGCATGAAACAATCTTCTTGCCATCTGTTCTAATCTTTTTTTTCCTTGAATATGAAGTTTTTTTTGTCTTATGTTACAGGACTGGTGCAATCCATATTGGAGACAGAATCTTGGCTATAAACAGCAGTAGCCTGAAGGGTAAACCCCTAAGTGAGGCTATTCATCTCTTACAGATGGCAGGAGAGACTGTCACACTGAAAATTAAAAAACAGCTTGATGGTAAGGACTTAACTTGCTGCATTCATGTTTTTTTGAATGAGTTGACATTCAAACTTCTATTTTAATTTAGGAAATATGAAAATCCGGGTTACATGAAGAGTTAAATAAAACAAAGAAGTGCAGATGCTGGAAATCTGAAACAAAAAGAAATCACTGGAGAACCTCAGCAGGTCTGGTAGGATTTGTGGAGAGAAAGCAGAGTTACCATTTTGGGTCCAGTGACCCTTCTTCAGAAGACCCTTCCAAAGAAGGTTCACTGGACCCAAAACATTAACTCTGCTTTCTCTCCACAGGTGCTGCTGGACTTGCTGAGGTTCTCTAGCAATTTCTGTTTTCGTTACATGAATAGTAACCTGGTTTATGTTAAAATTGTTAGCTTCTTCTACGACTTTTGGGGACTGTCTACTCAAAGGCTCCCAAATAGATCCAAGGTACAGACAGTTGATTTTTTTTCTGAAGCTGTAGCCAAACTAACTCCAAGCAAAGAGGGCGGGTTTTGTACCATAATTTGTGGCTGGATTTAAATCGGGTCCTTGAGAAGTATAAGCGCCACACCAGATGGCTGATTTTTTTTTTAGAAAAGAAATATTCTTTGATTTTTGGATACGATTTTGGTTGTCTTTGTTTTTACAGTATCCAGTCCTAAAAAATCATCAGTTTCTGGTCGGCTGAGTGAATTGAGTGATGTTGAAGATGAAATTCCCACTGTACAGAAGCCTGTCAAGCTCTGTGAGATGTACTCTGCTACGATCCCCAGTGTGGATAGTGCAGTGGAATCCTGGGATGGGTCAGGCATAGACACAGGCTATGGAAGTCAAGGTAACAGATAAGTTTGAATTGTATTTTGTTAATTGTTCATGAGAAGTTGATGTCGCTGGCAAATCCAGCATTTATTGCCTATGCTTTAAAAGCTTTTGATACATTAAATCAAGATGCTTTTAGGAAAGTCTTCACCAAACTTGGATTTACAGATAAAATTGTGACATGATATAGGAGCAAAAGTAGACCACTTTTTCCCCTCAAGTTGTTTTGCCATTCAATAAGATCAAGGCTGATCTGTTTGTGTTTTGCATTGCACATTTCCATCTACCCCTGATTTAACCCCTGATATCCCTGCTGAACAAGAATCTAGCCACCTTTTGACTTAAATATTTCAATGACCCCACTGCCACCACCTCTGAGGCAGAGTTCTAAAGTCTCACAACTCGCTGAGAGAAAAAAAATTCTCCCCATTTCTGAACTAAAAGGCCAACGCCTAATTTTAAAATTAGTTCCCCTAGTTGTGGACTGACACACAAAAGAAAATGTCCTTTCCACATCCACCTTGTCCAAACTATTTAGGATCTTCTACACTTCAATCAATCACCCCTCACTCTTTTTAAACCCCAGAGGAAGCAAGCCCAATCTCCTCAACTTATCCTAATAAGACAACCCAATCATTCCAGGCATCGATCTACTGAGTCTCTTCTGAATTGTCTCTAATGAACCATTTTCCCTTTAAAAAGGAGACCCAGACTGCAGACAGTATTCAAGATGTGGGCTCACCAACGCCCTGTATAATGAAAGCATAACCTTCTTATTTTTATGTTCACTTCCACTTGTAGTTAAAGATAGCATGCCAATGGCCACCTTGATTTTGTACCGTCCCTGCCTGATAAATTTTCATGAGTCATGCACCATAACACCTAAATCACTCAGGTGCCTCAAAGTTTTGCAGTTATTCTCCATCTAAACAATGCTGTCCTGTTGTTTTAGTCTTCCCACTAAAGTCAACAACTTCACACTTACCCACATCTTACTCCATTTACCAGATAATTGCCCATTTACTCAACCTTTCTACAACTGTCTGCAACTTCCTTATATCATCACGACATACTTACCTATCTGTCTCAGTGTCATCTGTGAATTTAGCTACCATGCCTCTGCCTCTTCATCTAAGTCATTAATATAAATTGCACAAACCCTACAAGAGTCCACTTGTCGCATCCTGTCAATCAAAGACCCATTTATGCATATTCTCTTTTCTGCCAGCCAGCTGATCTCTATCCTTTCTAGCATGTTACCATCTACATCATGAGCTTTTATTTCCTGCCTTTAATATGGCACCTTGTCAAATACCCTTTGGAAATCTTGAGTACAGTATGTCTGCAGGCTCACCCTTATCCTTTATTCCTTCAAAGCACTAGAAGAATTGGTTAAACATGATAGCCCATTGAAATGCTGACAATTCCCGATTGCCTTGCATTTTTCTAAGTGTAGCTTTTGCCTCTTTAATGATCAATTCTAACACCTTCCATTTGACAGGCGTCATGCTAACTACCTATAGCATCCTGTTTCCTGTCTCACTTTCTTCTTGAAGAGTGGGTGATATTTGCTACTTCTCGGTTTGATAGAATGTTTCCAGAATCTAAGGAATTTTGGAAATTAAAACCAATGCATCTACTGCCTCTTTAGCCATTTCTTTTAAGATAAGGCCAGCTAGATCCAAGATTTGTCAGCCCACAGCCTGTAGTTTGCTTGGTACCATTTCCCTCATGATTATATTTTCACTAAGTTTCTCTCTCCCTTCCACCTCCTGATTTAAAGCTCTTCCTTTTTTTTTGTATCCTCTATAGTGATTACAGAAGTAAAATATTTGTTCATTTCATTTGGGATTTCCTTGTTACCTACTATTAACTCTCCTTTCTCACTCTATCGAGGACCAGCGTTCACTTTACTTACTCTTTTCTTGTTTAAATACTGGTTGAAACTCTTGTTATCTGTTTTCATATTCATAGTTAGTTTCCTCCCATACTCTAATTTCTTTCTCCTGATTGACTTCTTAGTAATTCTTTATTGTTCTTTATATTCTGTCCAATTATCTGACCTGTTATCTTTGCACAGTTAAATACTTTTTCCTTAAGTTTGATGCTTTCCCTAACTACTTCAGTTAACCCTGAATGTGCAGGCTCCTTTATAGTAGGAATTTACGTATTCTGAGTATTCTGAAATATTTCCTTAAATGTTTGCCACTCTTTCTCTATTGATCTATCTCATCGCCTGGTATGCCAGTTCACCTGGCTCAGCTTTGATGCCAAATAATTGACCTTATTAAATATAAAATACAAGACCCAAAATTCTCCCTTTCAATCAAATTTTGGTCACTGCTACAAAAGCAAAGTTGCTGGAAAAGCTCAGCAGGTCTGGCAGCATCTGTGAAGAAAAAAACGTTTCGGGTCCGGTGACCCTTCCTCAGAACTACTGGTCAATGCTACCTAGTCTGAAATCATTAATTAAACCTGTCTCATTACCCTTATGTAGTTTCATGGTGGATTGATGGACAGAGATATTGTTCCCATTGTTTGCCTCGCTCAGGAGATTGCTAGGGAGTGAGCGCATCTGGAGTAACAATGTTTTTTGCAAAATGAATTCTTGGGAAATGCTGAATTTGCCAGCTGGACTTTTTACGTCCCTTTTTTGGGTCTGGGAAGAGGGCATTGAGAATGAGACTATGGTGCCAGGAGAGGTGATATAAAGCTAAGAATAGTATAAACAGTCTTTCTGTTGAATAGGCTACTGGATCAGAAGGATGATAAAGATTGCAAACTATTCAGTTTACTTCAAGTGAACAGCTAGGTCATAGGAACTAGGAAAAGGATGTGGAATCTTTTGGCTGGAGATGAATAAGGTAGTTTTAGTTAAGCCAGTATTCAGTTGGATAAAGTGTCATCATATATGTCATGAAGTTGGACATAAAAAAAATCAGATACAAAAACCTGAGTCCATATGATCATAAAGCATAGAAGTAGAAGTAAGCTTTTAAGCCCATCAAGTCTGCTCTGCTGTTCAATGAGATGATGGCTGATCTAATGATCCTCAACTCCACTTTCCTGCCTTTTCCACCTAACTCCTGATTCCTTACTCATTTAAAAACTTGTCGATTTCAGCCTTGAATATACTTAATGACCCAGCATCAAGGGTCTCTGAAGTAAAGAATTCCACAGATGCATTTTATCTCTGAGGAATGAAATTCCTCCTCATCTCTGTTTCAAATGTACAAGTCTTATTCTGAGATTATACTCTCTGTTCCCAGACTGTCCCACAAGGGGCAATGTTTCCACATCTTACCCTGTCAAGTCCCATAAGAATCTTTTATGTTTCAAAAGGTCACCTCTCATTCTTCTATATTTCAATGAGTACAGGACCAATCTAGTCAACATCTCCTCAAAGGACAGTCCCTCCGTACGTGGTGTTAACCTACATGTGAAGTAAGCAAATGCTAGATTTAGTGTCTGTGATGTAGCCTGAGATTGGGAGCTGGTATTCCGTATTAGATAAAGTTCGTAAGTGATCATAGAATCAGGGGTGCTAGCAGAGTAATCGAGGTGGCTATTGTCAGCATGCATGTAAAGCTGACCTGATTCTCATTGACACTGTTGCTTAGGGGCTAAATTAAACTAAAGAAAGAAGGCGACCCCAATTTCAGGCGTTTTGGTATTGCTGTGGTGACTGACTTGAGGATGGAAGAAGAAACCATTGCTGAATACGTGCTGGCCATGTTGGCAAAGATCCCTTTAAAATGACTGTGGAAGATAGATGGAGGTGATACAGCACTTCAGTCTTCAAATAGTTCTCACTTTTATTCAGAAACATTGCTACCCCCTGAGAATTACTTTTCTTTTCAAAAGGGTTTTTTGAACACAAACTTCATTTGTAGCTTGTATCCAGTGTACAGACATCACAAATGGCTCGAACTTTTTAAGCAGATGTAAAGTAATAGGAAATAAAAATAATCATCCGCACAAAGCAAGAGACTTGCTCAGATTTGGAGCTGTGTCTCTATTATTGACCTCCGACCTTTATTAGTAGGCTATTTAAAGGGGAATGCCAACTGAACAATTCTCCAAAACTCCACACTGCCTAATGACAAAACCCAGTTATGACCATATATTCATGTGTTATTGCTTTGCTGAATTCCAGTAAACAATTTGGGTGAAATCATTTGTGACTAAGTATGCTCATTTAGGTCAAAAGCAAAATTTGTAATAATTTAAAAAACAATCCCTAGTCTGTGAAATCACTGTAGAAAAAACAAATGAAGTATTTCAATAAATCAGTAAACAGAACTGTTTGCAAATTATAAATACAAAAATGAGTTTGCATGCATCATTAGCTGCCTTCTGTACTATAGAATGTCACTTGTCAGTCTGTGCAGGAAGGCATCTGAAGGTTTAATTTACATTCAATCTTGTAAACCAGTACAGAGAAGCAGGAGATTGCTTGTGTAAGTCTTATCATGTTGGCATGCAGAGGGCTGTATATTTTTGGAATTCACTACCCTATTTTGCTTATTGATGCTCAGTGTTGTTTCTACTCTTGAATATATTCAAGGCAGATCAATAAATTATGGGCTATCAAGGAGTCGTAGTAGTGGGAATTAGCTGGGAAAGTGAAGTTACATAAATGTTCAACTGTAACCTTTTTGAATGGCAGAGCTGGTTCAACAGGACAGTAACTTATGTTCTCTCTCTGTATTGTTTTGCATTTATTAATTTTGAAGTTTATCTTTCAAGGAAAATTATTGGTTTTAATTTGACAACCATGGAGTCAGCAGATCTAATTATATACGATTATAGATACTTGAGAGGTGACTGCACTATATTCTGTGATGCTGTATAATTTAAACAAGGGCTGACTTTAGTTTATATGCCTAATACTGTATATCATTATCCAGAATGTGTTTGAGAGTCAGATTGCATTTTCAAGAAGTTGTTTTGAAGCATAATATTAAGGATTGTCAGAAAGTAACTCTATAGTATATTACAAAAAAATTGTTTCTTAGTATATTTTCCTTTAATCTCTGAGATGCACGTTTAATGTAGTTCAGCATAGCTAGAATGAAGGTATCGTTAACATGAAAGACACTTGGATGGTCTTTGTACAAATCTTGATGATGTAACAGTGCACATTGTATATAATTTCATCCGTAAAGTTTTTTTATGCATCAATACTATGGGAAATAGGGTTGGGTAGTAGGATATGCCTTTTTCGTTTAAAGTTTGAAGAATTTTGGGGAGGGGAAAATATTAAGTTTGGTTTTTACTAAAATAGACATGTGGGTGTTTAAGTAAGACCTGAGGAATTATTCAATTTCACAGCAGGAATGTCCCTCCACTGGTATGAGTATATAAAATAATTTCTTAATAACATTGACATTTTGTTGAGGATGGTTACCAGCATTCCTATTGTATTCAACTTTTTGTTTAAGATCCAAATTAGCAATGAGATTGGAAGGATTGGTATGTCAAGCCACAAAGATTGGAGCCAGGTCCAATGCTTCTTGTCATTGATATAAATGATTTGGATGTGCATATAGGAGGAATGCTCAGTAAGCTTGCAGATCACACCAAAATTGGTGGTGAAGTGTACAGTAAAGAAGGTTATCTCAAACTACAAAGGCACCTTGATCAGATGGGCCAATGGGCCAAGGAGTGGCAGATGGAATTAAATTTAGATGAATGTGAGGTGCTGCATTTTGGTAAGGCAAATCAGGGCAGGACTTATACACTTAATGGTAAGGTCCTGGGAAGTGTTAGCGAACAGAGACCTTGGGGTGCAGGTTCATAGTTCCTTAAGGTCGAGTCACAGATAGACAGGGTAGTGAAGAAGGTGTTTGGTACACTTGCCTTTATTGGTCAGTGCATTGAGTATAGGAGTTGGGATGTCATATTGTGACTGTACAGGACATTGGTTAGGCGACTGTTGGAATATTGCATTCAGTTCTGGTCTCCCTGCTATAGGAAAGATATTATTAAACTTGAAAGGATTCAGAAAAGATTTACGAGGATGTTGCTGGGTTGGAGGGTTTGACCTATATGGAGAGGCTGAATTGGTTGGGGCTATTTTCCCTGGAGCCTCAGAGGCTGAGGGGTGACATAATAGAAGTTTATAAAACCATGAGGTGGGTGGATATGGTGAATAGCCAACATGTTTTTTTTTCCCGGTGTAGGGGAGTCCAAAACTGGAGGGCATAGGTTTAAGGTGAGAGGGCTAAGATATAAAAGGGACCAAAGTGACAACTTTTTCATGCAGAGGGTGGTGCATATATGGAATGAGCTGCCAGAGGAAGTGGTGCAGGCTGGTACAATTGCAACATTTAAAAGGTGTCTGGATGGGTACATGAATAGGAAGGGTTTAAAGGGATATGGGCCAAATGCTGGCAAATTTCTAGATTAATTTAGGATATCTGGTTGCTGGGGTCGAGTTGGACCTAAGGGTCTATTTCTGTGCTGTGTGACTATGGCTGTAAGTAAAAATGGCAGAAAGCTGATCACAGTTCAGTTTGATCCTTTTATATGTACAATGGGATTTGAATAATGAACATTCAATTATTTGCATTTTCTCAAATTAAGACTTCTTAACCATTTGTTTTTGAGCTCATTATTTACTTCTGTTTTAACTTATTCGTTTATATTTTCCACAACATTTCCTTTTCTGTACATCTCCCTTTTGTCTTTTGAAAAATGACATATATGCTTCACACAAATCTATCCAACCAGAGCAACATGGATCATCAAAAAGAAAGTCACCATGTCAGGCTCCCTGCTGCCCTTCTCACCATGTCACTCAATCCCAATCACACTCTAGAAATGCTTTTCACGTCTTTTCAGCCTAATTATAATGGCCTTTGCTGAGAGCCCATGACTTCCGACGACTTAAAACCTCATCTCCTTGCTAATTATGGTTGCATTCCATGCTGTTCTTGGTTTACTACTTCTTGTATGCTCACTTTCCAAATTAGGGTACAACTTCCAGTTTTATATTTTCTAAATGCTGTAACACATTTAATTTGCAGGGTTTACTATCACGCCAACCTTGAAGACTGATTTGATAGAACACTTGCTAGGTATACATCAGGGTAAGAAATACAGTATCTTATTACTGGATAAGTCGTGCATTACACAGAAACAGGCCATTTAGCTCAACCTGTCCATGCTGACCAGGTTTCCTAAATTGAACTAGTCCCATTTGTCTGCATTTGGCCCACATTCTTCTAAACCTTTCCTATCTGTATACCTGTCCAAATGTCTTTTAAATGTTGAAATTGTACTCGTCTCTACCACTTCCTCTGGCAGCTCATTCCATGTATGCACTACCCTCTGTGGAAAAAGGTATCCCTCCGGTCCCTTTTTAAATCTTTCCCCTCTCACCTTAAAACTCTGCCCTCTAGTTTTGGACCGCCCTACTTTGGGAAAAGGCCTTGACTATTCACCCTATGCATACCCATCATGATTTTATAAACCTCTGTAAGGTTACCCTTCAGCCTCCTACGCTCCACGGAGAAAAGTCCCAGCCTATCCAACCTTTTTATAACTCAAACCCTCCAGTCTCTGTAACTTGTTTGAGTGTGAAGCCTAGTTTGACGAATCCTATGTTTTTTTTTATTTTAACATAGTAGTCATTCATTGGAACATAAGCTTGCAAGGCTGCAGAATTTCTTTATGAATAAAACAATAATACATAAAAGGAAAAAATAATAAAATGTAACAAAACAAGCTATCCAAATACAGAACACTTCTTTTTTAAAGTCTAGGACACAAAGCAAATCGAGGTTTTCATATATTCCCTAATGCTATCACTTTACAGAAATCCAAATCCAGAGATATTACTCCTCTGTCTCATGTCTTTAAGTTCAACACTTTCCTGTGAACTGTGAAGTTTTTCTTTATCATAAATATTCACAAAACTGAAAGCTTTCTCAGTTTTTTGATAATCTTCAGATTTCTAGCACAGCCCTCTTGTCTGGAA
Organism: Rhincodon typus; assembly: GCF_021869965.1. Taxonomy (NCBI): domain Eukaryota; kingdom Metazoa; phylum Chordata; class Chondrichthyes; order Orectolobiformes; family Rhincodontidae; genus Rhincodon; species Rhincodon typus. The sequence goes on from NC_063349.1 coordinate 35,840,896, forward strand.
GTTTCACAAAGTAACTTTCTAGTAAGTTAATTTATTCCCTGAATTTTTTTTTTTGGCTGCTGATCCCAGTCAGGTCTCTTCCACGTCAAAGTAAAATACAGGAAAAAAAAACAGTAAGGGCTGGAGAAACTCAGCAGGTCAGCAACATCCATTCTGAAAAAGATTCATGCTAAACTCCGAAGCAGTGACTCTGTTTTTCTCTCCAGATGCTGCCAGACCTGTTACAATTTCTGCAGCAATTTCTGTTTTTATTTCAGGTCTCTTCCAAAATTGTTCAATAGCGTCCGATCTCTGAGTTTCCTGAGTAAAATGAAACCTTTGATTATTTTAAACAAAAATCAACTAATAATGGCTCTGAATGTTTATGCTGCCAGACTGTTATTCTAGCAGCATACAAACCACTTTCCTTTAACAATCGAGAAGTTGCAAGTTCTCAAACACGTGCTGGATTAGTTCATGGTTCCAGAAAGACTGATTGACCTAGCTTTTTTAAATCCTTCGTAAAAGTAGCCAATGTCCATATGTAACCAGTTTGAAATTTTTAAACATGATGTTTATTACATATAAATTAGGCAGGGTAAATATACATTTGCAAAATTTTTTAAATGAATATAAAAACAATATAACTGTCAGAGAGGAAATAATATTTCAGTCAGATAAGATTGTAGGTTTTTCAGACTATTATGTGGATTCTGCCCTGATACTGAATTTGGATACTACTTGTTCCACCCCAAGCCGTGTACACATGACCAATCCTGTCTAAAATTTTTCAAGGATCCATGTTGAAAAGGAGTAATGTCTTTTTAAAAACACTACCCAGACTATGATACACACATTATTTGGGCTTCATACCAAATGACTGGGTGGCACAGTGGGTCAGTGGTTATCATTATAGCATCAGGAAACTGGGTTCAATTTCCACCCTTGGGTGACTGTGTGGAGTTTGCACGTTCTCCCCGTGTCTGCGTGAGTTTCCTCTGGGTGCTCTGGTCTCCTTTTACAGTCCAAAGATGGATTGGCCATGCTAAATTGCCCATGGTGTCCAGGGATGGGTAGGCTAGGTGGATTAGCCACAGGAAATGTAAGGTTATAGGCACAAGGTAGGAGGGTTGGTCTAAGTGGGATGCTCTTCAGAGGGTCGACGTGGACTCAAAGGGCTGAATGGCCTGCTTCTACACTGTAGGGATTCTATGATTTATATCTGAATCCCCACATCAGTTAGGTCTCTGATGGGATTTGTGTTGTTAGATCATACTGTACTCTCTCAAGGTCTGTTGCACTGCTTCCTGGAATATCATACCTTGGCAATAATTCATTTGACTTGCTTTACACTGTCGAACTGTGAAAATATTTGCAAAAGTGTGATTGTGTTCTCCTTTATCAGAACTCCAGGGCCAACTCTGTTGAATATGAAGTGCTTTTCAAATATCAATTTCTGATGCAGGTACAGTTAAAACATTTAAAACATATTTGGACAGGTACATGAATAGGAAAGGTTTAGAGGGATATGGGTCAAATGCAGGAAATGGGAGTAGTTTGGAAAACCTAGTCAGCATGGACGAGTTGGACCAAGGGGTCTGTTCCTGTACTATATTACTCTGACCTTAACCAATTTACATTTCATATTGATGACTTTGATGAAGGTACCTAGTATAATGTATCCAAGCTCAGTGATGTTGGGTGGGAATGCTAGCTGTGAGGGGGTGCAAACAGACTGAAAAGGCTACACAGAACTTGCAGATGGAATATAATATGGGAAAACATGAAGTTATCTATTTAAGAAGGAAAAATAGAAAAGCAGAATCATCTTTTAATTGGTGCAAATGGATTGTCTTTGTACATGAATCATAGAAAGTTGTGATGCAAGTATGTCAAGCAATTAAGAAAGCAAATATATCAGCTTTTGCTGCAAAGGAGTGAGGTTTAGGAGTAAAGAATTCTTACTATAATACTTGCCTGAGACCATAGCGGCAGCACTGAGTACTGTTTTGCTCTCCTTATCTCAGGCAACACATATGTGCCTTGGGGAGAAGTATGACAAAGACCGATTCCTAGGACAAGGGGGTTGTCCTCTGGGAATTGATTTGAGTAGATTCAGCCTATATTCCCCAAAGTTTAAAAGAACGAAAGGTGTTCTCATTCAAGTATACCAAATTCTTCATGGGCTCAATGGAGTTGATGCTGGGAGGATGTTTCCATTGTCATGGGAGTCTTGGATTCGGGGTCACAGTGTCAGAATAAGGAGTTGGTCACTTAGAACTGAGCTAAGAAGAAATTTCGCCACTCAAATGGTATCAAATCTTTTTGAAATTTTTACCCCAGAGAGTTGTGAATTGTTCATCAGTGACTAAATTCAAGATGGAAATCAATAAATTTTTGAAACCAAGAGAATTAAGGGATATATGGATAACCAGGGAAGTTGGCTTTGGGGTAGAAAATTGGCCAATTTTTGCTGACTGATTATAGCAAGCTCAAAAGGCTGAATGGCCAACTCCAGTTACATTTGTCTTTTAATCTGGAGGCTTTGGTTCATTGATAAAAGTCCTCCCTGTTTCATAAGTTCAGAGGTTCAAACTCTGCTTCAAACAGTTTTGACCCAGCTCTGCCTCTTAATTCTACTTTGATGTCCTCCAGTATATTTTGCCTGTTGACTCATCTCCTGTGTTATGAAAATCCATAAAACTGTCCTGCCACAGAGGACTAACAATCATGAGTAGGGAGGACAATACTATGACTATGGAAAGAGTGTTCCCATCACACCTGTCAGATTGTTGCAAACTATTAACTAATCTGTGAATCGTTCTGCTACTGCACGTTAGTCTCCAAGGGAAAAGTGTGAAGATGCAGAAACAACAATATAACATCCATCCACTTAGTGTTTGTGTTGAAATATCTCACACTCAAATTGATACCTTAAATGAAAACATGATTTCTCCAAAGGGACTGAAATTTACATCTAATTTGTTCTTGACCCTGTTGCAATGTACAATGAGCAGTTCAGGACATGTCTGATCATTGGCAATAGGCTATTCAGTGTACAAAACCCTAATGTATATCTGTTGTACTTACACTGGTGATTGCAAATAGATTAAATTACACCTGATGAAATGGTTAGTGTGTAAACATTGTGTAACCACACAAATGGTAGAGCTTTGCTATTCATGTAACAAGGATTAATTTATTGGTTATAAATCAATGATATTAAACTGGGAATTTAACTTCCCAGTGTAATCATTCAGTAACCAAGCCAGGCATTGTGTAAAAGACAAAGATAAACAGGATTACTTGGTTAGAGACAAAAAAAACTGCAGATACTGGGATCCAAGGTTGACAAACAGGAGGCTGGAAGAACACAGCAAGCCAGCATCTGGAGGAAAGGAGCAGTCAATGTTTCAGGTCCCTTCCTCGGGACTGGATGTGGGGGTAGGGGTGTGTCCACCTATCACCACCATTGCGCCTCCACACCTCACCCCCTCTTTTATCTGCCCCCACATCCAGTCCTGAGGAAGGGTTATACCTAAAACATTGACTGCTCCTTTCCTCCAGACTCTGCCTGGCCTGCTGTGTTCTTCCAGCTTCCTGCTTGTCGAAACAGGGTTACCACTGCTTCCAAAGCGGTATAGCATTCATTTGTCTTTGATTGATCTATGATGCAGAAAATTCCTTCTTCTCTTTAACTTGTCTGTTATTGTCTGTAGAGGGGAAAAAAACACAAAAAAAAGGCTATTTTTGTTTGGAACATTGGAGCAGACTACAGTAGCAACAGATAACAACTAGGGTAGCGATAGCTTACTGGGGAACTTCACTACACTGTTACCAAGCCAGTAGGGAAAGCCTTACACTGATGTGTGTTAATAGGTTTCAGCAAGGGGTAGATTAAGGGGCTCTTAGATGTTATCTTTGTTCGACTATAGGAAAAGGAAGACTCAGTTGGAACTCCTGTTCCTGATTGCTAACAGTAACCTGTGTTATGTCACGTATCCATGGGGTTATCAGATGTAGCTGTCTTTCATGTTGAGTTCCCAATGTTCCTGAAATCCTACAGTGGAGATTGGGATAGTACGAGAATTCAGAATAGGGGAACAAAAAGAGGGAGAAAGGAAATGAGGATGAAGGGGCCAGGAAATTAGGAGTCAGCGAGAGATGATAGCAGGACATTCAATGATTTGCCATCACTGAAACCCCCACTATTAACATCCTGGTAGTTATCATTGATCAGAAGCTCGACTGGACTCCCCAGATAATGCAGTGGCTACAAGAACACGTCAGAGGCTAGGAATACTGCGGCAAGTAACTCAAGTCCTGACCTGTCCACCATCTACAAGGCATAAGTCAGGAGTGTGTTGGAATACTCCCCACTTGCCTGGATGAGTGCAGCCCCAACAACACTCAAAGGACAAAGCAGCCTGCTTGATTGGCACTGCATCCACAAGCATCCATTCTCTCCATCACTGACACTCAGTAGCAGCAGTGTGTACTATCTACAAGATGCACACAGGAATTTACCAAAGATCCTCAAGACAGCACCTGCCAAACCCACGACCACTTCCATCTAAAGGGACAAGGGCAGCAGACATATGGGAACACCACCACCTCCAAGTTCCCCTCCAAGTCACTCGCCATCCTGACCTGAAAATATATCGTCATTTCTTCACTGTCACTGTGTCAAAATCCTGGAATTCCCTCCCTAAGGGCATTGTGGGTCAACCCACAGCAGGTGGACTGCACTGGTTCAAGAAGGCAGCTCCCCACCACCTTCTCAAGGGCAACTAGGGATGGGCAAGAAATGCTGGCCAGCCAGTGAAGCCCATATCCCACAAAATAAACAGATTTTTAAAAAAAGAATACATTATGGTTTGGGAGGTGGAGAGACTGGCATGTGAGGTTGGCATGGGGAATCTTTATTGTAGTACTGGGACTTCAGGAACATTTTTCTGTCGGAGAAGATTTTTGATATTTCAGAGATAACCTATAAGTACTAGTTTTAAAAGTAAACAAAAGTTAGTTATAATAGAAGTTAAGACTAAAGATTGAGACTGGATGACCGAGTGTCAAAAACACAATCTTCGTATCTTTTAGTCTTCAATGTAAATTTCTCACTTTTATTCACCAAACTCTCTGCGCAGATTTCAGCCTTGCTCAGATCGGTTATTTTACCCTGCCCTGTTGAAATCCAGATTAGTTCCAATCAATATAGCAGTAGCATTTGTACATACCAGATCACTTGCACATTGCGTTCAAGTCTTTTCTAATTTCCAGATAATGCATCTTAATGCCCCTTCCCTTAGCAAGCTGTCTCTAGGCCTGTAGTCTCCTGTGACTAGTGAAGAAATTTTATTTTCATTCGTATAAATCTTCTCAATGTAATTAGCATTACGTCTAGCATTCCTAGCATTTGTTCTGATGACTAATTTATTCTCAAAATGGAATCAATAAGATTATTATGCTTATGGCATTTCTTCCCAATCACCCTGCCAAGTTTACACAAGATGAATCAACTAGAAGACAAATCCTTAAGATACTTAAAAGCTTAAAATAACTAATATGCTAAAAAGATGCAAAAGCTACATAATTATCCTGATAAAATGAACGTAGACTCTGGAGATTGTACAGAAGCAGTTTGGAGAACCTGCTCAAAATTTTTCTGAAAATGTAGTTATCACATAATTCTAGACAACTATACCAGAAGGGAGTAGCTATCCTATCAGAAAACACAACAAAAAGAATTATCCGGAACCAATTAAATATTGAGAAGTTTCTAAACCTTAGGAGGGATCTTTGAATTAAATCTGTCAGATGTTATAAGTGACTTCCTGGTAACTCACTGCTTACTGTTTTTGAAAATGAGTCTGTTCTGAGCCCATAGGTGCATCAGTATATCAGAGACTAGCAAATTTCTAACTCAATAAGTCCAAATCAAAAGTAATAGGTCATGTGATGATCAACTTACATAGAGGTCATAGTGACCCCAGTGGTTGGCTGTCTGAATAATAGATCAGTCAATGGGGGCAAACACTTGTAAGCATTTTGTACTCTACTTTCCAAATTCACTTTAAATAACTGACTTCAGTGGCTTGGTAATTTAAATATGTATTGAGGTTATTGAAAGAGAAAAAAGTGACAGGTGAAATAAAAGGACTCATTTCTTTCTCCTGGTGGTCATATTTTTGATTACATCACCCAGTTCTGAATGATTCTTCTACCCTGGCAATGTATCACGGATAACGGGATATAAATTAAGTTGATCATATGAGAGATAGAAAGTTTCATTGTAACCTACTCTGATTGGACAACATTAATCCATGTTTTAAAAAAGCCAAAGCTCATTCCAGGGGTGCACTACGGAATATCAGGTCAGCATATAAATACAGGCTGTCTAAACAGAAAACTGCTGGAGCAGATTTTTGCTTAGACTCTGTGTTAAGACACAGGCAGAAGTTAAAAGTCAATGATGGCCCATTATTGTCGGAAGAATAGTACATTCATTATTTTGAATTACTGTTGGAAGGCAAAATGATTTTAATTCTAACCCTTCAATTGCTCCATTTATGTTGCCAGAAAAAAACAGCTTAATGTAGAATTCTAGCCTAACGTCAGTGCGCTTATCGACAGATTGGAGAAAGGAGTTGATATATATGAAAAATATAAGCAAAATGAGGAAATGAAATATAGTTTTGCATTATATATGAATTTACTGGAATCTATACAATTTAATATAAAATAAGGGTACAATTTTACAATGAGCAAAAGGTACAATAGATTACAAAAGCAGACAAATTGTGTTGAACCTTTATGAATCATCAGACCTCAGGTAGAGTAGGGTAGCGCACGTCAATAAGGTAAAGGAAAATAGATCTATACCGAAAAGGAAAACATTTGTAGGGTTTTGAGAAACAATGAGAAAATGGGACTAATTGGATAAATCTTGGAAAGAGCCAGCACAGACATAGTGGGTTAAATGGCCTCCTTAAAGGTAAAAGGTAAAGCCGCCATCATCATAGAGGGCTGCTCTCTCATTCGAGAGAGACAACTGGTGATGATTTAATTTGAGGATCACCATTGCCTCATGGTGAGAGGAGAGGTTAAGAAGGACAGTCCTTCGTGGTAACCTCAGCCAGAGTGGGAAATGAACCAATTCTGTTGGTGTATCTCTGCATCGCAAACCAGCCATTCAACTAACTGAGGTAACAGGCCCTTGACCTCCTGTACTGTATATTTGACAAATATCAATTTTTTTCTATGAAAAGCTAAAAAGATATGATACTATGTAATAAATGTAATAGCTGCCTATTTATTGTAGACAACAGACTTTAATCCCAGTACCAGCATTATAGAAAGCCTGGCTGGATGAGGTAATTAACCTTAATCTGTTTAAATAATTTATTGCTATTAATAATTTTCAATTGGGCATCTTCACATTTCCTCCCATAATGAATTATGACAGTTGGAAAGCTCATTTAAATTTCAAGTATTCAGTTAGACATCGATCGTCAAAAAAGTGATCCTCAGTTAATAGTAAATCTCATACTTTTTCAGGAACCTGTCATTATGAATATAGACTAGACAACTTATCTAAAATCGTATCTGCTTGAAGCTTGAAATGTGTTTTGATTGATCAAACATCCCACCCAGGTTATTGCATTTCCTTCAGTGCTTTCCTGTCATCATATTGTTCAAAGTTTCTTGCTTTGTGGATAAATCTTGATTGCAAAGCACGTTCTCTATATCATGTACTGCTTATAATTTTGCTACCAATTGCATATGAGGCATTGCTTTTCAATTCATAAATGGGTACGTCACATCTCAGTGTTGTGCACAATGAACACCAATAATCTTTGACAACTCCACGTGGTTTGCATATATTAACCAAGAAATGACGGAAGATATGCCTCACTATATAAAATGTTTTTATTAAATATAATTTGGTAGTAACTTGTGACCAAATTGTGCATGCTGTGACATTATTATCCACACGCTATTTCACATCAAAGTCCCTTTCTCATTTAAAGTTGACTTGGTTAACGTTGGCATTATTAATACAGTAGTGATAATGTATTTGTTTAACGTTAGGAGTTTGGTATCATATTTGCCACAGACTTCATGTTGTGTGCTGTCCCTGCCTTCAAGACCTTCTTTCTTCATCCTGATTTGCTCCTGAATTCCCGCAGGCCTTCCTCCAGTTCCTGCCTCCAGCCCTCAGACTGTCTTTCTATCGATACCTTCCCGCAGCTTGCGTTATGCCTAATGTATCCTATGTCCCTTTCTCTGATGGCTGCCATTTCTGAGCTTGCTCTGAAGTCCCAGCCTCTATCCAGTGGCAGACATCGATCGGTATGCATCGTACTTCCAGTTTCTGCCACTAGATGGAGTCTAGTCCTTTAAAACTTGATCAACTGAGTGTTTTTTAAAGTGTACCCACCGTAATTGCATTTATGTTTTATTTCTTCTGTATTTTTAAATTATTTTTAAAGGTTACTTTGTTTATGAACAGCCATTTAAGAATGTACACCATTTCAAGTTGATGTTTTTAAATTGATTTCTACTGCGAGGTCCTGAAGTACCTAGACAACAAGGTGCAGGGCTGGATGAACACAGGGTTGCAGGGAGAAGTGCCGGGTGTGGTGGAGCTGGAGGGGAGTGTGGA
>NC_063349.1:35849939-35880936 GCF_021869965.1 Rhincodon typus
ACCGCATCCCAAAACCAGTCCAGCTCGTCCCTGCCTCCCTAACCTGTTCTTCCTCCCACCTATCCCCTCCTCCCACCTCAAGCCGCACCTCCATCTCCTACCGACCAACCTCATCCCGCCCCCTTGACCTGTCCGTCCTCCCTGGACTGACCTATCCCCTCCCTAACTCCCCACCTACACTCACCTTTACTGGCTCCATCCCCGCCTCTTCGACCTGTTTGTTTCCTCTCCACCTATCCTCTCCTCTATCCCTCTTCTATCCGCCTCCCACTCTCTCCCTATTTATTTCAAAACCCCCTTCCCCTCCCCCTTTTCTGATGAAGGGTCTAGGCCCGAAACGTCAGCCTCTCTGCTCCTATGATGCTGCTTGGCCTGCTGTGTTCATCCAGCCCTGCACCTTGTTGTCTCGGATTCTCCAGCATCTGCAGTTCCTACTATCTCCTGAAGTACCTAATTTAGTGTTTCCGTTATATATAGTAATTTATATTGCACTTTATTTCGGCTAAGAATTCACAGTACTATGCACATACAGAAGTGCATGTCAACCTTCTGTTGTTTATTTGCAAGCAAGAAATGTCTGAAGAAACCGAAGTCAAGTTAACATTGATTTCTTTGGGAAGGTATAATTCACTTAAAGTCAAGAATGCAACCACAACTCTTAAGTGAACGCATATTGCATGCTATAATTTAGGGAATCTTAGTTTTGATTAATTAAGGAGATGGCTTAGTATAGTAAACTCTGGTTTTCTTTCTGTGAATGTGATGAAGCAATTGCATTTTGTCGGTATGATTAATTTTTTTTGTAGCAGTATAAACTGTAACTTGGCCTAGGCCATAACAATTCACTGGAGTAGAAGTAGTTTATTAATTTAAAAAGGCACAATCTTTCACCCATCAGGACAATTTACAAGAATTCCAATGTAAAGTGAAAAGAATATTTATTCTGAGTGAAAAGTGCTGACTGGTTGACAAGTGAACTGAAATTGGTGGAGGCATTGGCATGGAGAATGTAGCAGTTAAATGTTAGTTAACAGTTAACCACCAAGATTTCTTTAAGTTTTAAACCAGGCAGGTTGACTCTCTGGTGAAAGCATTGTGCTGAGAAATGAACTAGAGCATGGTTGTCACCATTTTGCTGAGTTGGAACAAACTCGGCATGTACATGTTCTTTCTCCTGTGTGTTAATATGTATAAAGCTTCCTGTATGTACAAGTATGCTATGCTGCAAGCCTCTTAATTTTTTTGTCAGATTAATTATTTGCACCATGGGATTATTTATCAATTGTTGCCCAATCGCAGAATCACATCTAACTTGAGGTACTGTGTTGCAAATGCGGGCTAGTTGGGTACAGTTAGTAGCTTGCTCATTGCAAACAACTGAAGAGATATAGGATTTGGTATGATCCACCAGTCTTTGGAATGTATGGCCTGCATAACTTGCATCATATTGGCACCGAAATTGATAAACGACTTTACTCATTTTTGTGTATCAGCAGAATATGTGTTTGGCTCGATGGCAGCATCCTGTCAGTGGCAAACACCACTTATATTGCTAATGCATAGTGGCAGCATGAACAACTAGCTTCACCTGTTGCTCAAATATTTTGATGTAACTCCCCTCCCAGCATCATCTGAGGTAGACTAGCACTTTGATGCAAATAGCAATGTTCTGTCAATGTGTTCATTTGACTGCTAGCCTATTAACCAATCACTAATTACAATTGTGGTGATCTAGACCTTGCCATTATTGTGTGAATTGTTGAACGTATGAACTCAAAAGCTCAATAAATTGAGTTCAGTTTTAACTATGCCCAAATAGATGTTGCAGTGAGATTTCCACTGGGTCCAGCTCTCGCAATCATCTTGGTTTCAATTGATTTGATTTTGATTTGCTGGATTCTGCAACTGTTCTTTAGAATGACATCTAACCACTTCCCTTTGTAATTTCCAAGATGTAGATGATAAGTTTGCTATAATTGAATTCACAGCTGCATGTAAATCTTTTCTTACACACCCTAAAGTGCTCCATCCTGCGCTTAATCCCTCCTTTGAAATGAAACAGTCAAATGAGGTCCTTTTTCTCAGTGTTCTGTTTGAGAGATTGGTCAGGGATTCTGATATGTCAGATTCCTGTGATTCTAAGTGCTTTAAGGTTGGCCTTATTGGCAATGATTTATTCAACATGAAAGCTTGATGCTGATTTAGGTTGCATTAAAACAATCCTGCAGGACAATGACCACTCTGATCAGACCATTTCTCACTGTTTATCTCACAACTTGCGAATGGGATTTTGGATGCCTGATTTGGTTCCGAAAAGTTCCCAGCATACCCCAGAAAGGAAAAGTATCTGAAAGGTTTGAGCAACAGGTGAGGCTAGCTGTTTTCCACTGTTGCTATGCAGTAGCAACACAAATCATGTTGTGCGTATGTCGCACAGGAGTAATGCAGTATACAGATTTCATTACTGGTATGATTTTTAAGATTGTCAGTCAGGCTCAGCGAGGTGAATCTGGAGGTTATATAAACCAAGACACATCGGCCTTTTTCTTTGCAGAAGTAAAGAACAGGAGCAGTTAACTTTCAGTTGTCATCTAACTGATGCATGCTCCATGGCAACACCTCTACTCGAGTCCACTTTCCAATCAATCAGCATTCTCCTCCTGTGCAGTATAAATGTTTCCCTTTTGCATTATTTCAGCAAAATGTCCTTTTTTTTCAACAAAGCTCAAATTCTGTTCCACCAAATTACAATCTGGGGAATGTCAACAATCAACTCAAGTAAGGAATTTTGACACTTGTTTCTTTTTATTAGTCTTTTTGGATGTGCAACATAATTATTGATCCTTTGATAATTTTGAGTATATTCCTTGATTTCTCAAATTCCTACACTTGTGTATGTAGATGATACTACCAGTGTTTTGACTTATTCTGAATCTTTTATCAAACACTCCTATATTGTTTCTAAAACGATCGGTTTGAACCTCTTATTATTTCTTAGGTCCTTCTGGATACCAAGCCTCTGGCTACAGTCTTCATGCACATGAATGGAGAAGTGCCAAACTAAGTTTCTCACCTGCCAGCAGGTATCATAATAACCCATACCATGAAGCAGCATTGAGTGATGATGAATGGGATCAACCTACCACTAGTGGGTGAGTTGTACAGTTCAATTTTCAGACGCATCCGATGCGGAAATAAATCATTTTCTGTGTTTTTTTTTTGATACTATTTCATAACAACTTCAAAATGAACAGGGACAAATTGAATATGAGAAAACGTACCAATATCTCTGGGAAAAGCTGTTGTGACTGAATTGGTGACGTTCGGGTTCTCCTTTTACAATGTTTTTAAAAAAAAAAAAAATCTGCTTCCAGAATGCACAGTGTAGGGATGTGAAGTATCCCTCCAGTCCTGGGATTTTTATCTTGATTGAGATAGAAACCTGGCAGCTCTAGATTTCACTTCGGAATGTGACCCCGGCTCCATCTACACATTGTCCTAGCCTTTTGTCCCCATGGGTCAGAACCACAGCCCTCCAGTCTTGACTCCAAGCCACATAATTGAGAGGTAAATAAAACCTTGCACATGGTAGCTACAGAGCTCCTTGTTTTAGCAGTTCGCCAAATTAATTGTAGATAGTGGCTGCATAAATGTGTGTATATGTTCTTATGATATAACGCAAAGTCAGTTGATGTACTTATATAAATATACAAGATGGTCCAAGTCACCAAGCTGACTAGTGCCTCCAACCCAAAATAGATGTACCGAGGAGGCCATTAAGCCCCATGAGTGTTTGCTAGCTCACTGCAAGAGAAATTTATCTCATTCCTCTTACCTAGAGCCCTGCAGTACTTTTTTTCATTCAGATGTTTATATTGTTTTGTTTAGTTCATGGGGTATGGTGTCACCAGGTTGTCCTGCATTCATTGCCCCATCACTAATTGGCATCGGTCAATAAATGTGGAGCTGGAAAAGCACAGCAAGTCAGACAACATCCAAGAAGCAGGGAAGTTGACGTTTTGGGCCAAAACCCATTGCCCTCAAATGTGGCAGTTAGGTGCTGCCTTGAACCACTGCAGTCCTTGAGCTGTAGAGTTACCGATGGTGTTGTTGGGAAGATAGTTTTAGGATTTTGACCCAAGGATAGTGAAGCAATGACAATATAGTTCCAGGTCAGGATAGTGTGTGACTTGGAGGGGAAATTTTTGCCCTTGACCGTCTAGACAGTAGACCTCACAGGTATGAAAGGTGCTGCTGAAGGAGCCTGGATAAGTTGCCAGAATGCATCCTGTAGACAGTTGATACAGTAAAACCATGTAATTTTTCTTAACATTTTTTTTGGACAGCAAAACCACACCATGCACAGTTTTTAATTGTATACTTTTTATTTGAACAAATTTCAGTTATGTAGGTGGTCATGACGGCATAGAAACAGATCAAGAAGAAAGTTTTTGGTCCCAAGCTCTAGAAGATTTGGAGACGTGTGGTCAATCAGGAATCCTGAGAGAATTGGAGGTAATGAAGTTTTGCTCTTTGGCATGCATAGGCTGTGACCATTTCAGAACAGTAATATTAAATGAATCAGTTTTGCATCGGCATTTGTTCTTTAGCCTGTATATGGTCTTAATAATTACAGGAACCTAGCTCCTCTTTAAAGAAGGCTGGCAACCAAAACCAACTGAATTTGAAAAACTTGGCTATATTGGTACATTTCTTTTTGAATGTTTAGTATTGCTGTGAGGTGGTAACTTTTACAGTTTCTAATACAAGCAAGACTTTTTCTTAAAACTTAATAAAATTAACAGTTAATAATTCAACACTGACAATTCTTCCTTTTAATCCATACTAAAAGCCATGCAGAGTGTTAAAATATTAATACAAACGTTAAGCAACTAATTCACACTTTTATTTTGTGTCGATTCAGAGAATGTAACTATGTACAATTTTTCTAACTCTCTCACACATTGCTAATAGAGTTGCCTGTTTACCTCATTTTTCCAGACCCTGAACTTTACAGCTTTGTTATTTAATCCAACAGGCAACAATCATGTCTGGAAGTGCACTGAGTCTTAATCATGAAAACAGTATGACACACAGGCCACTGGGAAGACAGTCCAGCTTCCAAGAGAGAAATCCTGTCAGGGTTCATTACACCCAGACTTCCCGTAGCAACACTCTACCGTCAGATGGTGGGAGATCGAAGTTGCTTGCAATTAGAAAAATCAAGCAAGAAATGAAAGAAATCATGTCACCAACACCAGTGGAGTTGCACAAGGTTTTAGACCTCATTAAAATATATTCACTCTAGAGATGTTCCTGTGTTTCTCAATTCAGATTTGTTCCTTTATGGAAACTGACCTGATGAAAAGTGAAATATCTATTTTACTAATTGCATAAATTAATTACACTAGCAAAAATCAATTGTCTTCATGACTCGTGAATCTAGACTTGGAAGTTGATCTATGTTGTAATTTGCTTTCAAACAGAAAGGACAGCTTATTCAAATAATATGTTGCATGTTATTCTCTGCTGGATATTTTATCCAGCTGTTTTACTGGAACATTACAAAATCTATAGAAGGGCAATACTGGAAATCTGAATTGAAAATATAGGAGAAATGTGATTCTGACTTGACTTCTTCAGAGCTGAAAGGGGCTGGAAAATGTTTTTTACGCTATTGACAACCTCTTTACAGTTCTGAGGAATCATCGGACTCAAATCATTAAACTGTTTCTCTCTCCACAGATGCTGTCAGACCTGTTGCGTTTCTCCAGCACTTTCTTTATTGCAAAAACCAGCATGCATCTTTCACAAGATGTACACTGTACATTGATTCTGTACCAACTTGGAAAGTTATCAATTGAGTACCTTCTTGAAATCTTTCACAGGTAACACTCTATAAAGATTCAGATACTGAAGATTTTGGATTCAGTGTTTCAGATGGCCTGCTTGAGAAAGGAGTGTATGTCAACCACATTCGTCCAAATGGACCAGCTGCCCTTGGTGGTGTCAAACCCTATGACAGGTTGTTGCAGGTACAATAGATTTAACATTTAAATTCATTCTTAAGCATATAAAGCACAAGAAAAAAGACAACTTGTGACTATAATGTATTTCTTGAAAGCAGAGACTGAAAAGATTGGTGTTGGTTTTATTTCCTTCCAACAGGTAAATCATATCCGTACAAGAGATTTTGACTGCTGTCTGGTGGTGCCTCTCATAGCAGATTCTGGCAATAAACTTGAGCTGGTCATCAGCAGAAACCCACTGGCCTGTCAGGAGGTGCTCTCTCTAGATCAGACGTCCCAAGCAGGAGAATGGAGCGAGCAAGACGAAGCTCATGTTTTCAGGCAACAGAAAGGAAGACTCAGTAGTACTGATATACAGGAGAATACAAATACATTGTAGTACAATGCATTCAGTCCAAAAGGCTGAAGTATTGTCTATACTTTTAATGGTGCTAACTCACTTTAAAAATGTTCATTTGTGGAACACCTGCCTTTTCAGTCTGTCATGTCTCTCACAGGTTCCAAGCACAGATTTCATAAATCAGCAGAAACCTATTTTTTTGATAAGATCCCCTCCTTTCAATATCGCAAATGACAAAAAAAAGCTAGTTAACAGGTTTGACAAAACTGTGAAACATAACTAAGCCAGTCTATGCAGGGCACAGGCATGAAACAAAACCTGTGCACTACTATGCCAAGAGTAGTTTATTTTTTTCCTGGTGATTACTGTCTAAATTCTGAAAATAAAATTAACCTTTTTATTGATGTTGCCAGCTGGTTACTGGTCAAAAGAAAATATACATGCTGCATAAAATGTAAAATGAGCCTTTTTAATTAAATTGAAAATCTTGCTTATATCCCAAAGCTAGAGACGCAGCACACAGTCTTATCCCTAGTTAATTGTATATGTTTAAAAGAAACTGTCTAAACTGCACAGACAACAGTTTAGTTAGTCTTTGCTCAATTGGTTTCTGACCCAAAGCCTTTGTTCTTGGGGGCTGTTATCTTTTAACAGAATTCTCACTTGGAAGCAGTGTGAACCTTATAATGTGATCGTTAGCTCCAATTTCTAGTAATACTTAAAATCACAATGCTCAGACTTGAACATTGACGATTTCCTTCTACAAACTGCAAAAATGTAAGAACAATAAGCTTTCATTTTTGATCTTTCAAAGCACTGCACTGACTTGCAAAAGGAGAATGCTAATTGCTTGAAAAATAACACTATTCCTGTTTCAAAAAAAAAATAACCACAGGTGACCTTCTCTTTGCCAGGATTTTATGGCCTCATCTTTTACGATGGGGATTCTAATATTGCCACCAGGACAATAACTCTTGATATGTACCTGCCATTTCAGATTACCAAGTCTTATTATTAATTCATTAATCCAAATAGGTAATCTTAAATCTATTCATTTGTGTCTTCTACATATTAAGATCCAGCAGTGGGCTGGTAAATAGTTGATTAACACATTTGTATTTGTAAAAGATTGACTTTGTAAATCAGTAAAACTGAAGTATGAACTCTTTGATGTACATGAATTTCAAGGCTGGTTAAAATGTTAGTATTATTGGTGGTTGTGTCTCACTTCAGTGAATCAAAACAAACCAGGTTAGATGATGTTAACTTCCACCATCAGGTGAAATCTGGCCATGAAAAGGAGCAATTTGGAACAAACGAGCAATGAAAAGAAATCAACCTGATACTCCAGGTTTTCCAACCAATGGTAAAAAGTCAAATTGTTTTTAGGTGTCAAGTGTAGATTGAGGAAGCATCTGTACCCTGCTTTGAGCCTCCTGAAGAATAGAGTCATTATGTTCAGTTTTCCAGCCTAACAATGTGATTCATATTTAAAACAAACACTGCCAACAACTAGACAGCTTGACTCTTGGCAAAATTGAATCAAATCCCTCATACCAATGTCCTTTGGACAATGTATTTTTATTTGTAACAGACAAGTATTATAAACTGTAAAGTATTTTTGTACAAATTTCCTACTTTGGTAGCATGATATTTATCGTCCTCTTAAGGTTTTGGGAATCTTCACTGCTAATTTGTAAGGGATATGCAAGATGAAATAAAACCACGTAAAAGCATACATCATGACTGTAGTAGTTTAAAGACTGTATCCATAACCTAAAATGCAAATACACTACAAGATACATTACAACTTGAGTGATCCAAGATGGATGTCAAAATTAAACACTTCTTAAAAATGATCTAAGAAAATGAAATAATGAATGTTCTGTTTTTTAAACTTTCATAGTTATTGGTTTCAGTCTGTGGTAATTGACAAAATAGACTCAGACCACAGCTTTAAGCATATCAGTTTTACAGATCAGTTCAAACTGTTGTCCTAAAAACACTTTTGTTGGAACCTTCAACATTGTCAACAGCATAAAATCTTCTCCATGAAAGCATACTGCTCCTTTAACTTATTGCACATTATTTCTATGTCTTTT
This sequence comes from Rhincodon typus, assembly GCF_021869965.1. NCBI lineage: Eukaryota > Metazoa > Chordata > Chondrichthyes > Orectolobiformes > Rhincodontidae > Rhincodon > Rhincodon typus. Next base: position 35,858,411 of record NC_063349.1, read on the forward strand.
TTTTGTGTTTGGTGTCTTTGCATTCAATTCCCTTCTTTAAAAAGCTGCTTTACTTTCAAGTTGTGACTTGGGGGTGGGCAGTCAAGTGCCAACTGCCGAAACATCTTGCAGGCATGAGGTGATTCCATCAAGGATACCTACAAAAGAAAATACATTGCCAAGATTGTATCAAGATAGGGAATTTAAATACCTATCCATAATTCTTAGCATTCAGTAGGCACCAGCCAGCATGTGATGCTACAAAAAGCCAAGATTTATTATCTAAACCAAGGGATGGCAGGGCTGCGTCAAGCTCTGTACTACATATTCTACGTTATATTGGCATTCTCGGACACTTCTTGGACCTAGATAATCATATGTGCAGGAATCAAGAATCATAGAAACCCTACAGTGTGGAAGCAGTCAGTTTGGCCCATTAAGTTCACACCACTCCTTTGTAGAGCATCCCACCCAGACCTAACCCTCTACCCTGTCCCTGTAACACTGCATTACCCCAGCTAATCCACCTAAGCTGCATGTCAAGAACTTGTGGAAGGAAACCTACGCAGACAATGGGGGAGAATGTGCAAACTCCACACAGACAGTTGTCCAAGGGTGGGATCGAACGCAGGTCCCTTGCACTGAGGCAGCAGTGCTAACCACTATGCATTACAGTGGTGCCAGCTGTTGCTTCCTTGAGGTGGCATCTACGAGGTTAAATGCTTAAAAGTTGACATATTTAGAGATGTGACTGATTTCCAGCTTAAACAAATGCAGGGAAAGTGGGAATAGGTGACCACCATATAGTCCAGCAAATAGAAGGGTCCAAGGTGGGAGAGAGAACAGCCAGCATTGGTGCCAGTTATATAACAAGTGTGGTCCTGCAGTCAGAATTTAGGATATTTGGTGCAAAACTAGCAAGCAGAACCTTTGAAACAGTAAAATTAGAAAACACTGGAGAAACTCACATCAAGCAGCATCCATCTAGAGAGAATCAGTTAGCAGTTTGAGTCCGATATCACACTGTCTCTCACCACAGATGCCACCAGACTAGCTGAGTTTCTCCAGCATTTCGTTTTTGACCTCAAAAGTAGTTGTAGCCAAGTCACTCCTCATACCACACAAATGATTATAGCACTGAGCATAAGGAAGGCGAATGCACAGCTGGGAAGTGGTACATGAGGTAGGGATTCCGATTCCTGCAACATGGGACCTGCCCAGGCCTGATGAGTAGCACCCAAACACAGTTGAAATCAATTTCATCATGGGGCAATTTACTAGTATTGCAGGAGAAGGTTTAAACTACATTGGTATTCTCAGATATTGCCTCCTTATTCCCAAAACACTTGCCAAAGTGCACAGATCATAGAGGGAGAGGGAGTTATCACTGAAACTCACAACTTCCAAGCGTGCAACTTGGTTTCTATATGTTATTGGACAGACTGAGTAGGAGGGAGGGTCAAAGTCTGAATGTTATGGTGCACGAGTTATGACATGAAGAAGGGTTGCTAGACCCAAAATATTCATTCTGCTTTCTCTGCTGCAGACCTACTGAGTTTCTCCAGCAATGTGTTTTGGTTGCTGTTTAGTTCTGAGGAAATACTAAGAAGTATAACAATAATGGAGACTACCTTAAATTACAGTTGCTCAGGAGTAGAGATGTCACCAGTGCTGTGGACTAACGTTCCCTCCAATACCTTTTACAGTGAACACTGCTGTGCCTAAATGGCCAAGTGAAATGCCTTAATTCTGTTCTATCCTTCCACATTACAAAAAAAAACAACTTTGATCCAATATTAGTTATTCAGACATTTACACCAGCCCACACAGATAATATTACCTTTGAACATTTTTGAGGTGATTTCTTGTCTTCCAAAATATTACCAATTCTCTTATTGCTGCAAGACCAAGGTGTTGAAACTTTATTAGGACTTGCAACCTCCTCACCAGTCATTGCCGTAGGAGAATCCCTTGTGGTTCCATTGCTAGTTTCAAGACAGCTGCTGTGCACTGCTGTTGTACTTTTCAGGACCTCACAGTGCCTGTTCTCAAACTCCAGACTTTGAGGAGACCAGCTATAATTTTGTGCAAATGCCAAATCCTCCGCCAAGGAGTCTCCTTCCCGAGGATCTATTTTGCTGTTGTCCTTTCTTATTTCATTGGCTTTGCTCAACACAGAGTCAGAGTCATCCATTACCTGGACAGTAGACTTAAGCGAATTGAACTGCACTGAGGTCACTAATCCAAGTGTGGAAGGCACTCCCAAAGGCATGCAACTTTGTTTCTGCTGGGTCCATAATCCAGTATCAAAAGTGGGTTTCATTTCTCGTAGTTTCTCTCGCAGCAATTCACGCAGCCGGGTGTTTCTGGGAGGGCTTTTGGCTGTCACTGCCTTAATAAAGTCATCCTCAGCAGTAACAACATAGACACGCTGGCGCCCTCGTGTGACTGCAGTATAGATATGTTGCCAGTTCTGTCTTCCTGCTGATCCTACAACATACACAACTGTGGCAACTTCAGAGCCCTAAAATACAAGTGCAGGTACATTAGAGGTGCTCCAAAGATGAAGGTTTAACAGGCTTTACTACATGCTAGAAAGTCCCAAGACTATGAGTCAGCTGAATGCCACAATTAACTTCAGCATTTCCAGCTAAGGGAATGGGCAAGGATAAATAATTGCAATTTCACTTCCTTAATAAAGTCATCCACATGAAACATTAACACTATTCCTCTTTCCACAGATGCTGCCACAGCTGCAAGTTACGGTGTGACTTTTATTTCAAATATTCAGCTCTGCTAGATTTTGTTTTTGAATTACAATTAAATAACTTACTGTCTAGACTTGCCTTATTAGAAAATGTTCATTTCTTCAACTACTGGCCAGAACTGCCAATTTTGAACTGAAGGGCAGACAGCAAAAGGAATCAAAAAATGATTCAGTATTTAGTCAGATTTATTTAAGCCAAAAAAGCAGCTCACGAATATAGCCCAAAAACTTCATGAAAAACTTAGTCAGAGTTTTACAGCTACTACTACGAAAAGAGGCTCTTTAGTCCATGGTGTCTGTGCTGGTCATCAAGCATATAGCCACTCTAATCTCATCTACCACCACTCGGCCTGGAATGCTATGGAGTTTCAAGTGTTTGTCCAAATACATCTACATATTTAAATGTTGGAATGGTTAAGCATTAAAGTCAAACTGGTGAAAGTGTAGCTCGTTGGTGTACAAAGAGATGACAAATGAATTGATCATTACTTTGCTTACCTGAAAGGTATGGATTGTTTTGGCCCAAGCATGTTGCAATCTGCACTCTCTCATTACATTTTTATAGTTCACGAATATTTGTCGATTATCCTTATCATCCAGTAGCAAGTAATCCGAGCTTTGGTTCTTGGCTTGTTCAGTTTTATACTGCAAACCAAACGAAATATTTTTTAAAAATCCACCCAAACACAAGAAAATACTAAATTTTAATTTTAGTTGGTGAGCGTTGGCAAATCAATTACATGCTTTGTGCTCTGCCTAAATTTCTTTCACTTGGAAACGTGAAAAGTGATCAATTTACCATTTCTTGCCTGGTGAGAAAGACTAAAATTCCTAACTAATGCAGTATATTGTTGTAACTCAAATTCGTGGCATTCTAAACTATTTCAGTGAGAATTATCTGGTGAGTTACTGACTGTTTTCTACTGCCACCCCTAGAACCTACAAGTTCTCCATTTTCTTAAACTGTTGATTTTTGCTGGGACACAGTTCAGAGGCACCAACTTTTCAATGCCCAGTCCAAGTGCCTATTTCTCATGCCTGTGATCAACATTCTTCACATTATTAAGACTTGTTGTCTGGACTCACTCAGTTTTGAGAATTATTGCACTTTACCCAAGTCATGGCCTTCCTTTCTCCTCATTTCTTTTGCCTTCTCTTCCACAAAAACCTGACCCCTGCACCACTTAACATACAATTTTTCCCCATTTTCTGGCTGAGCTCAAAATGTTGATCAGGAGCAAGGAACCTAGCAAAAATTCTCTGTTCCTTAGCCCTGGCGCTCCATTATTTAAGAATGAATCAGCATTTCAAAAACTTCCTTCATAACTTTGGAATGTCCCAAAACAGGTGTTAAAATGTTTAATACAGGCAAGTACAAAATAATGACATTAAAATGTGCAACTGTAAAAATGATGCAGAAACAGATCTGGGGGTGTACAAACAGGAGTCTTGGAAGGCAAAGATAGGGCAAGTTGAGAAGGCTGTTCAGAAAGCAGCTGTGATCCTTGGCTTCATTAAGAGAGTGATAGAGAAAGAGGTTAGGCTAATCCTTTAATGAAACAATGGATAGCTCTTAAACTGCAGCACGGTCTGATCAAAAGTGTTCCAGCTGAAACAGCTATCCATTGCTGTCTGATCGCAATTCATCTCTGACCAGTAGAAGGTCTTTCAGATATGTGCAAAATTAGGCAATCACGATGACATCTGCATCAACAGACCTCTTGCTAGGAAAGTCCTGGAAGGTTTCCAGCATCTGCACATCTATATCCATGCAACAGTCAATATTCTAAGGGAACTCCAAGAGAATAGAGTTGGGGCAGGAGACAGTACAGGTAGAGTGTTCTTCTAAAACAATGAAAATTCATATTGTTGAAGCATCATTTTAAAAACCTAATTTAGTGAACAGTATTTAAAAAATTTAGTCTTATTTCCTTGCAACCATTTGTGGGAAAATTCTCACAATTAAAAGCAAATTAGGAACAACATGGTTTTACCTGGGCAATAAAAAAGATTTCTCCATTACACAGACGAACTAGTTTCTCTTCTTTCAATTCTGACTTTGTCTGTGGCTCCGACTGTTGTGTAAAGTCTCTGACATATCCGTTCTTTGAACAGCATACTTTGTCCCCCACCTGGAAATCAATCTTGTTTTTATGATTTCTGAAATACAAATCAAATTTGTGCAACTTGTTCACTACAATAATATTGCAAAACAGTTTTCATCAAAAAGACCATTACTGCAGCAGGATCTCCACTGTATAAATGACAGAACCATGAGCTTAAAGCATAGCGGAGACAGGGTGCCCAAAATACTGGAATAAGTCAGCACAGTGTTAGGAATTTTTGAAAATCTTGCCAAAACGATAATTCACACAATTCTCCATTTTCACACTATTTGCATAATTATTCAGCTTTCGGTTTGGGAAGGATGCTCATGGTGCAGGTAGAGTTATAATGCAAATTTAAAGAGAATAGCAGCATTCAAAAAGGGAGGCGATAGAATAAAGCAAATTATTTCTATATCTTTTTGGGAAGGTTCAAAGCGATCTGAACCCATTGGCACTGTGCACGGAAGTAATGAGCAACAACTTGGGAAAAGAAAATCCAATGTACCAAGATGTATTCTGGAGGGAAGTGGCAAAGAATTCCAGCACTTCAAGCCACGCTTGCTAGTATCTGAAGTGAAAGTGAAGCCACAAGAGGTGGGATTAAATCAACCAAATTTCATCTTTTTAGAGAACTGAAGTGAGTTCACTGTTCAACATTGCTTCAAAAAGAAAAAAAAAGCAAGTTGGGAAAAAATTTGCATATGTCATACAATGAAGTTCTGATATTCTCCACATGAATTAATTAAGAAACCCATCCAAACCATTTACCCGTTTCATTCTTGGGATAAAAATATTTCCTCTTCAGGGAGTCTAGAGCCAAGGACAATAGCCTTAAAAATTACAGCAGCTTATTCTTACAGTTTGAGAAGCCCAAGTTAGTCTGTTCAAGGACAATGTCAGCAAACACTTATATAAAAAGGGGAGAGGAAATCTAAAACTTCAGGCTAGCCCAATTGAATATTTCTAAACTGTGATTACTCAGTTTTGGTATCTAAAGATATTAAAGGTTACAGAATAAGAACACACAATTACAATTAAGATGAGCTGCAATCAAATTAAACAGTACAAAAAGAGACAAGGAGCTGAATGGCCTTTACCAATTCCTATGTACCACACTAGACAGCAACCTAGTAGCTGTGAGTACACTAATAGATGCTGTTTATGGCCCTTTCAATGTCTCTTTTAAAGTGTATTTTACTCATGTATCACTGCAATGTTGTAATTTCAATAAACACTAAACTTGGTACTCCATGGATAATCTTTATCTTTTCTATTACAAGTGAAAACATAAGCATGATGAATTGTCACACACCTAGCAGCGCTCCTTACCTAGTCAGATGGCCTGCATATCGCTTGCAGCAGAGTTCATTAATTAAGTCACAATCTGCCCTGTACAACAAGAAGTAGTAGTCAGAAATCTTAATGCAGATTTAAGTATCAAGTGACCTTTGAACATATATTCAATATTACAACAATCCAATTCAAGATAAAGGCATATCAGTCAATCCAGCCCATAACTGCACACACAACTAAAAGAGATTCTTGAGCATAGCATCTCAAATTCCATCAAAATAAATGATGCGTTATGTCACATTTTATAGTTACTCTTCAACACGTATAATAAAAAAAAAAGTTGAAAAGAATGAGAATTGTAATCGAAGCCACAGGTGGGAAAACAGCTACCCACAGATTTCCCTCCATGCCAAACACCATCCATGGAACTGTTTCATCAATGCTTAAATGATGCCTGAGTCAAACTCCTGGGCAATGCCTTCCTGAGAGCACTGTATAACAGCCCACGTTGAATAGATTCAGACATCCAAGGAGGCAGCTCATTGCCACCTTCAAGGTATTTTGGGATGACAATAAATTCTGCCACCATCAAATACCCATTAATAAATAAATGAATTAATGCATTGGGCCTCGCTTTCTACAAAAAGTGCTAACTTTAAGATATTCCCATTATAACACTGAAAAAAGTAGCGAAAAGGTCATTTTCTTTCTTGTAATCCCTATTTTAAAACAGAAACTTGAATTTGCACAAACAGAAAGAACTCTAAACGGTGACAACCAGAAAACAGCTGCAGCGATTTCTTCTAAAGGGCAAAGTGGGGGGCAGAAGAAAGAGGGTTGACAACAGGTGGTTGGGTAACAGATTATGGCTGCAGATGGGCTACAGTGGAAGCACGAGATTGGCATCGACAGACGGATGTGGCATTCCCTGATAGCAAAACTCCTGGGAGGAATAGCTATAAATAGCATTTTAGGAAACCAAAATTATTTTCACAAAAGGACTTTATGATGAATCTTAGTGGATGTAAAGCATCGGTCCTTATAGCTAGGCTGCTTGTGGCTAAAAATACCTCCAACAAATCTCAATTTACTGCACATTTATATCTCATACAATATTAGAATCATACAGTACACTGTCAAAAATACACTACCTCCTACATTAGTCCTAATTCCCCACACTAGGACTATAGCTTTGAATGCTAAGACACTTCAAGTGCTCATCCAAGTACTTTTCAAAGGTTATGAGGTTTCTTGTCTCAACTACCCTCGCATGCAGTGCATTCCAGACCCCCACCATCCTCTGGATTTCTTCAAAACCCTTCTAAACCTTTCACTTTAAAATTACGTCCCCTTGTTATTGACCCTCCAACTAAGGAGAATAGCTACTTTCTATTCACCCTGTCCACAGCCCTCATCTTACACACCTCTATCATATCATCCGTTAACCTTCTCCGCTCCTAAGAAAACAACCTGATCTTATCCAGCCTCTCTTTATAGCTAAAATACTCCATCCCAGGCAACATCGTGGTGAATCACTTTTGCACCCCCTTCAGTGCAATCACATCCTTCTTATAGCTGACTAGAACTGCATACAATACTCCAGCTGTGGCCTAGCCAAAGTTCTGTACTGCTCCAATATGACCTCCCTGTTCTTATCTCTGCCATGACTGTTACAGGTAAGTGTTATTTATGCCTTCTTAATTACCCTATTAACTCATCCTATACCTTCAAGGATCTATGGACATTCACCCCAAGATCCCTTTGCTCCTCTGACCTGCCATTCATGAAGTATTCCCTTGCCTTGTTCCCTCTTCTTAAGTGCATCACCTCACATTTATCAGAGTTAAATTCCATCTTACCACTGATCTGCCTATCTGACCAATGTGTTTATATCCTGCTGTAACTTAACATCTTCTTCCTCACTGTCAACTATCCAACCAATTTTTGTCATCCGCAAACTTACCATGCTCTACCCCGCTACATTCTTATCTAAGCATTTATGAATATCACAACCAATTAAGGACCAGCACTGATCCCTATGGTACACCACTACACACTGGACAGTAAATTACCTTTCTCCTTCCTGTTTTAGTTTTTGCAGTGATACCTAGGCAGAAACACTATGTACTGAATTCATTATCATCTTTCTTAAAAGTATAATTACCGTCTAAATGCAACAAACTGTGAGGTCACATCATCATCCAGTCCTGGGGCTTTTGAGTTTAGTAAACATTCAATAGCTTCTTGAAGATCTGCCAAGGACAAACAAAAAAACGTAAACATCCTCATCGTACTTTAAAACATCATAACTTCTTTCTTATTGTTTGTCTAGTTTTGACATATTTGAATTTTTAATGAGGGTACATCTCTGTGCTTTTTAAACAGCTCAGTGCAGTTCTTCTGTTCCCGATGACTAGGAAGTCTAGAACGGGGTCACAGTCTAAAAGGGTACAGGGTAGGCCGTTTATGGCTGAGAGAAGGAGAAATTTCTTCACCCAGAGAGTAGTGAGCCTGTGGAATTCTCTGCCACAGAAAGCAGTGAGGCTAAAAAAAAAATTGATTGTTTTCAAGGAGTTAAATATGGTTCTTAGAGTTAATCAGATAGAGGGTATGGGGAGAAAACAGGAACAACTTACTGGAGTTGGATGATCCATCATGATCACAATGAATGGCAGAGCAAGCTTGAAGGGCCAAATGGCCTACTCCTGCTCCTATTTGCTATGTTTCACTCTGGTTCTCGGTACTCAATACAAATATGCATTCGAAACATAATATTATACACAAATCTAAATTCCCAATTATCACCTTTACAAGTTCAACCTATGTTACAATGACAAATTAAAGGCATTTAGTTGCATTTGTCCACCTTAACAAAACCTTATGTATTATGGATCAATCCTAACTCCATTAGGATGCAGAAGCTGCGCAGTCATGAGCATAACGATGGCACTGCAGGGAGGAATGTGTAATTACAGGATGAGAAGTTTACAAAAAGGGAATTTACATCATAAATATGGATATAGGAACCCATAATACCCAAAGCACTACTTCCCAGCCTGGCCTCAATTTTGAGACTGGCAGAAAAGGTTTAGGTAAATGGAGACATTACCAAATCACGCTGTTCTGTCCTCAGGCAGGTGGAGTAGGAGCACACCCTTATTACTTCCATTCTGTCAACAGTAGGCATCCAACCTAAAAGATACTTTTTACACCATTCAAATGCTTCCAACCTGCCCGCCCTTCAGGTCATGATGCCCAGTCCCCTCCTCCCAATCCATTCTCCATGAAACATCCTACTTACCTGATGTGAGCTCCTGCCACTTTTAAATTATGGATTGTTTCCAGTCTCGATAGTATCCACCGTTCCAATCTGAATGGCCAGCAACTCTCTGAAACAGGAACCTTGAGTGACAGGCCCACGTCTCACATCGGAATAGCGACGTCTACGTCCTTTGATATTTGCATCACTGCACCATATTGTGTTAAATTGCTGTGAGCAACCATGACTGGCAGGATTGCATTCCCCACTAATGCCTCCAGGGAGAGACCCCACCAAAAAAAATAAAATGCCTGTGTTTCTCTGAGGTAAACCATCCTTTCTGGATAGCAAGTCCAAGTACTAAATCAATATGAATCGTTTCCAGACTCACCAGTGGAGTTATATTTGGAGGGCAGAGAAACAAGAATGAATTTTTTATCAGATGTTGGAATGGTGACATCTGCAGACTTTGATATGTGCATCACTGCGTCATATTGCAACTCGTTATATGTAGACTTCAATCCCATCTCAGCAATCCTAAGAGATTAGAAGTCATGAAAAGTGAAGTGGTTATATTAAAAGAATGCTAGTCGTAAAAGCTATTTCAAATGCCATTGCTCCTTCCCACCACCACTTTGTTCCCCACTGTTTTTCACCTTCTCTTTGGAAGCCAGTGACTTCTAGGTGACAGTTGCAATTAGTATCTCACCTTTGAGGGGGCTGACTGACAAAAAGCTTTGATTGAGCCGACAGAACTGAACAGTCAGACAGTCTGCTTCATTCGTGCTATTAAAAGGCACTTCGTACAACCACAAAGATAAATGCATTGGACCCGTGTAATTAACTAGTTTTTACATTTCTTAGACATTTCTAGTAGACAGCTCCTTCTTTTATTTGCAACTCACGCAGAAACACAAATGAGCACTAATCACAAAATCAATACAGAAAAAAAAAGCGACCAACAATGCAAAAGATACTAAAGCTGCAAGCCAATCTTAAAAGTTGCTGATATAAAGATCAGAAGATCCAACTGCACATGGCACAAACATAATCAAGGCAAAAACACAGACTAGTCAGGATTATTGGGCTTGTTTATTGGAGCAGATCATTCAAAATTCATCAAATTCAATGAAGGAGAAGAATAAGGCAGTTGAGAACATTGCAGGAAAACTATTTCAGTTCAAGTGCATGCATGTGAGTAGATAACTGCACTTCTGAAGGAAGCAAAGACGTACCTAGCAGCATTATCTATGATCAGCTGGCTCTCTGCACGATGATTGTTTGGTAGTTCAAAGCTCCATTTAATTTGGAGCAAACTGGAATATACATCACTCAACATGTTGCCCGGTTCAATACTTGGTAGCTGCTTAACATCACCTAGGAAAAATAAAAGGAGTAATTTTATATACGTCAAAACGCACATGTACAAAGACTGCTCAAATCCAGGGATGACCAGCCAAGGGTGCACTGACCCGGTATCTCAAAAAAAAAGCAAAACACTGCAGATGCTAAAAATTTGAAGTAAAAACAGAAAACGCAGATCTGGCAGCATCAATCAAGAGAAAAAAACAGCACCAAGGTCAACTGGTTCTGATGAAAGGTAATCCAAAACATTACCTTTGTTTCACTTTCTGCAGATGCTGCCTGACCTACCAAGTATTTCCAGCATTTTCTGATTTTGTGTCAAAACTTACTCTACTCATTCTCACATCAACAATGGACTAGTTGGTCAAATAGATTTATTCTTTCAGTTCTTGAGAACATTGCTTCAGGCTGATCTCCTGCAGCAACAATTTGGGGTCAGTACAGGGCCTTGTGACGGAGAGGGGAGGGGGGGTTGATTTGTATGGAGGATCTTGATTGGACAGATATGAGATTAGATCTGGGCAGGTGTTTGCGAATTCAGAAAAGGGGAAGTGGGGGAGAGAGATCATCAGAGGACGGAGGCTCAGGGTTCACTGGAGAAATGGACTAAAATGTATTCTTTCATGGGATATGCAAAGTACACAGTGAAGAGTGGCTCAAAAGACAGAACAGCAAGTAAAAAAGTGGAATGAAACCTGGGGACCTTATTTTGACTGCACCCACCATCTGGGCGGGGGCAGGGGAAGCAGTGTTACAGCATCACCATCAGCATCAGCCATATTTCCTCAGCTCCTCAGTCAGAAACACCCATCATTTCAATGTGTCTGAAACCCACTGTTGCAGACTCTTTCCAACCATAACTACAGAGCCAAAAGGAAAGGAAGAAATACTGAAGCATACAGAAGGAAATAAAATACAGAAGGAGTAAAAGATCAAGAAGGAGACCAATGAAATTGCTGGAGAGAAGAAATATGTAGGATGGATGGATGATAGAGACATAAATAACAATCCAAGGATTCAAAGAAATTCAAATTAGAATGGTACATGATGTCTAAAAATCAGGATTCTGCCTTACTCAAAGGCAATTTAATCAAATGGGCCATGTCATATGCTCCAAGAGGCTAGATACCTCTGATACAAGAAGCAACACAGGAAGTGTATTCACACAGAAACTGATATTCAAGTTAAAATCTACAATGTATTACTGTGAAAGGCATACAAATAGAATAATCAGTACATTTCTTTAAACAGGTGACGCTAACAGGTCATTTCTGAAAATGTTCATCAATTCACTTTCACCTTCACCAAGTTGTTGGTTGAAGTGCTACTTATTGGCAGCATTACAATTGCAATCAAGTTTACTTAACACTATTTATAATTGTACTTTATAATCCGTTTCCCTCTGGGTGATCTCTCAAGAGAAAACTGAAGAAAATGCAAGTAATTTTGCACTGCATATTAACGCATTCCAAGAATGAGTAGAACTCTGATCAGATACTTACCAAGGATTATAAGTTTTTTGAGATTGGCACGCTCCATAAGCAACTTTAAAACAGTACTTAGGATACGCACAGAAACCAAACTCCCCTCATCAACAATCAGTACCTGGACATCAGAAAACATCCAATCAGGAGGTTTTCCTGATGCAATTGATTTCTCTGCGGCCCAGAAATTCCACACCACCTATTTTTTTTTTAAAAAACAAGAAACAATTCAATAGGTCTTTATTCAGACAAGACACAAAATTTTAAAAATTTATATTTCTCCCTAATCAATTTTCAAATCTTAATACTGCGTTGAACCTTTTTACTAATCAAAACACAAGTGAAGAAAACCTCACATCTCGTATTATTTCTAATATTAATATTATTGCAGTTCCACGTTCTTTTTAATCCTAAAGATTTAAAATCTTAAAATTGGAATGAATTAAAGCCGTTTCCAAGAAGATTGGTGACAACTGCTTGCCATGTCCACATCTTGTGATGCAATAAATAAATATCATCCTGTGGATGAATGGCTAATTTACACAGCTCACTTCTCATGCATTTATCAATGGGCCAATGGCCATAATTCGTTATCTTGAAACTTGCCCAGTCTACCTCAGATTAGTGCAAGGTATCTTAAAAGTCTAAGCAACAGATCAAGGTAGCACTTTCGTCCTGCTACTCTGCTACACAAGTAGCATTCCCACTAATAGGATACTGCTATCGTCAAGCTACAATGATGATCTGCCTATCGCACAAATGAAAATGTTGCATTTAAATTTCAGTGCTGGCTGATGCCATATATGTAGGCGATTCATCAGTCATTGGGATGTATCAAATCAAAAAGCTTATTCCTTCAGCTATTAGCAACAGTGTACTGACCATACCCAACCAGCTTCTGCTTGCAAAATTCAAAAAACAGTGTGCAACATTAGATGTGATTCTGCAATTGGACAAAGTTTGCCATTTAATCCTAAACATGCAAAGGATTATGCTGATGATAAATCGAGGATTGTCAGTCACGGTCTCCTACATTGTGTGAACTGGAGGCAACATACAATAAAACACAGGACCCTGTTCTTTGCAGGCAGAAATAACATACAAACATGGTGCCCGATTTAGCACAACAAAAGCAAGTGATACGCATTCTCTGGTTCATTTCTCAGGGTAGTCCCTTGACCAAAGTCAACTGGTACTATTTAAAACATAATCACCAAAACTTAACAGTTAATTGACAGTCATCATGGCGATATCTCTAACAATTCACCTGCCAACCAATAAGCACTCTCCTCTCAGTGCGAATATTAGTTTTCCCTTACTGTGGATTTCTTTTGACTCTGCCTTATGAGTGCAAGATAAAAAGCTTTGACAAAATTCAGTATTACTCAAGTTACGTACCAATTAAGGAAAAAAAATACACTTCCAATGAAAATATAGAAGTTGAAATATCATGAGATTTAGAAAAAAAATCTCAAAATGTTGGGCTTTTCTTAAATCGTACTGAGGACTATTGATATTCCATAAATACTCAAGTATTTTCTCCCCCCCCGCCAAGGTCACAGAGTCTGTAATTTAGAACTTAGTAGGCCATCTGAGAAAAAAAAAGACTCCATATTAAACAAGATATAACTATTTCCCAATTTTTTTTTACAGGAAGACTAACAGTGTAAACGGGGAAGTTCAGTGTCTTCAGTCTGTAGGGATTTCAAAAGCACACTGTATAGAACATAGAACATAGAACATAGAACATTACAGCGCAGTACAGGCCCTTTGGCCCTCGATGTTGCGCCGACCTGTGAAACCAATCTGAAGCCCATCTAACCTAAACTATTCCATTATCATCCATATGTTTATCCAATGACCATTTAAATGCCCTTAAAGTGGGCGAGTCTACTATTTTTGCAGGCAGGGCATTCCACGCCCTTACTACTCTCTGAGTAAAGAAATATAGGGAAGAAGTGTGGAATCACTGACAGCTACAGCTGCTTTAGTGTTTAACTGTATATGCCTGCACTCCAAATGATTGCCAGTTTCAAAGGAGTAATAGGAGCAAACACTGACAGTATTGCTGTCATTACTGGCATAAAAAACAGGGTCATTACCCTGACTTGGAGATTTAACTAGAGCTGGTAGTGGATCACACTAATATGATAGGGAGATAGGGAAAGTCGGAAAAAAAATGCAGCTGCAACATGATTTCAAGAGAAGTCTAAGCTTTTTACAAACAGCTTCTAAAAAGAGTGCTATTAAAAAAACACGGACATCAGAAATAGTAATCAAAGCAAAATGAAAGACAGTGTAAAAGAAATGTTCAAACTCTAGGCTTAATTGGTAAACCTGCTAGTAAAATCCAAAGAGTAGCAGAAATTAAGGTTTTAAAGGGAGTATTTCTTACCACATGGAGCAGTCCTGCTATCACCTCACTTCCACAATTCCAAATCATACTAAGGCTGGAAACATAGCCCTAACACATTACTTGGCTATCAACAAAACACTCAAAAAGTACCTTTGCCAAAGTTATAATTTATTTTCAACTGTTAGCAGCCACTACAATTACTGTCAAGATTCTTATTCCCGTATGCAGTTGGATTCCAGCATCCCTTGTTGGCAACCAGTGAAGGCTGTTTCCAAGTTATTCCAACCCTTTCAGGTATTGCCCTAATATAGATAATCAAAATGATCTTAATAATATACCGGCTAGTGTAGCGAAAATATACATTGTTTAACTTGGCTACTTTTGAAAGATTTTGGAGAAACTAACCAGCAATTCATTGAATGTTTACATGTAACCTGGGCTAACATATTCCTCAAACTTTTAGGCTCCAATATAGTAGCAAAACAAGTGTTTTAGGAATTCTTTTAAAAGTCATCCGTTTACTTTATGCTAAAACATATTAAAAGATTTGAATTATCCACAAGTATCGTTGAATGGCAATTACCTGGTGTAAAGTATAAGCATTAAACCCAGTTTTTTTCTTTAAAAGAGATGCTGCCTTTCCAGTTGGTGCAGTGAACAGCACAGATACTTTTCTGACATTGACTTGCTCAAAGTTGCCACTGGGAGTTGCACCCATTGGAATATCCCAGCTTTCAGAAGCCCATTCGTCCTGCTCAAGAACTTGACATGCTTGCGATAGTTCCTCATTATCTGCATTCTCCATATTTTTAACCACTGTGCTAAAGATACAGCTGACAAGTGTTGTCTTTCCACAGCCACCTTTACCACTGATAACTGTAACAGGATTTTCACACATCATGGCAGCAACTTTCAACTGATAAGAATCCAATTTAATTTCTTTGATCTCTGTATCTTCAGGTAGTCTTTCCATTTGCTCTGCAGTGCTGGCTTTTGTCAAAGCCTCTGGCACAGAAATATGCCATGGAGGTTTATCCACAAGTTGCTTTATACAAGATGCAATGTCTTTCTCATAGTTATAAAAGCACTTGAGATACACTCGCTCTTTTTCTACGATGATTATCTCATAGTTCTTTAAAAATTGTAGTGATTCCCATGCACTTTGAACACTGAACTCAGATGGACGCAATGCAGTCAGTCCATCAACTTTAACATAGGTGTGTCCCTTACTCCAGCAAGTTTGCTTGAGCTTATCATAAATGACCAAAGCATGCCTTTGTAACTCTGGAATTGTCTTCAGTATATCAGCTTCCTCAAAGGCCAACAAGGATGCCTCACAACCAATCAGTTGTAGCTCCTTCGACAGAATCTATCAGAAAGTAAAAAAAACCTTCAGAAATTATTCTTGAACTAACTATTTAATAGGAGAACACCTGCAACTTTACAGGGTCTTTAAATGCAAATGCAATTACTACATTGAGTTGGAATCTCTTCAAAAGTGGAAGGTTTAGGATTGAAACTGATGTCCGATGGTGTTGTTTTCCTTGATTATGTATTTTGTTTGCCAACATTTAATTTTTGGTTTGTCACACTCATGAAGCTACTATGGTCAATGGAAGTTAGAGAAATGCAGATGAAAAAGACTCCTGTTTAAATGCTCACAGCGAGAGAGAAGAAAAACAACAAAGGTATACTTGGGATTTACTCATATTGACAATTGTGCATACAGATGAACTTACTTGACTGAATCCTAGTTTCCATACTGCTGTCGCAATCATCTGTTCCAACTCCTCCAGAGTATGGTATGAACGGGACTCTCTTCCATTTTCCCTTTTTGGCATTAAAATACTCAAGAAGTGCCGTGGCAGAAGTATGGGCAGGATCTCCATCAAGTTTTGGAACATTAACGCATGCTGCACATATTGACCTTCAACTAAATTATTGCACAATTAATAATGTGAATCTCAAATGTTATCTTGTATGCATACTCTCATGTGCATTCATTTAACACTCAGATTGACACTAACAAAAACAATCGTTTAAGGGTTGTCCTAGCCCATTTCTGAAATTTGTCTGATTACACTTCTGAAGGGCAATTTGGCATGTTTGCCTACATTAAAAGCATTACAAAATGCAAGTTATCATCAGCATAAACAGCAAGCCTAATCCCACACAAACAAATTCTTATTCCTTTAAAGATTTTAATTTTTTTAACTCAGGACATGCAGGCTTCACCAGCTGGGCCAGCATTTACCTAACTGTCCTTTCAAAGGTGACAGCTCAGCACCTTCAAGGGCTATTCAGAATGAGCAATAAATGCTGGCCCAATCAAAAAAGCCCACATTTCCCTTCGTGAGTAACTAATCATTTATTTCAACACCCAAATCTATTCTGAAAGGTCATTGCCAAAAATAATGCATTCAATGCTATTGCAATCCTCTCATGAAAGATTACACATATTAGCAGTAGGCCATTCAATCCCTCAAGTCCATTCTATCATTTTATAAGATCGTGGGTAATGTAAACAAAAACATTTCTTACCAATATGGCTGAGCCAAATCATGACCCTGCCCAACGTGCACATACATGTAATTTTGGCAAACGCTAAACTACAATTACAAGTTCGATTATTGAATACTTTCTTATCCGTAGACCAACGTTACAGAGATCAGAGATCAATCAACAACCTGACTTACATCCTGCCTGAAATTGCATAAATCAAAGAATAAATCTGATCCCTGCTGCTTAGAGTTATCCATTGTACCTGACATTTAAAATTCCACATGCACATTTTCCTCATTTTGATTTGATTTAATTAGTCACCTGCAAAGAGAGATACAATAAAATGTATTGTATTGCATGCTAACCAGACAAATCATACCTTATACAAGTACATCAGGGTAATAGAACAGAATGCAGCGTATATGATGTTACAGCTACTGAGAAGGTGCAGGGAAAGATCAACTCAACTATGAGCAGTCCATTCAGAAGTCTGATGACAGTGGGGAAGAAGTTGTTCTTCAACC
This sequence comes from Rhincodon typus, assembly GCF_021869965.1. Lineage (NCBI taxonomy): Eukaryota > Metazoa > Chordata > Chondrichthyes > Orectolobiformes > Rhincodontidae > Rhincodon > Rhincodon typus. Next base: position 35,876,048 of record NC_063349.1, read on the forward strand.
TACTGGTACATGTTTTCAAACTTGTGCCCTCTGCCCAGTGGAAGAGAGTATAACTGGGATAGGACGGGTCTTTCAAGGCAGTGGGAAATACAGACACAGTCAATGGAAGGAAAGCTGATTTTCATGATGGACTAGGCTGCATTCACAACTCTAATTTCTTGCAGTCATGGGCAGAGCAGTTGCCATACCAAGCAGTGATGCATCCAAATAGGATGCTTTCCACAGTGCATCTATAAAACTTGGTAAGAGTCATTGTGGACAAACCAAAATTTTCTTAGCCTTCTGAGGAAGTAGAGGCATTGATGCTATAGTCAAGAAAGCACACCAATGTGGATGGACCCGGATAGATCGTTGATGATATTTCCTCATGGGAAATTTAAGCTCTTGACTACCTCTGCCTCAGTGCCACGTCCTCCATTCCAACTACAGCTACAAAATAAGATACACAAGTTCAGACACACTGCTACTTCTAATCTCATACGCATGTGTGGAAAATTGGAGCAGTTGCATATGCACAGTGTTTAGAGGGAACGTTGTTGATCGGTCTAATATCTGAGTAACTATCCAGAAAAGTACATCAGAATTGAAACAAGTGCAGACAGTCCCAGAGATAGAAGAATATCCTATCAGGCTCTGAAACTTCCCAGGCTATTAGACTGCAGCAGTTGAAGTAGGCAGCTCACTACCACCACCTTCTCAAGGACAACTAGGTACAGGCAACAAAAGCTGGCCAACCAGCCATGCCCACGTCTCATGGGTGAATTTAAAAACAAAAAAAAAAGGGCCTAAGCATCAAAACTTTGACAGGGCCCAGGGGGCACATCTTAGTCATACAGTCACAGAGACCAGAAGATGTGAGCTTGTGTGTTTTATATAGCAATGACGTTTAGGGAACACTGGACTGGTTGACAAATGCTGTGATTATACGTGAAACAGGATACAGAGTAAAATCACAGCAATCTTCATTGAATGGAAAGCAGCATATCAATACTAGCTGTCAACTACAAATACCCTACAGTGTGCAGAACAAAGTGTCACTTGAGACAAGAAGCTACACTTCAGGTTTTATGGTGCTACCTGTTAATTCTGCAGTACTTCCAAAGGCCTGTGAGGTACGAATGACCCACTACATTTGCAACTAGTTTTTTTTTGATTGCCATCTGAAGTATTAGCATCACAAAAAGTCAACAACTAATATAGTATTAAAAACCTGGCTTTACCATTTATAGAAAAAAAGCTATGAATTCTAATATTTCCTCCCTTTTAACCTTGGTAACTTTTCAACCAACAGGATCACGAAAAGTACATTCAGTTCAGAAATGTACTAGATTGTATTTTAAATTACGAATATTAGTTCACATTAGAAATCAAATCAATTGGTTAGGGCTGCAAGCCTCCTCCAACTTGATTTCTGGATACTGCTGGTAAATGTTGTATATTATTGATCAGTTACCGAAACTTGTGGATCAAAATTGTTAAACTAAAGACATTCAAACCAAACAAAATCAGTCAGACTGGTTTGTATTTGAGTATTGAGCATTTTGACAAAAGTAGAATATCAAAAGAAGATGATCATTTTTGGTGGTGGGAGTGATTTATTGGACAACCTTCTGCAAATCTGTAATAACTAGCAGTAATTGTGAAAAACTATTTCATGAGTTTGGAATATTGACTTTCAAAATACTTCATTTTCCAAATGTATGTAAATGTTTACTTTATCATTCTCAACTGCTTGCATTGCATTTCTGCAGAATATTTCTAAATGAGCTCAAAGAATACTTCTATCATGTTTACAATTTATTTCAAAATGCACAGTTTTACTCTTATTAAATTTAATGAAATCACCAAATTAAATATCACCTTCCATTTCCTTTTAACTTACTCTTGCAGCTGTTGATCAAAGATGTCTTCTGATACTGAATTCTGAAGATTATGTACAATGTTTCAATATAAGAGCAAAACCTATAATCCAAAGAGAGACATGCAAGCTTACCTGAACTATTTATGGCTGCAATAATGCTTTTTGCGAAGTTTTGGTCTCGTGTAGTATCCTTATCTGCAATCCTTTGCAAAGTTTTCAACAGGTTTGAAAATTCAAGGTTACTATCCTCAGTCAAAGACTCAATAAAAATTTTTTTATGTTGCTCATGAACGTTACACGCTGTTAGGAACAGGCTGAAAATTTCCTTTCTTCGGTCTGCCAGATGACTCCTCAGACTGTAGGACGGATACCAGCTTAAGTACCATTTCTTCTGGATGCACTTGATCTTTGCAGTCACCTTCCACCATGGACCAGTAAAATGAAACCTTCCGTACACTTTGTAAGTTTTATTGGTGTCACAGTCTTTGATTAGAACTACAGAAAAGTGGATAAATACAGAGGTATGAAATCTGACTGCTATCTTTCAAAGTTTCGACACTAAAGCATTGGAATACATCTATTAAATTCTACTTACATCTCTTCCAACTAATTATGTTTTCAAAGATGTCCACCTTCTCATACGAAATCATTGAGGAAATTAGAATTGTTTTAAAACTGTGAAATTACTATTCTGTAAGGATTTATTATATTGCATTTTCAACAACTTCTTAATAGTGGCTTTGATTTGATCAAAAGATTTTTATTCCCTAACCAGATTTCACTATTTTTCCTGAAAATGTTGGAGAATTTCATGCATATTTGCACTGAAACAAACGCTCAATCTGGGTGTTAATCAAGCACATATTCCAAAAGAATGCATAATTGTGAGCTTGATTGCGCCCAAGGATGAACCTACAGGCCATTTGCTCATTCCAGAGTAAAGCTTTAAGGATACTGCCTGCCATCTCATCTTTCCAAAACAAAAATAACTTTCACATACCACCCCAGAGTTAACTGCCTTGATTGATTTACAGCATCCGCAGTTCTTTCGGTTTTTATTTTGTAAGTAGCCAATCTGTTTGCATCACCATCCAATGTCAAAAACTGCAAATCTTGAATGATACCCAAATTATATCTCCTAATGTCTCAAGTGTTGATGCAATCAAAGTAACTGTACACTTTCTACATGAATGAAGAAAGAGTGGTCAATTGATCTTTATTCATAGACACAATCACAACTGGTGAAACAAGCAGAAAATATCCCTTACCCCAAGTTTCAAATGTTCATTATCTTTTTATGTTTTCTCCGCTCTAATTATCTTGAATATACTCTGTATTGAACCTGCAATTGTGTTTATCACTTGAGACTTTGTCAATTTTGCAGTTACTGTTTATCAAGTCGTTAACCACAAACCCGAGTATTTCCAGCATTTCTAGCGTCGGCACCGTTGCACTTCTGGCTAAGTGATATAATTACAATTTGACGTAGTCTGACATCGGACTAGATTTTGCTGCGGTACAGCCAGTAAACACCATCAGTTTTCACCATTTTACTGCTGTTAAAATGACAGTAACTAGTCCATGCCTTCAGTTAAACCCAATGTTTCGGTCAGACAGCCATTCCACACTTCTTCACAAAGTACCTCAGAATGCGAATGAGGCAAAAATCTTTGAGCCGATGAAAAAAAAACCTCGTTGCTAATAAGATTCTTGTAAAAGAATTGAAATTTTGAACCTTTTTGAGTGAAGTGGAACTTAATTTTTAATAATATATCAAACCCAAATCCACTACTCAAAAGCCTCAATGTCCCTGAAAAATCTAATTCTATACCTTTGAAAGGAATACTTCTTTAAAAGTTACGATATTTCAGTTTGTACCTTAGTTACATACTTATGATACTATCATGTCCGCTCACTGAAATTTAATTAAAATCTAAGGATAATATTTATTTTCTGGTTCACTATCTTGAGAATACTTCAACAGCCCAATTGCCACAATCCGTATCTGATGTGGATTTTTCCCTTTGCAGATGTCAATTTAAATATAATTCAGAGTCAAAGGGATTTCTAGGTGCCCAGGAGTAAAGATCAAGTGGGTAAGCAACCAATCACGCTGAAGTATTTCCATACCGGGAAATTAAACTCAACTCCGTAGTCAGTGATATAAATGAGTGTGACATAGAAACGGCACTATTGTACAAGGTGAAGTAATAAACTTTTGAAAGTGAGAATTTATAAAGAAAACTGATCTTTTAAATTAATTTGAGGGCCAATTAAGGCGTTCACCAGCAATTATGAATTTAGAACGTTGATAAACACATTCGGCGGGTTTAATTTTCCAAGGTGTTTACGAGACGAAAGGGTAAGAGTGGAAGTTTAATCAGTTGCGTTTTCTATTCTGTAACCTCCAGGGTGCAATCAAATAATAATGAGCAAGTGTAGAATCAGTGACAACTTCCGAATTGCTGGGTTTAATTGGGCCTGTGCCGATTCCAGATGTTGCTACCACAGTCTGAGGAATACCCATTAATATTGATAAAATTGTTATCATTAGTGTCGCAAAATCTATATCAACGTGACGAGGTCCAAATCCAACTTCGCCACTGACCACAAAATCTGGGTCAATGTGTACTTACAACGCGTGTGCCACAAATTAAAAGACAGACAATGGTGGGAATAGTCAACAAACAGCAAAGGTCTTTTTTTTTACCGAACCGCCGCGCCACAGAAGAGGCTCTGACAGAACTTGCACCGTCTGACATGCTCATCATGTCTTCGAAATCCAGGAACTGCGGTTCAACATCTTCTTCCTCCTCCTCCTCGTCCGAATCTTCCTTCGCTACATTTTTCTTTAAAGGCAAAATGTATCCGTTCACAACAAAGGGCTTCCCCGAGGCCGCGCGCTGCCTGGACATTGCGTAGATTCCGGAACCCGGGCCCAATTCAGCGCGCTTCCAGCTCAGCTCAGCTCGGCCCCGGCCCAATTCAGCGCGCTTCCAGCTCAGCTCGGCCCAGCTCAATTCAGCGC
>NC_063349.1:35880946-35881418 GCF_021869965.1 Rhincodon typus
CAGCTCGGCCCAGCTCAATTCAGCGCGCTTCCAGCTCAGCTCGGCCCGGCCCAATTCAGCGCGCTTCCAGCTCAACTCAGCCCAGCCGGGCCCAATTCAGCGCGCTTCCAGCTCAGCTCGGCCCGGCCCAATTCAGACCAGCGCGCTAACACCTCAGCGCAGCCCAGACCAGACCAGCGCGCTAACACCTCAGCTCAGCTCAGCTCAGCCCAGACCAGACCAGCGCGCTAACACCTCAGCTCAGCTCAGCCCAGCCCAGACCAGACCAGCGCGCTAACACCTCAGCTCAGCTCAGCTCAGCCCAGACCAGCGCGCTAACACCTCAGCTCAGCCCAGCCCAGACCAGACCAGCGCGCTAACACCTCAGCTCAGCTCAGCCCAGCCCAGCCCAGACCAGACCAGCGCGCTAACACCTCAGCTCAGCCCAGCCCAGCCCAGACCAGCGCGCTAACACCTCAGCTCAGCCCAGCCC
>NC_063349.1:35881428-35881646 GCF_021869965.1 Rhincodon typus
CCTCAGCTCAGCCCAGCCCAGACCAGCGCGCTAACACCTCAGCTCAGACCAGCCCAGACCAGCGCGCTAACACCTCAGCTCAGCCCAGACCAGACCAGCGCGCGCTCAGCTCAGCTCAGCCCAGCCCAGACCAGCGCGCCAACACCTCAGCTCAGCTCAGCCCAGACCAGCGCGCTAACACCTCAGCTCAGCTCAGCTCAGCCCAGCCCAGACCAGCG
>NC_063349.1:35881656-35885015 GCF_021869965.1 Rhincodon typus
GCGCTAACACCTCAGCTCAGCTCAGCTCAGCCCAGCCCAGACCAGCGCGCTAACACCTCAGCTCAGCCCAAATTGCTAGGGAAAGTCAGGAGGTCTGGCCACATCCATGGGGAAAAACGCATAGTTAACATTTCCAGTCTGAGCACACGTTATCAGAATTTAATAGCGGAAAAGTGCCGATAACCAGATATTTATGCCGAAGTCAACGTGGGGGTAGGAGGAAGAGGTCAGCAGATAGGTGAAGACCAATCTCAGAGAGAGAGAGATATGAAAGGGTCAGGTAAACAAGGAGATAATGGATAGCAGGCCAGTACAAAAGAAAAGCTGTATATATGATAGTGAAGAGTGCGATAATGGAGATAGCAAGAACTGTAGATGCTGGAGTCAGAGATAACACGGTGTGGAGCTGGAAGAACACTGCAGGCCAGGCAGCAACAGAGGAGCAGGAAAGTTGACATTTCGGTCAGGACCCTTCAGAAATGGGGAAGGGAGCTGGGAAATAAATAGAGGGAGGAGGGAAGGGGAAAGGGAAAGGTAGATGGGATAGTAATAACTGAGTGCAGGTAGAGAGTGGTGGGGATTGGTCAGTGGGATGGGATGGGATGGGATGGGAGGAGTGGATAGGTGGGGAAGAGTTGGACAAGTTGTGTTAGGTCAAGGAGGCTGGGATAAGAGGGAGGGTTGGATGTGGGGAGATTTTAAAACTGGTGAATTCCATATTTAGGCCATTGGACTGTAGGCTCCCAAGGCAGAATATGAGGTGCTGCTCTTCCAGTTTGTGTGTGGTGTCATTGTGGTACTGGACAAAGCCCAGGACATGTCACCCAGGGAATGGGAGGGGGACTTAAAATGGTCAGCAACCAGAAGGTGTCGATTATTGCGTACAGAACGCAGATGCTCAATGAAACAGTCCCGAAGTCTGCGCTTGATCTCACAGATATAGAGGAGGCCACATCAGGAGCAACGGATACAGTAGACCAGGTTGGAGGATGTACAGGTGAACCCGAATTGGATATGAAAGGTTAACTTTGGGCCTTGAACAGAGATGAGGGGGGGAGGTGTGGAGGGAGGTGTAGCACTTCCTGTGGTTGCAGGGAAAGGTGCCGGGTGTGTGGAGCGAATGAGGAAGTCATGGAGTGAGCAGTCCCTACGATAGGAGTGGGGAGCGAAATATCTCTTTGGTCATCGGGTTGGATTGTAGTTGGCGGAAGTGGCGGAGATTGATGCGCTGGGTGTGGAGGTTGGTGGGGTTGTACGTGAGGACTCGCGGGATTCCGTCTTTATTTTCCTTGGGGGGGGTGAGGGCAGAAGTGTGGGAAATGCAAGAAATGTGGTTGAGGGCATTTTTGATCACTGGAGGGGGAAGTTGCGGACCTTGAAATAGGAGGACATCTGGGATGTCTGGGAGTGGAACGCTCCATCTTGGGAGCAGATCGGGTGGAGGCGGAGGAATTGGGGGTAAGGGATCACATTCTTGCAGGAGGGTGGGTGATGAGGTGTAGTCCAGGTAGCTATGGGAGTCAGTGGGTTTGAAATAGATGTCAGAGGAAGAGATATGAAAGGGTAGGTAAATAAGGAGGTTATGGATAGCAGGCTGAATGCAACAAATGTAATGTGATAATGGGCATAGGAGTACCTGGTAATGGGTGACTGTGCTAAAAGCAACCGATGTCATAACAAGACCAGGTGTGGGGTGGATAAAAAATATGGAAGGCTGGAATCGGACTCTAAAGTTCTAAAAGCTCCAGTGTCCCCAAGCATAAAAGGTTGCTCTTTGAGCTTGCACCGAGACTCAGTGGAACACTTCAGTATACCTGCAACAGAAATGCTGGTGTGGAAACAAAGTGATGTGTTGCAGTGGCAGGAAACTGGAAGTTCATGGTCATTTTTGGGACAGACATTTTGCAGTCTGCACAGCTAACCCATTTTCTCTTTCTGACCTCTTCATTATCACTTATTCAGCTTGACTTCTGACCTGGCCTGCTATCTCTAACCTCCCTGTTGCATACCCCTTTCATATCCCTCCCTCTATGGGCTCCATCTCCACCTATCCGCTCAGCTTCCATCACCCACTTTGGGTTCAACATGAATACCATTTTTTTCTTTGCTACTAACAGTTCTGATGAAGTGTCACTGGACTCGACACATCAACTTTGCTTTCTTCCCACAGATGCTTCCGGACCTGCTGCGTTTCTCCAGCAATCTGTGTTTACATTTCAGATCTCCAGCTGTTCTTTGTTTTATCCTTATCTTTTCAGCCTTATCTTTTCCATTGATGTGCTGGGTTCTTCCATCATTGAGGATGGGGATATTTGAGGAGCCTCCTCCTCCAGTGAGTTGTTTAATCATCCACCATTCAAGACTGGATGTGGCAGGACTGCAAAGCTTAGATCTGATCTGATGGTTGTGGGATCCTTAGGTCTGTCTATCACTTGCTGCTTATGTTGTTTGGCATGTAAGTCATCCTGTTTGGTGGCTTCACCAGATTGACACCTTACCTTCAGATATGCCTGATGCTGTTCCTGGCTTGTCCTCCTGAACTCTCCATTGAACCAGGGTTGATCCCCTGGCTTGATTGTAATGGTTGAGTGGGGCATATGCCAGGCCATGAGGTTACAGATTGTGCTGGAGTCCAATTCTGCTGCTGTTGATGGCACCTCATAGACGCCCAGTCATGAGTTGCTAGATCTGTGCGAAGTCTGTCCCATTTAGCACAGTGATAGTGCCACACAACATGATGGAGGTCATTCTCAATGTCAAGGCAGGACGTCATCTCCACAAGCTTTTTTTCTGATGAAGGGTCTAGGCCCAAAACGTCAGCCTCTCTGCTCCTATGATGCTGCTTGGCCTGCTGTGTTCATCCAGCCCTGCACCTTGTTGTCTCGGATTCTCCAGCATCTGCAGTTCCTACTATCTCTGATTCAATTTTAACCCCACTGCGAAGCCTCTTCTAAGGATGCCTAACCTGAAGAAGTTACCCTCCTCCCTCCGGACAAACCTCAAGGGATCTCTCTCCCACTGCAACTCTCTCGTAATCTCTTCGGCCCTGAAACTGCTCGACCACGTCCTGAAGCAAACCAGGTACTACAGCCACATCACCTTCCTTAGCACCTGCCTACGGAACCAGATCATCCCCAATGGACTACAATCCACATTCAAGCCTTCCCAATTTGGCCACAACCGTGATAATATCTACACTCATGGTATTGAGATCCTTCAGAAGCGTTTCTCCCTGCGACTCCTGAAACACACACTTGCAGCAATGCGCCGGCATCTCCAGGCAAAGCTTTTCTGATGAAGGGTCTAGGCCCGAAACGTCAGCCTCTCTGCTCCTATGATGCTGCTTGGCCTGCTGTGTT
>NC_063349.1:35885025-35917547 GCF_021869965.1 Rhincodon typus
TGTTGTCTCGGATTCTCCAGCATCTGCAGTTCCTACTATCTCTGATTAAAATTTTCCCTTTTGTGTTCCATACATTGAGATAAAGGCCAGCATTCCAAAACATTTTTTTTGCTGATTCTTTTTACTGACGCACTAGCTTTCAATGATTTGTGTATGTACAGCAAGGTCTAAAACCTTCTCGAAAGCTTTTATGCTTTCGCCAAAAATAAAATATTCCAATTTTTCTTTCCACTTTGCTGCATTGAACTCCATCTGGCATAGTATTTCCCACTCAATTCATTTACTTCTGTGCCTTTTCTAATTTCTCACCCGTAACATTTGAATACACAACATTTTATACTTTAGCATCTATGTCATTCATATATCTGTGATATATCCAGTAAAGACAACACTCTCTTTGTAACTGCCCTGTCTCCTAATTAATTACACACCTGTGTCACAAGGTTACCTTCAATTTATACGCTTATTTCCAAATAATCTCTTTTACAAGTCTTTTGTTTCGAGCAACACACATAAACTGACTCCTATCCACCATGCTACTAACCTGGTTAAAAATGTTTATTATCAAGTGACAGGTTTTGGTAAGAACTAAAAATGAAAGTTTGCTGCTATAAAGTTCATTTCTCAATTTATTTGACTGCTATCCATTTCATGAAAAGAATATTATTGAGTAACATTAGTCATTGCATTAAAGAGAAACAGCAACAACCTGGGGCAACCCGCTTATTTGGTGTTGGTACAAAAACATCAAACATTTATGCTATGTACTAAATAAATTAGAAACATACAACATAGAATGCAGAAGCAGAAGTAGACCATGATCATGGTCATCATGATCATAGCTAATCGTCCAACTCAATACCTCTTCCAGCTTTCTCCCATATCCTTTCATCTCTTCTGTCCTAAGAAATATACATCTTATTTGAAAGTCTTCAGTGTTTTGGCCTTAACAGTTTCCTGTGGTAGAGAATTTTGCAGGCTCACCACTCTCTGGGTGAAGAAATTCTCATCCCTGTCCTAAAAGGCCTACCCTGTATCCTTAGACTTTGATAATTGCTCTAGACTCTCCAATCATTGGGAACATCCTTCCCGCATTTACCCTGTCTACTCCTGTTAGAATTTTATAAGTTTCTATATCATCCCCCCTCACTCTTCTAAACTCCAATGAATATAGTTCCAACGAAGTTAGTCTCTTCTCATCAGTTCTGCCATGCCAAGATTCAGACTAGCAAATCTCTGTTGCAATCCTTCCATAGACAGACCATCCTTGCTCAGATGAGGAGACCAAAATTGCACACAATACTACACCTTTCAGTGATTGCTGTACAAAGACACCCAAGTCTTGTCGCACCTTTCCTTTTCCCAACGTATCACCATTCGGAAAATAATCTGCCTTTCTGTTTTTGCTACCAAACTGGAAAACTCAAATTTATCCAAATTATATTTCATCTGCCATACATTTGGTCACTCAGTTTGTCCAAATCACTCTGAAGCATCTCTGTATCCTTCTCATAGCTCACTCACCCAGCTGTGTGTCATCTCCAAGTCTGCAGACATTACACTTAGTTCCCTCATCTAAATCATTAATATAACTTAAGCAATACTCAAAAGGTGCTGGAATTTTGTACAAAAACCCAAAATGTTTGAAACACTCAGCAGTGCACTCACTATGTCTAGAAAGAACAGATAGGTAATGGCTTTTACTTTGTGGTAGGAATAATACTAAGTTTATCAGCCCTCACCGTTATTAAAGGATGCATGAGACAACCGTTTATGATGTTCACATGTACACTGTCAAATGTGAAAATCAGGAAGCTGATGACCAAATTGTCCTGCTATTGAAACTGCCACAAGTGACAGAGCAGTGAAGTACATGTGGTGGTGTTTCTATGAATTTGTTGCCTTTATCCTTCTAGATAATAGAAGTCGTGCTTTTGGAAGGTGTTGTTGTAGGAGCCTTGGTGAGATGCTGCAGTGCATTCTGTAGATGGCACACATTGTTGCCACTGTGTGTTGGTGGTGAAGGATATTGAACATAGGAACAAGGAGTAGCTAATTCAGTGTCTCGCTCCTGCTCTGCTATTTAATAAGATCATGGTTAATCTGTTATAACCTTAAATCCATATTCATGTCTATCCCGATAGCCTTTTATCCCCTTCTTATCTAAAGTCTATGCATCTCTTCCCTAAAACCATTCAAATACTCTGCTTCCACTGCCTTTTCAGGTAAAGAGTTCCAAACACACTCAACCCTCTGAGAAAACAAATCACCTAACCCCTGGGTGACACCTTATTTTTAAATCATAAACCCCAGTTCTAATTCTCCCTTAACAGGAAACATTTTCTTCACGTCATATTTACCCTGTCAGGCCTCTCAAGATCTTGTATGTTTCGATCAATTTGACCCTCACTCTTCTAAACTCTAGTAGATACAAGTTAGCATGTTCAACCTTTCCTCAATAGACAACCCACACATTCCAGTCATTAGTCTGGTAAAACTTCTCTGAACTGCTTCCAACACATTTACATTCTTCCTTACATAAGGTGACCAATCTTGTACACAATTGTCAAAGCGGTGCCATGGCAATGCCCTGTATAACTGAAGCATAATTTCTCTACTTTTGTATTCAATACCCCTCAAGATAAATTCTATGAGCTTTCTGATAACTTTCCATACTTGCGTAGTAACCTTTTGTGATTCATATATGAGGACAACAAGATCCCTTTACATTTCAAATTTGCAAGTTCCCACCATTTAGATAATATGCTTCTTTTAATTCTTCTTGTCAAAATGGACAATTTCACATTTTCCCATAATAATATGCTGTTTGGCAGATCTTTATCCACTCTTTTAACCTATCTAACTTTTTGTAATCCCATGTCTTTTTCACAACTCACTTTCCTACCTGTTTATATGTCAGCAGCCACTTGCAAGTGATAGATAGGGTGCCGATCAAGTGGCTGCTTAATCCTCGAGGATATTGAATTTCTTGAGTGCTGCTGGAGCTGCAGTCATCCATGCACTCTGTCACACTCCTGACTTGTGCCTTAATGGACAGAATTTGTGGTGTCTGGAGGTGAGTTACTCCCCACAGAATTTGTAGCATCTTGATTTTTTTTTACTATGATCCAAGATGGCAGTAAAATAGCAGCACAGTGGAGGGCTCCTGCCAGAGCTCATCTGCTCCGTTCGCTTTTACTTTTCTTTCTTCTTTCACTGTTTTCTTATATTAATCTACTTACTTTCTGTGGAGAGCAAGTTGTGCAGTGTGGAGGAGTGTGACCCCAGCATTGGGAGATTGACCCATTGCAGGGAAAGTGAGACAAACATGGAGGCAAGAGAAATTCGCCGGTATCTACGACGTGTCGAGAGTAGGCAGCCTAAGGTCTCCTGGCATCTGTGGCAGCAGTAAGCACAGGAGAGATTGAACTTACCTTCTGGAGAGAGATCAGTTGTGGAGGCAACAGTGGTGACGGCATCATGGCTTCCTCGGGTCCAGAGTGGCTGGGTCCGGATAGGGACTTTGACAATCGCCTAGAGGTCAGGTGCATGGCAGTGGCTGGGGGCTGGATCAGGACTTTGATGGTTGAGGATCAAGGCCAATGCAGGAAGCGCAAGCCCTCATGGTGGTGAGGGAGGTCTGCAGCAGCGCTGAGAGCAAGCAGCCCGAGGTCTCCGTGTGAGGGGCCCAAAACAGGGAATGCAAGCTCAGCATGGCTGTATTTTAAAAAATGTTGAACTTTTAACTTTTATTTCTTTGTTTTTCTATTTGATACTAAGAAGGACCGTGATGTTTAATCTTTAACTTTATTTTTCTACTCCACACTAAGAGAGACTGTTTAGCTTTTAACTTTGTTTCTTTATTTCTCTACTTTATACCTAAGGTTTTGTACCAAGGTACCTTTGTACTTAAGATGGCACTGGGAATGGCGACATTGTACACTTTTTACTGTGCTTCTACACTTGCGTACACGTTACAATAAATTCTAATTCTAGTATGTTCTTGTAACCACATGTTTTTAAACAGCTAGTCCAGTTCAATTACTGGTCAATGGTCACCCCCAGAATGTTGACAGGGGATTTTCTGACAGTAATGCTATTGAACGTCAAGGGAAGTTAACGTTCCAGGTCAATAACCCTTCTTCAGAATTGGGGGTGGGATGGGATGGGAGATAAATGCAATAGAAGAGCAAGTGGAAGAGGCTGGAGCAGGAGAAGGAACAAAAGGGAAAGTCAATGCAAAACGACAGGGTCCAGGTCAGAATGTTTTTTGTTAAAGAATTCCTACAGTTTAGAAGCAAATCATTCGGCCCATCGAGTCCACACCGACCCACCCTTTACTGTATCTCTGCATTTCCCACCGTAGACACTATGGAATTAAATGAAATGTTTCACGAAGGGAGTAGTAATGAATATACCACAGAAACAAAAGATGTGTCTAAACAACGTGTAAGTGGCTGCACAGCAGCAGTTAAAATGGAATAAAGAGATAAAATTGAATCAACAAAAGAAAACGAAACCCTCTAACAGCGACAGTATTTTCGTTGTGTTTGATTTGTTGGCTTTAGGGCGGGGTTAGGTAGCTGAGACCGCTTAAGGCGGCGGGGCTCTGGGATCGGACTGTGCCACGGCAAAGGTCGGGGGGTGGTGTGACCTCGGAAGTAGTTGTTGGGAGTCTGTTGGTTCGGCAAGTGATGGATCCTTATCCCCGATCGTCCATCGAAGATGATTTCAACTACGGTACCAGTGTGGCGTCGGCCAGCGTCGACATCCGCATGGGTAAGGGCATCGCAACGGCACGGTTAGACATGGGTGGGGGGCGACGGCTGCTGGGGCCGACATTGCGGACGGGGACGGGGACGGGGACGGGGAGGGGTGTGGAGGAGACGGTATGGTGGTGAGGAAGAGAGAACATGGGGGGGGTGGGAGAGCTGACAGCGTAAGTAAGGGGACGGCAGAGAGCGTGTCCTAGAGATATACAGCACGGAAACAGACCCTTCAGTCCAACTCGCCCATGCCGACCAATTATCCTGAATTAATCTAGTCCCATTTGCCAGCATTTGGCTCATATCCCTCTAAACCCTTCCTATTCATATACCTATCCAGATGCCCTTTTAAATGTTGTAATTGTACCAGCCTTCACCACTTCCTCTGGCAGCTGGTTCCATACATGCACCATCCTCTGTGTGAAAAAGCTGCCCTTTAGGTCCCTTTTATATTTTTCCCCTCCCACCTTAAACCTATGCCCTCTAGTTTTTGACTCCCCCACCCCAGGCAAAATACCTTGTCTGTTTACCCTATCCATGCGCCTCATGATTTTATATACATCTACAAGACCACCACTCAGCCTCCGATGCTCCAGGGATACTAGGACCAGCTCCCTATAGCTCAAACCCTCCAACCCTGGCAACTTCCTTGTAAATCTTTTCTGAACCCTTCCAAGTTTCACAATATCCTTCCTATAGCAGGGAGACCAGAATTGCATGCAGTATTCCAAAAGTAGCCTAATTAATGCCCTGTACAGCTGCAACATGACCTGCCAATGATACTCAATGCACTAACCAATAAAGGCAAGCATACCAAATGTCGTCTTCACTATCCTGTCTACCTGGGACTTCCCTTTCAAGGAACTATGAACCTGCACTCCAAAGTCTCTTTGTTCAGCAATACTCCCCAGAACCTTACCATTAGGTATGTAAATCCTGCCCTGATTTGCCTTTCCAAAATGCAGCACCTCACATTTATCTAAATTAAATTCCATCTGCCACTCCTTGGCCCATCTGATTAAGATCCAGTTGTACTCTGAGGCAACCTTCTTCACTGTCCACTACACCTCCAATTTTGGTGTCGTCTGCAAATTAATCATACCTGCAATGTTCACATCCAAATCATTCATATAAATGATGAAAAGCAGTGGCCCTAGCACCGATCGTTTTGGCACACTGGTCACAGGCCTCCAGTCTGAAAAGCAACTCTCTGCCACCACCACTACCCTCTGTCTTCTTCTTTCGAGCCAGTACTGTTTCCAAATGGCTAGTTCTCCCTGTATTCCAATGTGATCTAACCTCACTAACCAGTCTACCGTGAGGAACCTTGTTCATCATCTTACTGAAGTACATGTAGATCATATCCACTGCTCTGCCCTCATCAATCCTCTTCATTACTACTTCCAAAAAACTCAAACAAGTTAGTGAAACATGATTTCCCACGCACAAAGCCATGTTGACTATCTCTAATCAGTTCTTGCCTTTCCAAACACATGTAAATGCTGTCTCTCAGGATTCCCTTCAGCAACTTGCCCACCGCTGATGTCAGGCTCACTTGTCTATAGTTCCTTGGCTTTTCCTTACCATCTTTCTTAAAAAGTGGCACCATGTCAGCTAACCTCCAGTCTTCCAGCACCTTGCCTGTGGCTATTGATGATGCAAATATCTCAGCAAGGAGCCCAGCAATCACTTCCCTAGCTTCCACAAAGTTCTAGGGTACACCTGATCAGGTCCTGGGGATTTATCCACCTTTGTGTTTGAAGACTTCCTCTTCTATAAAATGGATATTTTTAAAGATATCGCTATTTATTTCTCCACGTTCTCTATCTTCCATATACTTTTCCACAGTAAATACTGATGCAAAATATTCATTTAGAATCTCCCCCCAACTCCTGCAGTTCCATACATAGCGGCATTGCTGATCTTTCAGGGCCCCTTTTCTCTCCTTAGTTACCCATTTGTCCTTAATGTATTTGTAGAATCCCTTTGGTTCTCCTTAACTCTATTTGCCAAAATTATCTCCTGTCCCCTTTTTGCCCTCCTGATTTCCCTTTTCCCTCCTACTGCCTTTATACACTTGACATATGCTTCCTCCTTTTTCTCGACCAAAACCTCAATTTCTTTAGTAATCCAGTGTTCCCTCCACCTGCCAGCCTTGCCCTTCACCCTAACAGGAACTTGCTGTCTCTGAACTCTCATTATCTCATTTTTGAAGGCTTCCCATTTACCAGCCATTCCTTTACCTGCAAACATCTGTCCCCAATTAACTTTTGAAAGTTCTTGCCTAATACCATATAAATAATTGGCTTTCCTTCAGTTTAGAACGTTAACTTTTAGATAATGTGAGGGAAAAGAGAGTCAGAGAGGGGAGAGGGTTGGGGCGATGGGGGGTGAGAGGGGTGGGTAAGAGAGATAGTGGGGGAAGGAGAAAAGGAGAGGTGGGAAGGGAGAGAGGCAGCGAAGGAGAATTAGCTAGGGTGGGGTAAGCTCTGGGATGGTGGGGAAAAGAGGGTGAGGCTTCTTTTCCTGAATATGAGAATTTTGTAAAAACTTGTTTGTTTCTAAAAATCATTTCACAAATCCTTATTCCGTCTGAAATGGGATAGGGTGGAAGTTTTCTTGTTTTGAAAGAAAATAGGGACTTTCAAGTCTTAGAAATGTAATTTCAACTGATTCGACAGTGTATACAAAAATCTGGTGCTTCAAAGGCCATGGTATGATGGGGCTACAGCATCTGGGCAGCCTAAGCTGTGAAATATCTGACCAGGTGGGGGAACTTTGTGGAGAAAATAGTAATCGCAAGCTGTGAGCTATGTTTTCTTGGGATATTGTGGGGCCTGTGACTTGTTATGGTTGACCAATCGTTCTGAAAAGTGGCATGGGAGTGATGATTGGCTACAGATGATAGAAAAGGAAGATGCAGAAAGTTAACTCAAAGGGTTTTGTGATACAGTGGTAGTGTCCATACTTATGAACCAGGAGGCCCAGGTTCAAGTTCCACCTACTCCAAAGGTGGGTAATAGCATCTCTGAACAAGTTGATTAGAAAATATTTGGAAAGGGTAGCTCTTAATGACCAGAACATAATAGGTAAAAACAGAACTGTAGTTTGAAGAGATTAATAAATATGTCATTAGACTCAATGTTCCTTGTTTCATAAATGTTACCTCCTAGACGATGTTTTAATATCAGTTGTTTCCTTGTGATAGGATTTCTGCGGAAAGTATACACCATCTTGTCTGTCCAGATTATTCTTACTACTGTGACGTCTGCTGTGTTCATGTATAGTGATACAATCAAGAATGTCATTCACGGAAGGTAACTTGCATTTATTTTGTAACAAATTGTATATTGATGGATTAGGTCACCTTTCCCATAATTGTTTTGTTTTTATTGTGACCATTCCAGTAATTTAAGCTTATCCAAGTCCAGTTCTAATATAGAAATAGATTACAAATGTTCCCGTCAATACAGTGTGGAACTGGAGAACTCAGCAGGTCAGGTAGCATCAGAGGAGCAGGAGAGTCGATGTTTCAGGTCGGAACCCTTTATCAGGACTGCATTGACTCTGACTCCAGCATCTGCCATTCTTGCTATGTACAAATGTTCCTCTGTTGACAGTGTATAATGAACTTTTTTTAAAAAAAATTATTCATGGAATGTGGGTGTCAGTGGCAAGGCCAACATTTATTACCCATCCCTAACTTTCCAGAGGGCAGTTAAAAGTCAACCATGTTGTTGTGGGTCTGGAGTCACGTAGGCCAAACCAGGTAAGGACGGCAGTTTCCTTCCCTAAAAGACATCAGTGAACCGGGTGGGTTTTCCCGACAATTGACAATGGATTCATGGCCAACATTAGACTCTCAATTCCAGATTTTTGTGGATTCAAATTCCACTATTTGCCATGGAGGGGGGATTCGAACCTTGCTCCCCAGAACATTACAAGGGTCTCAGGAATAATAGTCTAGCAATAATACCCCGAGGCCATCATCTTCCCTAAATTTAAAATTTAATAAAAATATGTATTCTTTTTCCGTTTTATGTGCACTTCTAACTTTATTATCTTGCTCCCATTCTAGCCCTGCATTGGTGTTGATAGCATGCTTAGGATCTCTGGGTTTAATAATTGCTCTAGCGATTTACAGACATCAACATCCTATTAATCTGTATCTCCTATTTGCTTTTGTAAGTATTCAAATTAATTGAACTGAGATCATATACAAACTTGTTAACTAAATATCATTGAGTTAAATTGTTAAATGCTTTATTTTATGAGTTTCTTGTTCCTGTGCTAAAAGAAAGTTTGTCTAACTAGTTTTTCTTATTGTGAGAATCAATTGTGAAATGTTTGATCTAGAAATCTAGCCAAACACTAGTAAATATGCTCCTGTAGAGTAATTGTAAGTTAAGCTACTCTTTGTTGACTTCTGTAAATATTTTTAATATTCTCACGGAAAACTAAAATCTTGTTCTTTAAAAAAAACAGTTTACATAAATTTATAAGGTTACCAAATGAGAACAGGTAGGTCCTGGCTTCTATTCATAAAACCAACTGAATACAAGCATTGCATTAAGGATTCATTATTTCACAAATTTGTTATAATTCAGACATTTATTTTAATGTTCAAGATTGTATTATACTGAACTTTAAATGTTTATGTAATGATTTTACACTCTTGTGCTGTTGATAGTTCGGGCTATTTTGTAACTAATTTTTTTTTGAGGCTAAGAGCAATTTCTCCTATGAATTGAATCCTACATCCCTGTAGGTTTACCAGGCTGGTTTTAGACATTGCCCACAGTTATATTGTATCATTCACTGAAGATCACGAGATGTTTATCACATTGTTCCATCACTGAATAAATATACTATCACTTACGATTATGTGCCACTTGTTAGCTATGTATTTACCAGTTAATTGATCTACACAATTCAAATGGTACAACAAGGTGTGGAATCAATATAATACAGTAACAATAGCATTGGAATCTAACCTCCTAGAGTTAAAATCAGTTTTTTTTTACAAGATCTGGCAAGAGATAAAAATTCCACGTGGGATTGTTTGATGTTTCTAGCCAACATAAATCACATTTCAGTTGTGCAGTACTTACTGACTGCCAAAACTGACAACTATGGGATAATTTTCCAGTACTTTTTAATGCCTAAAATCCAAATCAAAATTGGCAACTGTCCTTCCTTGAAGACAATAGTAGCATTTAATGTATAAATTACTAACCAAAAGTTGTTTTTATGTCACCTGGGTTACACATGTCTTAATCCTTTGACTAATTACAATTCAGCTTGAATTTGGGGTCATTTCTATCCTGACTAATTTCAAATTGCTCAATCTAGTCAGGTCCCATAGATCATGTTTCCATCGAAATTTGTTGTGGAAAGATGAGCTATATATCTTCAATGTTTGCTGTCATTAACTGTATGGAGTTAAATCAGAAAATGCTGGAGAAATTCATGTCTGGCAGCATCTGTGAAGAGAGAAACAATTAACACTTTTGAGTCTGTTAAATTCTCTACATGCTGGTTGTCGGTTTTGATCAGACCTTTATGTCTTGGGTTTTTAGCAGGAGAGTTGCCCACTGTAGCTGCATGCGTTTTTTAAATATTTAATGAAAAAAGTAAATGTTTTCTCCACAGACCCTTCTGGAAGCTTCAACTGTGGCTGCTGCTGGTAAGGGCTTTTTCTCAATTTTTAGCTTTTGTTTACAGGAATATGTGGTTTAAATCACAATGTATTACAAGTAATGGGTACTTTCCTGCCGACATGTGCATATGAACAATCATGTAATCATCTTGGTTGCTTCAAGCTTTCTCCTTTGTTTTACTATTAGCCAAATTTGACTAGGGAAAGTATGGTATGTAAGTATTACGCAAAGTAAAATTTTGAGCAATTTTCCTGATTTGTAATTCCGTGGTGGAGAATCTTGGTATCAGTATGATTTCACATTTGATATACATGGTAATTCAAGTATGGAACCAAGTTGATCCTTTGTGATAAAATTGCTAATAGCCATAGACAAGTTATCCCACAGTACACTGATATACTCAACATAATAGATTCCATCAGTGTGGTATTTGTGTTTTTCCTGCCGTAGCACCAGATAACCTCACTGGAGAGAGTAATACAAGCCAGACAAAGGAACAACATATTTATTAATGCTCAGCTTACAAAGCTGAGCATTTTGGTTCTGCATATATCTTGACACTTTCTAAGTCTTGACTTATGAAGGTAGTGTGTGTCATTTAAATAAACTAGACACTAGTATGTGCACTGTTCCCAACAACTTGAATTTGAGACTGTAACATAAATCCATCATGATGTGTATGTTAGGCTGGAGTATATGTTGCCAATGCCAAGATGGCTGGCAAAGATGGCCACTTGCACATGGACAGATGGCAATATTAATGGTGCACCACTGCAGAGCCTGCTGGACACCCCCATTGCTGCTGGCCACTCCTTGTCATGCTGCACGTTGCTTGCTCTCCCTCCCAACCCTCTCTGTGTTTGCTTCCCTTGCAACAGAGCTTGCTGGCTGCTCCTGTTGCCTTGGTTGTCCCACAAGCCATCCTGTTGGCTGCATGCTTCGCTGCATGACTTGCCACTTCAGTCATGCAATGAGTAAGGCAGCAGGTAAGGCATAGGGGGCTCTTTCTGGCTGCACCACTTGGTCAGCAGTTTTCTAATTAATTTCAGAGGCACCTCTTAGATGGTCTAGCAGTGTAGTGCATCTTGTTTAAAACTACATACACAATCCAAGTATCCGATCCAAGGAAGAAACATACAGATTGGCCAAGAAGAAAAATAAATCTGAGGATTGAGAGCAGTTTGGAATTCAGCAAAGAGAGACCAAGGGATTGATTAAGAAGGGGAAAATAGAGTAAGCTTGCAGGGAAAATGAAGACTGACACTAAGAGTTTCTATAGGTACATGAAGAGAAAGAGATTGTTAAAGACAAACTTAGGTCCCCTACAGGCAGAGATGGGGGAATGTATAATAGGGGACAAAGAAATGGCTGAGGAACTGAATACATACTTTGGTTCTGTCTTCACAAAAGAGGACAGAAATCGGATACCAGAATTGTTGGAGGATGCAAGATTTAGTGAGGGGTAAGAACTGAGGGAGATTAATATTAGTAAAGAAATGGTGCTGGGAAAATTGTTGCGATTGAAGGCCGACAAATCCCGAGGGACTGATAATCTATGTCCCAAAGTACTGGAGCTACTTCCGTAAGAAATATTGGATGCATTAGTCATCTTCTAGGATTCTGTAGACTTTGGAAAAGTCCCTGCAGATTGGAGGGTGGCTAATGTCATTCCAATATTCAAAAAGGGAGGTAGAGCGAAAACAGGGAATTATAGACTGGTGAGCCTAACATCAGTAGTGGGGAAAATTCTCAAATTCATTGTCAAGGATTTTATAGCAGAGCATTTAGAAAGCAGCGGCATGATCAGACAGAGTCAGCATGGATTTATGAAGGGGAAATCATGCTTGACAAATCTGATGGAATTCTATGAGGATGTAACTAGTAGAGTTGACAAAGGGGAGCCAGTCAAAGTCCCACATAAGAGGTTAATGCCAAAGATTAAAGTGCATGGGTTTGGGGGAGATGTATTGAGATGTATAGGAAACTGATTGGCAGAGAGGAAACAAAGAGTAGGAATTAATGGGTCCTTTTCAAATTGGCAGGCAGTAACTAGTGGGGTGCCACAGGGATCAGTGCTGGGACCTCAGCTATTCACAATATATATTAATGATTTGGATGAGGGAACAGATTGTAACATCTCCAAGTTTGCAGATGATACCAAGTTGGGTGGGAGGGTGAACTGTGACGAGGATGCAGAGATCCTTCAGCATGATCTCAACCAGTTAGGTGAGTGGGCAAATCAATGGCAGATGCAGTAAAACTTGGATAAATTTCAGAAGCAAAAACAAGAAGCAGATTATTACCTGAATGGCTGTAAATTGGGAGAGGGGAGTGTGCAGCGGGACCTGGGTGTCCTTGTGCACCAGTCACTGAGGGTAAGCATGCAGGTGGTAAAGAAGGCAAATGGTATGTTGGCCTTCGTTGCGAGAGGATTTGAGTACAGGAGCACGAATGTGTTGTTGCAGTTATACAGGACCTTAGTGAGACCACACCTGGACTATTGTGTGCAATTCTGGCCTCCTTTTCTGAGGAAGAATGCTCTTGCTTTCAAGGGAGTGCAGCGAAGGTTTACCAGGCTGATTCCGGGGATGGCAGGTCTGACGTATGAGGAGAGGTTGACTAGGTTGGGATTGTTTTTGCTAGAGTTCAGACAAATGAGGTGGGGGGGATCGCATAGAGACTTATAAAATTCTAACAGGACTGGGCAGGGTAGATGCAGGGAGGATGTTCCTGATAGTGGGTGTGTCCAGAACCAGGGGTCACAGTATGAGGATTCAGGGTAA
Organism: Rhincodon typus; assembly: GCF_021869965.1. Lineage (NCBI taxonomy): Eukaryota > Metazoa > Chordata > Chondrichthyes > Orectolobiformes > Rhincodontidae > Rhincodon > Rhincodon typus. The sequence goes on from NC_063349.1 coordinate 35,898,235, forward strand.
ACAATTTAGGACAGAGATGAGGAAACGTTTCTTCACCCAAAGAGCGGTGAGCCTGTGGAAGTAGTTGATGCCAAAACATTGAATGTATTCAAGAGGTGACTAGATATAGCACTTGGGGCGAATGGGATCAAAGGTTCTGGGGAGAAAGCAGGAATAGGCTATTGGGTTGGACGATCAGCCATGATCATGAAGAATGGTAGAGCAGGCTCAAAGAAATGAATGGCTTCCTCCTGATCCTATTTTCTAAGTTTCTATGTCAATTCTGTCAGACCAAAATGGTACTGCAAAGCTGTGTTTTCACATGTGCTTTGTTGCTGTGCCACCTAGCAGTGGGATTAGAAATAAATGCAGCCATGTTCGAGCAATAACAGGAAAAGCAACGTAACTATTTTTGATTTTACAAATTGAAATCCAAGAACTAAGCTACCTTCCGTTCACCTGTATGAAATTGCTTGTAGAAATCCATTACTTTGTGTCTAATCATATAGGATATTGCAGTAAATCAAATGTTGCTTTAGAGATATATTGCAAACTGTCTCTGATCTTTGATTGACAGTGCTTTAAATCTGTCCTTTTTTTTCCATTTTTAGTCACTTTCTATGACTATTCAGTGGTTCTGCAAGCATTCATTCTGACAACAGCTGTATTTGTTGCATTGACTGTCTACACGTTTCAGTCAAAGAGGGATTTCAGTAAATATGGAGCAGGGTATGTACACTGGAAAAGAAGCTGGATATATTTTAAGTTCTACGTAATGTCTTTTTAGTTTTGGATACTATGATAACAAGTATTTTTAAGATGAATATTTTAGATGATGTACTTTTTAAATAACTGGAAATAAATTGCCACTATAAATCCTGCATTTTGACCTGAAGACAGCTGTTATGTAGTTCATTCTTGTCCTGATCCTCTGACCTGGCTAAATTCAGAAATTTTTGTTTAGCTTTCCTGATTGTGGCACTTCACTGCACTTGATGAACTCAAATGATAGGAACCATAATGTTTTGAGTGCTGGCTAACAAAGGTTATAACAATAAATGATCTATAATTACTTTAATGGCATATAAGTATAGAAACAGTATTATTTACAGTAAGTAAAATTAATTCAGGATAAGACATTAGCAGCAATGATGCCCTGCAGTTGCACACCCTGCTAAAATTTCAATCAAAAAATTACATCTCAGATTAAGTACCAAAGGACTACATGTGCCAAGGGAATAATTTCAGAAATTACATCTTTGGAAGGGAAAGTGAAGAATGCCAAATGTTATGCCCTGATTTATATTTACAGTAAGTTTCTGTTTAATAGTACATTATAACCAAAATCTATGGAGGTCTTTACTATAGTAGACGTGATGATTTATATTAACGTAAATTACTTTCACAGATAGTAGCATTTCAATGAATAATTCTTGTGTATTGTTGGATGTTGTGCCACAGAGTTCATGGCCATTAACAGTAGACTACATACAAGTATGTTAAGGAGACAAGAAATGTTAGTCCTGGTAAATACATTTTTGTAATGACCAAACTGGGGGGGGAAGTCATGTCACTCTGTGTTTCATTGTAGTAATTTCAAATTCAGTTCAGAAGCGAAACTACCCACTTCTTTTTTTAAAAAGGTATTCATTTATGGAATGTAGATGTTATTGGGTAGGCTAGCATTTGCTCTTAAAATGATTTGAGGATTTTAATCTGAGAGCAACACTTGTACAAAAAAATTGCACTTCTTTGATTTCATGCAACTCCAGTAATAGTTTGTGTACTTGTGTAACTTATTATAGGGGATTGACCAAAGCACAAAATAGCAATGCTACCAACATACCATATCTTAACAGTTTCCACAGACTTGATGTTGCTTAGTCTTAGTTGTCAGATAGAATTTATGATTAGAGTATATAGTAACTTGTCATCTTCAAAGGGTAATGATTAAACTGCAATTTTTTTTTGTCTTCTTCTCTTTAGTCTGTTTGCATGTTTGTGGATTTTGATCCTGGCTGGATTTCTAAGAGTAAGTATTAGGTGTTTCAAATTGTACCAAACTAATTGGTTTAAATCACAGTAGTTTAACCGTGGATTTCATGGTACATATATGGCTAGAAACATGGATATAGGTGAATCAGTTGGATTTTTATCAATTTTCTATGCACCTTTTTATAAATTATTTCATTCTTTTATGAGATTCATAAATGATTCTCTGCTGCCATACGTAGAGAAAAGCTTTAAAGCCCTGCTACAAAGCTATACTCATGTATCTGATGGAAGTAAGGCCCTGACAGAAGTCACAATCTTGGATCAGTAAGGTTTCCACGTAACTGGTATGATTTCCTCTGATGAAAATAACCCAGTATGATATCTAGTCATATAAGGAAGGAATAAACTTGGATTATTGACTACAATACGTCAAAGAGAATTATCTTTAATAATAGTGCGACAGCTAAAATGCGCACACTCCACCTGTATTAGACTTAATTTATAACCTGTTTGTATGACCTCTTAGTGTTAGAATATCAGTTATGGTCAAGGTGCTGTCAGACATATAGCCTAATACTTCTTTTCTGGGGCTATTCAAAATAAGCTAGATTTGTTTATGTATATCTTGAAACATTTACATGGTAGTATTATTGGGTCATTTTAATTTTGTTAAAAGGAAGGAAACTAATTGATTGAAACATAAGAGAATTCCTAACGTATTTGTCTCTTAATTTTCTTCAGCTGTTCTTCTTGAGCGACACAGTGGAGCTTGTATTTGCATCTGCAGGAGCTCTCCTCTTCTGTGGCTTTATCATCTATGATACACATGTTTTGATGCATAAGCTTTCACCTGAAGAATATGTACTGGCTTCAATTAACCTGTATTTGGATGTTATTAATCTATTCTTGCATATCCTTCGAATCCTGCAATCACTTAACAAGAAGTAATCACTAGGATTATTGTTGAAAAAAGATGTTAATATGTCTCTAACTAAAAATTAATGAAGGGGTGCATTTTGTGTATAGACTTGTTGATTTATTGTCTAACTTTATTCTTAATGATTATATTTGTATTCATTGTATGGTGTAGATAGTTTTAATTGATAATAGTCAATTTGTATAGTTTTTCCTTAAGGAAATTTGAGGGCACTTCTGGGTGAATAGTTTTGAAGAAAAATATTATAACTTGTGGGGAAACACCAATCCAGACCCAAAATCCAATATTTCTTTCAGCTTTGTTTGATTTGAATTTAGATTGCTTAAAATGTTTTTTTTTAATCTGAATTGAAATTTGATGCTAAACTGGGAGAAAGCAATTTTAAATGTGGCATGGATTCAGTGAAAGGCTTTTTTTGTCTGTTGTTTTCTATTGTAATTACTTAAATGTTTATAAGTTGAAATCCTATTCTGTAAAAAATCATTTCAGTACAAGTCATCCCTTTGAATAAAATCTGCAGTTCACATTTTATGTTTTAGTACTTATTTTAAAAAAGATACAATGATTTTATCTTGTACTCGGCAACAGTAATGAAATACCTCCTTTGTTTGGGGACCTACACATGTGAAGGCATGGCTGACAAAGGTGGAGTGATGTAAAGTGAATAAGTGTCCTGAGATGGAGAATCATGCAGTAGAGAAACATACAGAGGGACAAGGGATTTGAAAAGCAGAATGAGAAATGTTAAGTATTTTCAAAAAAGGTCAAAAATTGATCTTCGATATTGAGAACCACTCGGGTCTTTTTATCAGCCCCTACCCCACTCAGACTGTCAATTTGTGTTTGTTTTTAATATTGGACAAATTATTTATTCAGACCCCAAGGTGAGGTGCCCTGACTGTCATTTTCCTCAGATTAATAAAAAGGCACACTGGGGCACATAAGTAGACATTTTTTTTATTTACAGTATCTGATGTGGCTTACTTAAGTTAGGAAATGCCACATTTTTAATGCAACAATACCCACAAATTTATTTAAAGTAGATCACGAATGCATGCTGGTTCAATCCAGATTGGTTAGAAAATGGAACTGGTGATTGTTGTGAATGAAACTTTAACATAAATTTTAAGTAAATATATAAATGGGGAGAGGAATAAAGTTAAATCATCGAAAGCAGCTTATGTAGAATGTAAACATGAACAAAAACTGAAAGAACTGCAGATCCTGTAAATCAGGAACAAAAGCAGAAGTTGCAGGCAAAGTTTAGCAGGTCTGGCAGCATCTGTGAAGAAAAAAATCAGAGTTAACGTTTCGGGTCCGGTGACCCTTCCTCAGAACAGAATCTGACCCAGATTCGGGTCACCAGACCCGAAACATTAACTCTGATTTTTTTTTTTTTTCTTCACAGATGCTGCAAGACCTCCTGAGCTTTTCCAGCAACTTGTGTTTTTGTAAACATGAGTAGGTGAGTTGACCTAAATGGTCTGTTCAAGCTATATTTGCCACGATCCTCGTAAAGACCAATAACTTTAAAAAGAAAGTAGAACTTCCAATGAATGACGAAAGGGATGATGATGTTTCAAGTTTTCACTAATCTTGCAACAAACAACCTGAAAACACTGAATAAACACACTTTCAGGCTAATTATCCCTATTAACTTCTACGATGATCAAAAATAACCCAGCCACAGTTGTTTATTGTTCTGTCTCTTATATCGACTTTATTTGCTTCTCACAAAATTATTGTTTCTCTTTCCAGCCAGATAAACTTTACTGTTCAAACTGACTTTCAAGGTAAGGGATGAATTAAAGTCCCTCCCTGTAGCCATTTCTCGGTGAATCTTTCAACTTTTATTATAAACTTGACAAATTGCGTCTCTTCCATCTCAACATGAGCACCTAACTGTTACCTTGCTACCTCTATCTTTCAGTTGTATATTCACACACACACTCTCTCTCTCTCTGCTGTTTCTAATTTAATACTTGTCATTACTATCTTCTGTTTTCAATTTGACTTCAATGGTCCAAAGGAAAAGTACAACTATCAGTAGACCTGCAAACAAAACAAAGAAACCTGTGTCAGATAACTCCAGACACTTCTATATCTAAGTTAAAATCAAAATGTAACGACTTTAATTCACCTTTCCCTATTATTTGTGAATTTGCTCTTAAGTTTCAGAATTTAATTTTAAAATCCAAGGTCCAGCAACTTTCTCGTTGCAAATGTTGTGGATTGTCATACTGTCTCTCCTGCAGTTTTCCAAGCAAGACTACCATTCTATTCTATGCAATTGTCAGATTTATTTAATCTGATCATTAGGCCTTTGCAGGTTTACTTGTTGTATTTGTATTGCTGCAGCAAGTCATAAAACAAACCCCGTCCTCTGGAAATGGGTAAACATGATTCCTTTCAAACTCTTTCCCTCACGATGACAGCATCTTCCTATTACTTGAATCTAAGGAATTTCACATTGTTTTGTTTGCACTATGACTTTTGGAATTGCACTTTTATTGCAGGCACTGCACAAGGCATTAAAACAGTATCCTGGAAAATTAACTGAAAGTTGTTTACATGCCTAGTTTCAACTTTTAATTGAATAAATGCAAAAGGAACATGCGTATTTGTTTAGATCACTTACAATGAAACAGAACTTTCTTGGAAAATAACAAAACAAATTCATGGTAAATGCCATTAGCAGAGTAAAATCAAGATGTGAAGGAAGGATACTGAGTTGCAAATCATGCAGTAATGTGTGGTGATTTCTACAGAAAATATAACTTGCCATTAATCTCGCCATAAGTTTCAAGGAACTGCTGGATTTGTGCTAGAACTAAGTACAAAATTCTCTGTAGGAAAGATCTGGCCATGATTTCATGACATAAGGACCCTTTTAGTCACTGGATTTGAACCTGTATAAAACCATTTCACTCTGAAAGGCCCAGAAAGAGAAAAAAATAAGTCTTATGTCACTTCTGTAAGTTCCTTGAGGATTTTTTATTTTTCTTATAAGCGACTTCTTTCTTTTCCTCTTTTCTGTATCTAATTAGAAAACACAATTTAACTAGGTATTAATTTACCCAAGTTCCTCCTCTATTTATTGGTCTGTGTATTAGTTTTGTTAAGCTTGATTATTTGTCCCATCCTTCACTAATTCACCTGTCCACTATGTTCAATTCGCAATTCCAGTAATTTATATTGTGATTTTTTTTCAGGCTGAACAGTAAGGACAAAACATAAGTTGCAGAAGATGCTGTGAGGTGCCCAGCTCCTCTAAATTCAGCCCCGTTATTTTTGGTGAAATATGAAAGTTGCCATGCCACATTAAAGGAAAGTTCTACTATTAAGAGTACACATAGGGGTCAGAAAAGATTTACAATGATGTTGCCACAGTTGGAGGGTTTGAGCTATAGGAAGAGGGTGAATAGACTGGGGCTGAGGGATGACCTTATAGAGGTTTATAAAATCATGAGGAGCATGGATAGGATGAATAGCCAAGGTATTTTCCCTGGGGTGGGGGAGTCCAAAACTAGAGGCTATAGGTTTGAGGTGAGAGGGGAAAGATTTGAAAGAGACCTAGGCAACTTTTCATGCAGAGAGTGGTATGTGTGTGGAATTATCCCTCAATCAAAACGTGCAATCAAGACCATAAGATATAAGAGCAGAAATTAGGCATTCAGCCGCTTGTGTCTGCTCTGCCATCCAATCAAGTTCCTCAACCCCATTCTCCCACATTTTCCCCGTAACCCTTGATCCCCTTGATAATCAAGATCCTATCTATCTCAGTCTTAAATGTACTCAATGACCTGGCCTCCACAGCCTTCTGTGGCAGTGAATTCCAGAGATTCACCACTCTCTGGCTGAAGAAGTTTCTCCTTATCTCTGTTCTAACAGGTCTTCCTTTTACTATAAGGCTGTGCCCTCAGATCCTAGTCTCTCCTACAAATGAAAACATCTTCCCAACATCCACTTTGTCCAGGCCATTCAGTATTCTGTAAGTTTCAATTAGATCCCCCGTCATCCTTCTAAACTCCAATGAATATAGTCCCAGAGTCCTCAAACGTTCCTCATATGTTAAGCTTTTCATTCCTGGGACCATTCTTGTGAACCTCCTCTGAACCCGCTCCAGGGCCAGTACTTCCTTCCTGAGATATAGGGCCCAAAACTGCACACAATACTCCAAATGTGGCCTGACCAGAGCCTTATAAAGCCTCAGTAGTGCATCCCTGCTTTTATATTCAAGTCCTCTCAAAATAAGTGCCAACGTTGCGTTTGCCTTCCTGACTATTGACTCAACCTGCAAGTTTACCTTGAGAGAATCCTGGACTAGAACTCCCAAGTCTCTTTGCACTTCAGACTTCTGAATTTTCTCCCCATTTAGAAAATAGTCCATGCTTTTATTCTTACCAAAATGCATGACCTCACACTTTCCCACGTTGTACTCCATCTGCCACTTCTCTGCCCACTCTCCTAACCTGTCCAAATCCTTCTGCAGCCTCTCCACCTCCTCAATACTACCTGTCCCTCTACCTATCTTTGTATCATCTGCAAACTTAGCCAGAATGTCCTCAGTTCCTTCATCGAGATCATTAATGTATAAAGTGAAAAGTTGTGGTCCCAACACTGACCCTTGTGGAACACCACTCGTCACCACTGCCATCCTGAGAAAGACCCTTTTATCCCCACTGTCTGCTTTCTGCCAGACAGCCAATTTTCTATCCATGCTAGCACCTTGCCTCTACACCATGGACCCTTATCTTACTCAGCAGCATCCTGTGTGGCAACTTGCCAAAGACCTTCTTGAAGTCCAGGTAGATAACATCCATTGGCTCTCCTTGGTCTACCCTGCTCGTTACTTCCTCAAAGAATTCTAGCAGATTTGTCAGGCATGACCTCCCCTTGATGAAACCATGCTGACTTTACCCGATTTTACATAGACTTCCAAATAATCAGAAATCTCATCCTTTTCAATGGACTCTAAATTCTGATCCACGGCTGAGGCTAGGCTAATCGGCCTGTAATTTTCCGTCTTTTGCCTTACTTCCTTTTTAAACAGGGGTGTCACGTTAGCGATTTTCCCGTCCTCTGGGACTCTCCCTGACTCTAGTGATTCCTGAAAGATCACTACTAATGCTTCCACTATCTCTTCAGCTATATCCTTTAGAACTCTGGGGTGTAGTCCATCGGTCCAGGTGATTTATCCACCTTCAGGCCAATCAGTTTTACTAACACCTTTTCCTTGGTAATGGCCACCATACTCAGCTCTGCCCCTTGACTCTCTTGAATTTTTGGGAGATTACTCATGTCTTCCACATTGAAGACTGACGTGAAGTAATTATTCAGTTACAAAGCCATTTTCTTGTTTCCTTTATCTCCACCATCATTTTCCAGTGGTCCAAAGTCCACTTTTGCCTCTCTTTTGCCCTTTATATATCTAAAGAAACTCTTACAGTCTTCATTTATATTACTGGCTCGCTTACCCTCATACTTAATTTTCTCCCTCCTTATTTCTTTTTTTGTTGCCCTCTGTTGGTCTTTGTAAGCTTCCCAGTCCTCTGGTTTCCCACTGCCCTTCACCACATTATATGCTTTTTCTTTTGCTTTTATGCTATCCCTGACTTACTTAATCAGCCATGGTTGCCTCATCCTCCCTGTACCATGCTTCTTTTTCCTAGGGATTAATCAAGGAATAAAAGTTACAGTGTGAATGCAAATAACATTATTTAATTGAAAATTTAAAAATTGGCAACCTCTACTTTAAATGTACTCAAAAGATTAATCATTCACAATTTGCTGGGATAGAAAATTCCAAAGATTGGACCATCCGTTGAGTAAATAGATACAGTGTACAAAGATATGTGGATAAAGCAAGGACTTAGTACTAGCTAATGATGCTTATTTGAAGAGCCGTTGAGATACAATAATGAATGGCCTCCTTCAGCCATTAGATATTTCTATGATTCATAGAAATATGAACAAAATATAGTGTTAGGCTACAGAAAAGGTGCAGAGAAAGATCAACTCTAAGATATGAGAGGTCCATTCGTAAGTACGATAGCAGCGGGGAAGAAGCTATTTTTGAATCTGTTAGTACGTTTTCAAACTTTTATATCTTCTACCCGATAAAAGAGGATGGAAGAGAGTGTAACTGCGATGGGAGAGTCTTTGATTATGCTGGCTGCTTTCCAAAGGCAGCAGGAAGTGTAGATGGAATCAACAGAAGGAACGCTGATTTTCATGATGGACTGGGCTGTCTTCACAGTTCATAAAGCTGTACAGCATGGAAACAGATCTTTCAGTCCAACTTATCGATGCTGACTGAATATCCTAAATTAATCTAGTCCCATTTGCCAGCATTTGGCCCATATTCCTCCTAAACCCTTCCAATTATATACCCATCCAGATGCCTTTTAAATGTTATAATTGTACCAGCCTCCAACACTTCCTCTGGCAGCTGATTCCATACACGTACCACCCTCTGCGTGAAAAAGTTGTCTGGGTCGTTTTAAATCTTTCCCCTCTCACCTTAAACCTATGGCCTCTAGTTTTTGACTCCCCCACCCCAGGGAAAATACCTTGGCTATTCACCCTATCCATACTCCTCATGATTTTATAAACCTCTAAGAAAAATAGCCCCATCCTATTCAGGCAAGCATACCAAACACCTTCTTCACTAACTTGTCTACTTGGGACTCCACTTTCAAGGAACTATGAACCTGCACTCCAAGATCTCTTTGTTCAACACTCCAAGGTCTCTTTGTTCTCAGCAACACTCCCCAGGACTTTACCATTAACTGTGTAAGTCCTGCCCTGCTTTGCTTTTCCAAAATGCAACACAACACGTTTATCTAAATTAAACTCCATCTGCCACTCCTCGGCCCATTGGCCCATCTGACCAAGTTACTGTTGTACTCTGAGGTAACCTTCTTCGCTGTCCACTACACTTCTGTAATTTCTTGCAGTCTTGGGTACAGCAGTTGCCACACCAAGCTGTGATGCATCGGATAGGATGCTTTCTACGGTGCATCTATAAAAATTCATAAGAGTTTTTGCAGACGTTCCAAATTTCCTTAGGCTTCTGAGGAAGTAGAGATATTGGTGCGCTCTCTTGACTGGAACATTGACATGAATAGACCAGGATAGATCATATGTGATATTTACTCCCATGAATTTGAAGTTTTTGATCACCTCTACCTCAAAACCATTGATAGATAGGGACATGTCTTCTACTCAGGGATCCTCACAAGGATCTAGGGGAGGTGATGGCATAGTGGTATTGTCACTGAACTGTTAATCTAGAGACCCAGACAGCATTCTGGGGACCTGGGTTCAAATCCTGCTACGGCAGAGGATGGAATTGGAATTCAATAAATATCTGGAATTAAGAATCTAATGGTGACTATGACTCCATTGCTGATTATCAGGGGAAAAAAAAACATCTGGTTCACTAATGTCCTTTAAGGAAGGAAACTGCCATCCTTACCTGGTCTGGCCTATATGTTATTCCAGACCCACAGCAATGTGGTTGACTCTGAACTGCCCTCTGGGCAATTAGGGATGGGCAGTAAATGTTGCCTAGCCCTCATCCCATGAATGAATTTAAAAAAAAACGCAGCCTGGCGGGGCAAGAATGAAGATTGCTTCAAGCTATTCTGTAATTTCTGAAGAAGGGTCCTCTGATGCTGCTTGGCTTGCTGTGTTCATCCAGCTCTACACCTTGTTATTTCAGATTCTCCAGCATCGGCAGTTCCTACTATCTCTTTGTAATATTCTGCTTTTCCTCCGGTGTAACGAAGTTTAAGTATTAATGAACATTTATTAAGGTGGTTCCAGGCGTACCATATTAGGGACACACATTGCCCTGGCGTGTATCTGCGGGTCCTCTTCCAGTATCCCACAATCCTCCTGTATATTAGAGAGCTGGGAGGATGCTAGAAGGTCCGCCGGAGCCCTCCAATATCCCAGAATGCTCTAGTTTACTCGTGCTGGTCGAGGAGCTGGGAAACGTGGTAGTTGCTGTGAGTGATGTAAGTGAATACTTTATGCTGCCTTTCACTTTTAGCAGGGAAACTAATAACTGTGGAGTCGCAGCGAATTGTGAATGCAGTCAGTCCCGGATTATGAATTCCTGCCGCTACAAACAGGGGTTGATTTCAACGGTTGGCTCGCAGCCAGAAGCCGCCAGCTCCTTTCCTGGGAAAATATCCGCACCGCGGAGCTGACGAGGGAGCACAACTGTGCCTAGAACCCGCAAGTTTTGTGCTTTCAAATACGTTCTGTTTTAATTGTCATTCTGACAGAGTTTTTAATACCCCTTCTCCGCCCCCCCCCCCCAATCGTAGGAGTTCCTCGGGGTCGAGGATGACATTGTTTCCATTCTGTAACAAAAACAGAAGTTGCTGGAAAAGAACTGAGGAAGGGTCACCGGCCCCGAAACGTTAGCTCTGAGTTTTCTTCACAGATGCTGCCAGACCTGCTGAGCTTTTCTGGCAACTTCTGTTTTTGTTTCTGATTTACAGCATTCGCAGTTCTTTTGGGTTTTTTGTTTCCATTCTGGGTCAGTGGGTTCTTAAGAAGTTTTCCAGTCAAGTATCTTGATTGTTTGCTGAAAAAACAGTTTTTTTTAAAAACATATGTTTCAGTGAGGGATGCCTCAAGACCCAGACACTGCTCCACACGTTTGGCCAGTCTATATTTCTAGAGACTACCCCACACAGGGCCAGACTGTACCCTCCTCAAACCCTATCCCACTCAGCTGATCCTTGGCTCGATGCCCTACCCCAGTCACCCACTGAGGAAGCCTGACAGCTTAAGATCTTCGAGAGTAATTTTGCTGTTAAACACCTTGAGTGAATATAGAAATGTAAGGTTTTTCGAAATGTTGTCCTGATATGTATTGTACTCACTTAGGTTAGCTGTGATCTTCTTTCCAACTTAATAACAGTATTGCAATGTCCCACTGCTACTGAGGTAGTGAACAGAGTCTGGGTTCATCATGTTTTGAATTGATCAGTTATTTATTGGATCAGTTTGCTAACCTGTTGACAAAGTAAGTAGAGATTTAAGTGAGAAAAAACTTACCAACGAAGAAGTTGAATAGAAAAACTTAAAACTGAGTTAACAAAAGATCAGTGTGGACTAAGCTGTCCAGGGAAAGACTTTCGTGAAAGAAAACTGTGTAACTGGAAATCATTTTCATTTGTGTGTAGGATATGTTTTGCTTTGAGCTGTTAAAAAATGCTAAGTGTAAACGGTGCCTGAGTAATAAATTGAAAGGGACCTTTGCAGTTGTTCCTCCCAAAATATATACATTTAACTCCCCAAGAGCATCTATTGTCAAAGATGTTCATGCCACACATTGCAAGGTAATAAGCATCTCCTCATGCCATTCATTTACCATCACTGACTTTTGTACTATCAACAACACCTAGACTACCGCTGATGAGGAGTGTGTTTTGAATACTCTCCACGTGCCTGGATAAGTGCAGCTGCAACAGCATTCCAAAAGCTGAACGCCATCCAGGACAAAGCAACCTACTTGATTGACACCCCATCTACTGCCTTCAAAATTCATTGTCTCATGTTCACTACAGTGTATATCATTATGAGGTGCACCATGGTAACTCACCAAGGCTTCCTTGCCAGCACTTACAAACGCATAATCTGTACCACCCAGAGAAAGTGCAACAATGTATGTGTACACCACCACCTGCATGTTGTTCCTTCTCTGTCACTGAGTCAACTTCCTGAAATTACTTTCCTAAAAACACTGGATGTATCAAAAGGACTGCAATGGTTCAGGGTTCACCAGCACCATGACCACCTTGAGAACAGTTAGAGATGTACAGTAAATGCTGGCCTACCCACATCCAGCATTTTCCACATCCTACAAGCAAGTAAAATTTTAAGTCTGCTGCAGCAACAGTACAATATTAGGTATAGGCTCTTCAAATGTATTTAAGAGACTCTGCCCTTATGAGTCTAGTTCATGAACTAATAAAGTAGAGCCTTTGAAAATAGCATTTAAAGTGAAACAAATAATAAAAATAAGATGCAAGTCTAAGAAAATTTAATATTGTGATGGTGCATCATAGTTCTGTCTGGCTATCTTTTTTAATGTGAAAGTTGCTTTCTGCTATCTTGTGTAGTTTGTGCCAATTCAATATTAGAAATTAAAATTAATAGATGAGATATAAGGAACATTTATTTTGAAATACCTGTAGAAGTGTTAGGTATTTTTAAATATTCACAAATTGTAACATGTATAGTAGGTTTAGTTAAATCCTGGAATTGTTAGGTGGCAGCCTTTATTCGTTATGCTACTAATGAGGACTTATAGTGATCTGTGTTGGATTCACCTGAGATGGCTGGAGAATTACAGTTGGTCTCAGTGTACAGTTTCTTAAGGGGTGAGGAAATTAAGGATTCAGACCCCGTGATGGAGAGAAATGCTTATGAACACTGAGTGAAATGAGATTGAGCATGTCTGTCTTGCTGGCAATTGCCACTATAGTTCATACTGTACATTTATAACTGTAACAGTGCATCTAAAATTCATAGAGCTATGTTCCAAGTCGACAAAATTAAGCAAACATTGGAGGAGATAAAATTGAAAACTGAGTTTATTCATGAGTTCTGTTTTGTTCTGTTGTAATAAATCACAAACACAAAGTCTGCAATCAGTGTTAATATCAATGTAGATTTGTATTTTCATAGGACTATAAATGTGGAGAAATGTTCCCAAAGCTGCCTTAAAAAATAAAATCAAACTAAAATTGTAGAATATTGAAAAATGTTTAATGTTCTTCCCTCCCTTTTCTTGAAAAGGTAGACATGAGCTGAGAGAATATGATTCCAAATCACCCTTCAAGAAACTCAAATAGCCATTCTTAACCAAGAGATTTTGGATTGAACTTGGAGATGGTGAACCCAAACTGGCCCATTCCAGTAATTTTTACCATAGGGGTCATTGAATAGCAATCGATCAGGATCAAGAATCCTAGTTTGTTTTTCTTTTCTCTCTTTACTCAGTGATCAAATATGGAAATTTCTGGAAAACCTCAGCAGGTCTGGCAGCATCTGTTGAGAGAAATGAGACTTAACATTTCAGGTCCAGTGACCTTTCTTTAGAACTGTTTTTTCCAGCAATCTGCAGTTCTTTTAGTTTTTAGTTTTATGGAGTTTGGTATAGCTCAATACTAGCCAATGCATTACATTTACTCAATATGCCTTTCAGAGAATAAAATATTTATCTTTGCAGTTGGCATGCAAACTTTGCTTACATCAGTCTTTGTATAATTTATTTTCTAAAATGCAGAAGGAAAAATGGCAAAAAGCCTAAGAAGTAAATGGAAGCGGAAGATGCGGGCAGAAAAGAGAAAAAAAAACGCACCAAAGGAGCTTGCACGACTGAAAAGTATACTAGGAGCAGATGGCAGTGGTGACGTTACTATGAATGATGTTAAAGAAATTGCAACTGTGGTACCATGTGAGAAACTGAAACAGAACCCAGCTGCAAAAGAGGATGGTAATTTATTTTCTAAATATTGGGAAACTATTCAGTAATGTTCCATATAAGGTAGACTCAAATTCAAAGAAAAGATACATGAAGAAAGGCTGATTATCAGTACCAACGCTTTTGTAAATGCCTGCAAATTCTACAAGGCAGAAGAACTGAAGTAGAAGTTTGAGATTAAATGAGGTAATGACTTAGAATATAACATGCCTTAACCTCAACTGGGGGAAGATGAAGAAGAGGCTGTAAATATGAATTTAGAACTGAGAATTGTGACGTGACTTTTATCTTCTTTAAAATTTTTTCAGTGGCCATGTTTAATCTTTTATACAAAACTCAAATAGCCATTATCTGTTTACGTCATGATGACATTGAAACCAAATTTATAGCTTCTTCTCTCCATGCCCACATATATATTATAATGTCCACTGCATTGTCTCCCTGATTTGAGCTAACTCAGTACACAACATGGATTAATTATGGATTCTACCTAATTTGTATACAGCAGATAATTGTTATCTATAAGTGCTTAATTGGCAGAGGTGCATTAACTAATTATAGTCAAAGATTTATACAGCACGGAGACCTTTTGTTCCAACTTGTTCTTGCCAACCAGACATCCAAATCTGATCTAATCCCATTGGCTCACGTCCATCTAAACCATTCCTATTCATATATCCATTCCGATGCTTTTTACATGTAATTGTACCCGCCTCCACCACCTCTTCGAACAGCTCATTCCATGCACACACCCCTCTGTGAAAAAATTACCCCTCAAGTTCTTTGTATCTTCCCCTCTCACCTTAAACCAATGCCCTCTAGTTTTGGACTCCCCCACCCTAGGAAAAAGACGATGGCTATTCACTGTATCTATGCCCTTCGTGATTTTATAAATCTCTATAAAGTCACCCCTCAGCCTCTGACACTTCAGGAAAAAGAAGCCCCAGCCTATTCAGAGATAGTTGTAACTGCCGATGCTGGAGAATCTGAGATAACAAGGTGTAGAACTGGATGAACGGAGCCGGAAAGGTGACGTTTCGGGTCTGGACCCTTCTTCAGAAACCCGAAATGTCAGCTTTCCTGTTCCTCTGATGCTGCTTGGCCTGCTGTGTTCATCCAGCTCTACACCTTGTTATCCCAGCCTATTCAGCCTCTTCCCTTTAAATCAAACCCTTCAACCCTGGCAACATCCTTGTAAACCTTTTTCTGCACCCTCTCAAGTTTAACAACATCCTTCCTGTAGAAGGGTGACCAGAATTGTACGCAGTATTCCAAAACTGGCCTCACCAATGTCCTGTACAGCCACAACGTGACATCCCAACTCCTATACTTTTTGTTGTGACCAATGAAGACAAGCGTGACAAACACCTTCTTCACCACCCTGTTTGTCTGCAAATCCAAGGAGTTCCTTTTAAGGAACTATGCACCTGCTACTCCCCCAGGTCTCTTTGTTCAGCAACGCTCCTGAGGGCCCTACCATTAACTGCCCTGGTTTGCCTTATAAAATGCAACACCTCACGTTTTTCTGAAGTAAACTCTATCTGCCATTCCTTGGCCCATCTGATCAAGTCCCGTTTTACTCTAAGCTAATCTTCGCTGTCCACTACACCACCTATTTTGGGTTATTCTACAAACTTACTAACCATGTTTTCTATAGTCACATCCAAATCTTTTATATAAATGATAAAAAGCAGTGGACCTAGCATCGATACTTGTGGCACACCGCTGGTCACAGGCCTCCAGTCTGAAAAGCAACCCACTACCACCACCCTCTATCTCCTACTTTTAAGCTAATTATACATCCGGTTAGTGAGCTCCCCAAGATCTCATGTGATCTAACCTTACTTAACCAATCTATTATGCGGAACGTATCAAACACTTTGCTGAAGTCCATACAGGCAACATCTACCACTCTGTCTTCATCAGTCTTTTGTCACATCTTCAAAAAAACTCAATCAAGTTAGTGAGACACCATTTTCCACACACACAGCCATTTTTGTTACTGTAGTTTTATTAAAGTAATACTTGTCAGATCTTGAATGTTTGTAGTTTGGGAAGTAACTTAAATGTTTCCTAACAATATAAATAAAACTTCATCTTCACAGATGATGCATCTCTAATGGATATAGATAAGAAAAGGGGCAAAAAGACTCTTTTAAATGAACATGGACAGTATCCAATATGGATGCATCCCAGACAAAGAAAGAAGCTCAAAAGGCAACTGAAAAAGAAGGGAAAATCAAAACAGCCAAAGGGGCTCGCTTGGTAGACTTGTAAAAGTATACGAAATAAACATCAGTTTTGGAAAAATAGCGGATATTTAAAATGTTTCACGTGTTGACTGAGGAAGTGATAGTGCATGACTTTTGAAATGTACCACAACAATACTAATATGATGTTCTGTATCTTTGAAGATTGTTGAGTTGTAACATATTTTAAATTAAAAGATTCCTATAACAATAAGATGGCATCAATGTGAAAATTTGGTGTTTGGTGTTTTAAGATTAATTTACAACTTTAGCATTTCCCTGTTAAGCAAGAGGTCTGAATTTACTAGAACATAGAAGGGATTGACAGCTGTGCTTATGTAAGTGGAGAAAGTATCCTGAGAAGATCAACCAATTAAATCTATAAATTTCATCCGAAGAAATCTATGTCGTCTTGGTAAAGTTTCTATATTTTTATTATCAATTTGTTTGTATTCTAGTGTTAAAAATAATGTGCAGTTTGGATGTCAGAAATGTTATTTTTGTTCCCTCAACACAGAATTTTCTGTGAATAACAAATGTATAGTATTTTGCAATGTGTCTAAAATAAAAATTTGCCAGGAACATTTGTGCTTCTTAATTCCATTATGAAATTTTTTCCAATGTTATTGTTTGCTCATTGCAATGTAATCATCTGACTTGTACCATCTGTAACACATGACAGTGAGTGACGTTAACCAAGAGAATTGGAATGTGCAGATGATGACTTTGGAGACTCAAGATGATGTCACCGATTTTCTTTGAACTCAACATATGGGTGGTGGTAGAATACAAAGCGTACGAAATTGGATAACATTGTCCTGACAATTATTTATGTCTAAATATAATTTTTGGAATTTGAATTTCTAAATAGAGACAGATCTGTGTTGAGTTACTTCTTTAAAGGTTTGATTTTTTTCTAAAAAAGTCACAGTCCTTATAGAACAGTGATCAAATCCAGTATTTGTGATAAAGTAGGTGATGAATTCCTGTGGAATTAATGGGAAGGTTATATAATTGGGCTGACAGTAGTTGAGTAAACATTAAAGGTCAGTAACTTTGTTTTCAGTGCGAACAGACAAGGGAGTTTAGAAACTAGTTTCTCTCACAGGAGTTACAGGAACAAGTTACCCCACCAAAAGGGTTTAGTCTGTGAAACTTCCATACTAGGAATGTTTCGCTAGAAATCTAAAGGTCATTAGAACTGAGAAGGTTTAGGCTCTCAAAATTTGTGAAAAGTTCATATCAGCAGATTTGAAAGGACTCAAATTGTTGTCACAGTCCTCAGCAAAGAAACACTAAGTAGTCACTGTAATAAGTTTAAATAAGGTGGTAATTTCTCTAAACTTGAGTCAATAGTATTGCAAGACAGTTTTAAACTTTGTTTTAATGGATGTTTTCTAACTTTTCTATATATAGCATGCTTTGTTTTTGTGTTAATAACCCCCAATTAAAAATATTGCAGTCTTGTGAATATGTCTGTGACTAACAGCCATGTAACCAACTAAACAAAAGAAATATACGATATATCAAGGTGGAGCTGGAGGAACACAGCAGGCCAGGCAGCATTACAGGAGCGGGAAAGTTGACGTTTCGCGTCAGGACCCTTCTTCAGAAATGGGGCGGGGGAAGGGATCTCAGAAATAAATAGAGGAGGGGTGGGGCTGGGGAAGGTAGGTGGGATGGTGGTAGGTGAGTGCAGGTAGGAAGTGGTGGGGATTGGTCCATGAGGTGGGAAGGGTGGATAGGTGGGAGACAAGATGGACAGATTGTTTCAGGTCAAGGAGGTGGGGACTGAGAGGGAGGGTTGGTTGTGGGATGAAGCTGGGGATGGGGAGATTTTGAAATTGGTAAAATCCACGTTTAGGCCATTGGGCTGTAGGCTCCTGAGGTGCTGCTCCTCCAGTTTGCAGGTGGTATCATTGTGACACTGGAGGAGGCCCAGGATGGACACGTCATCCAGGGAGCAGGAGAGGGACTCTACTGCATCCGCTACTTCCCAATATGGCCTCCTCTACATCAGTGAGACCAAGCGGAGGCTCAGAGACCATTTTGTACAGCATCTGCACTCTGTTTGCGACCAAACGACAACACCTTCCAGTTGTGAACCTTTTAACTTCCCCTCCCACTCTCTGGGTGATATGTCCATCCTGGACTGCCTCCAGTATCACAATGACGCCACCCGCAAACTGGAGGAGCTGCACCTCATATTTCGCCTCGGGAGCCTACAGCCCAATGGTCTCAATGTGGACTTTACCAGTTTCAAAATCTCCCCACCCCCCAGACTCATCCCATGACCGACCAACCCTCCCTCTCATCCCTGCCTCCTTGACCTGGCACAACCCATCCATCTTCCCTCCCACCTTTCTGCCCCTCCCACCTCACTGACCAATCTCCACCACTCCCTACCTTCACTCAACTATGACCATCCCACCTACCTTCCCCAGTTCTACGCTTCCTCTATTTATTTCTGAGCTCCCTTCCCCCTCCCCATTTCCGAAGAAGGGTCCCGACCTGAAACAAAGATAGTAGGAACTGCCGATGCTGGAGAATCTGATATAACAAGGTGTAGAGCTGGATGAACACAGCAGGCCAAGCAGCATCAGAGGAGCAGGAAAGCTGATGTTTCGGGTCTAGACCATTC
>NC_063349.1:35917947-35933355 GCF_021869965.1 Rhincodon typus
GCTTTCCTGCTCCTCTGATGCTGCTTGGCCTGCTGTGTTCATCCAGCTCTATACTGTTATCTGTGACTCCAGCATCTGCAGTTCTCACAATCTCTGAGGAGTTATAACCCCACTGCGAAGCATCTTCCAAGGATGCCCACCTTGAAGGAGTTGTCCTCCTCCATATCAGTGGATCTCTCTCCCACTGCAACCGTCTGGTAATCTCTTCAGCCCTGAAACTCTTTGATCACATACTCAAGTAAACCAGGTACTACAGCCACATCTCCTTTCTCAGTACCTGCCTACGGAACAGGATCATCCCCAATGGACTCAAATTACATTCAGGCCATCCCGATTTGGCCCTGACCGTGACAACCTCTACATACACAACACCCAGAGCCTACAAAAATGGTTTTCTCTACAGATCTTCAAGCACACATTCTCAGCAATACACTGGCATCTTCTGGCACTACAATCAACTTTAACCCAGCTCAGAGCCTCCCTCTCCCAGACCTGCAAAGGACCTTTTTTTTTATCATTCTAAGCTGGATCCACAACCTCAACCAGCGCATTTCCTCCCCCTATCTGACATTAAACTTACCAGTGCTTACCACCGAACACAGGCCTCTTCCACCCCCCAAGTCCTCAACTCTACCCAGGACCTCCCCCTCAATGTGCCTGGCACCATTAACCATGTGGTCACCACCGCCTTTCCCGCTGGCGCCACCAACTTTGTCACTTCCGATGCCACAAACCATGCCACCGCTGCCACCACACACACTGCGGATTGTGCTGCTTCCGTCACTGACAGCGAGAGCACTGCTGACACTGCCTACTCAAGGACGCCACTGCCAATGCCACTCCCGCTGCCAACATCAAGGATGACAACGTCACTTCCGCCAATGATGCTGACGCTGATGTCGCCACTCATGCCGCCATCACTTCCTCCAATACTCCGACACTCCCTCCACCGACAGCAACACCACTGACGCTGACGTCACTGGTCACGCCGCCAACGCCAACATCACTGACGCCAACGTTGCTGACCATGTCACTAACTGTGCCCCAACACCGAGCTCCAACTCTGCCATCAGCTCTACACCCATTCCCAGCCCCAAGCCCTGCTGGTATTCACCATCCCCCTAGACCTCCCACATACTAAGGACGAACGGTCAGTCCTCAGCAAAGGATTCACCTTCATTCCCCTCCACCCACACATTAATAAATTCCGTTCACATTTGGACGTCGAACAATATTTCCGTCGCCTCCGCCTCCACACCTATTTCTTTAACCGTGTGTCTAACCCACCCTCTACAGACCCCTTCTCCCACCTCCAACACACCCTATTCTCCTGGACACCACCCGAAGGCCTCCTACCCTCCCTTGACCTCTTCGTCTCCTATTGCCATTGCGACATCAATCGCCTCAACCTCTCCACCCCTCTCACTCACTCCAACCTCTCCCCCACAGAGCATGCAGCCCTCCGCTCCCTCCACTCCAACACTAACCTCACCATCAAAACCGCAGATAAGAGAGGCGCAGTAGTGGTTTGGCGCACTGGCCTTTACATCGCCAAGGCCAGGCGCCAACTCTCTGACATCTCCTCCTACTGCCCCCTCAATCATGACCCCACCCCTGACCACCAAAACATCATCTCTCAACCATTCACAACCTCATCACCTCAGGTGACCTCCCACCCACAGCCTCCAGCCTCATCATCGTTCCTCAACCCCACACCGCCTGTTTCTATCTCCATCCCAAAATCCGCAAACCTGACTGCCCCGGCTGACTCATTGTGTCTGCCTGCTCCTGCCCCACTGAACTTATCTGAGAATTGAGACTCAGATTCAGACTCCCTACAGTGTGGAAACAAGTCCTTCGGCCCAACAAGTCCACACCAACCCTCAGAGCATCCCACCCAGACCCATCCCCCATAACCCACTTAATCTACACATCCCTGAACACTATGGGCAATTTTAGCATGGCCAATCCACCCAGGCAGCACATCTTTGGACAGCGGGAGGAAACCCACAAAGACACGGGGAGAATATGCAAACTCCACATAGACAGTCACCTGAGAGTGGAATTGAACCCAGGCCCCTGGTGCTGTGAGGCAGCAGTGCTAACCACTGAGCCACCATGCCGTCCACTCTGCTTACCTTGACTCTGTTTTCTCTCCCCGGTCCAGGAACTCCCCACCTACGTCCGGGACACTACCCACGCCCTCCACTTCCTCCAAGACTTCCAATACTCTGTCCGCCAACACATCTTAACTTTGGACATCCAATTCCTGTACATTTGTATCCCCCACGCGGATTGTCTGAAAGCCTTCCGCTTCTTCCTCTCCTGCAGGCCCAACCAGTCTCCCTCCAATGACACCCTCATCCGCTTAACCAAACTCGTCCTTACCCTTAACAACTTCTCCTTTAACCCCTCTCACTTCCTACAGACTAAGGGGGTGGCCATGGGAACCTGCATGGGCCCATTCTATGCCTGCCTCTTCATGGGATATGTGGAACAGACCCTCTTTCACTCCTACACTAGCACTATCTCCCACCTCTTCCTCCGCTGCCTCGTGCTCCCATGAGGAACTTGAACAGTTCATCAACTTTACTAACACCTTTCAGCCCAACCTCAAATTCACCTGGACCATCTCCAATACCTCCCTCTCCTTCCTGGACCTCTCTGTCTCCATCTCTGGACACCGCCTCAAAACCAACATCTATTTCAAGCTCACTGACTCCGACAGCTACCTAGACTATACCTCCTCTCACCCGCCTTCCTCCAAGAATGTGATCCCTTACCCCCAATTCCTCCGCCTCCGCCGTGTCTACTCTCAGGAGGGGGCGTTCCACTCCCCCACAACCAGAGACCTCCTATTTCAAGGACCACAAATTACCCCCTCCGGTGATTGAAAATGCCCTCAACTGCATCTCTTGCATTTCCTGTACCTCTGCCCTCACATCCCCTCCCCCCAATAAAAATAAAGACAGAATCCTCCTTGTCCTCACATATCACCCCACCAACCTCCGCATCCAACATATCATTCTCTGCCACTTCCGCAACCTGCAATCCGACCCCATGACCAAAGATATATTTCCCTCCCCATCCCTATCTGCCTTTCGTAGGAACCTTGCTCTCTGGAACTCCCACATCCGCTCCAAACTCCCCACTAACCACACCATCCCTGGCACCTTTCCCTGCAACTGCCCCCATCACCTCCATTCAAGGCACAAAACAAACCTTCCACATTAGATAGGGGTTGACCTGCACATCTGTCAACGTGGTCCACTACACCCGCTGCTCCCTATGTGGCCTCCTCTACATTGGTGAAACCAAGTGGAGGCTCGGAGATTGTTTTGTAGAGTGTCTGTGCTCTGTTCGCAACAAATGACAACACCTTCCAGTCGCGAACCATTTTAACTCCCCCTCCCACTCCCTGGGTGACATGTCCATCCTGGGCCTCCTCCAGTGTCACAATGACGCCACCCACAAATTGGAGGACAGCACCTCATTTTCCACCTCGGGAGCCTATAGCCCAATGGCGTAAACATGGATTTTATCAGTTTCCAAATCTCCCCAACCTCAGCCTCATCCCATGACCAACCCTCCCTCTCATCCCCACCTCCCTGACCTGACATAACCTGTCCATCTTCTCTCCCACCTATCCGCCCCTCCCACCTCACTGACCAATCCCCACCACTTCCTACCTGCACCCAACTATCACCATCCCACCTACCTCCCCCAGCCAAACCCCTCCTCTCTCTATTTATTTCTGAGCTCCATTCCCCCTCCCCATTTCTGAAGAAGGGTCCCAACCCAAAACATCATCTTTCCTGCTCCTGTGATGCTGCCTGGCCTGCTGTGTTCCCCCAGCTCCACACTGTGTTATCTCTGACTCCAGCACCTGCAGTTCTTACTATCTCTGATACAATACATCAAGCTAACTTTCATTCTGAGATCTGACTTCAGTAGTGCCATAAGCCGGTACCTAAAAAATAATGTATACCATACGTAGCAATCAAGTAAGTTTGAATGAAACTGAGTTATGACTCACTAGTGATTCAATCTGGCAGTTGAGTTTCTAACTCATTATGGTTTATGGTTTTTGACTCATCTGGTTTGGTCTTTCCAACCGCAATGTCTTTTGTAGCCATTCCTGGTGCTTTCAAATTCCTTACCTGAACACCCCACATTTCATACTCATTGCCACTACCGCCTTGGGTTGTGTCCTGTCTATTTTGCTGGTTGATTTCACCATGATTATTCTGAATGATGGGAACAATCATAGGTACAGGCTTGGAGGGGATGGGGCAAAAATTGTTTGACTTATAAAATAGTAGATGGCAAGTTTTTGTTGAAACAGCTGCTTTTGACTTTGGTTGAAATGTCGTCCTGTTTTCATTCATTTAGTACTGTTCAAGCTATTGTTTTTAAATTCTTACTTTTGTCTTTTGAAATGTTTAATTCTCCATAATCTTTAGTCATAATCAGAGTTTAGTTTCATTGCTTGTAATTGCTTTTTATGGCTCCCTCTGATGTTTTTGCTTCTTTCTTGGCTCCTTGTGCATATATTTCTTTTAGTCGTACTTTAGTTTCTTTAAAATTTAACCTCTTCTGTACTTTTCAATCCCACTTGCGCAGCACTTTCTTTTGAAAAAGAAAGGAATCCCACTTTTTTGTTACATCCCATTACTGGTTTTTCAATTTCTTTTATTCTGACTCCTAGTCTGTTTTTCTCTTTGATCATTCTCCCAGTGTTTATTTATCTTCAATTCAAATGGTTATGGTGTTTTTCTTTTAACTTGCCTCTCCCAACTGTTTGCTTTTCTGTGATTTTTAATTTTTTAATTAATTTTGCTTCTGCTGTTTGTTTTTTATTCCCAATTTATAATCCCCAAACTAATGTCTGAAAGGTTTTTTTTTTAACAATAGTATTGTTCTTTGTCGTTATATTTAAAATTATAACTACTTTGACTCCTTTCCCATTCTTATCTCATTCCATAAAAACTTTGATGTGCAATGTCACCAACTCTACTAAATTGAATTTATCTAAATCTTGCAGTTACAGAAATTAATGGCCTATGAGTTAACAAATATATTTATAAAGTACTCTGTGCACTAAAAATGGAACTGTTTCAATATGGAGAACATGGATGGCTCCTCAAAGGGCTACAGTCAGGTCAGAGAACAGAATAGAAATCTAAAAAAAAATTCATAGGCCAAAAGAGACAAACGCATTGGCCTGCTGTGTTCATCCAGCTCTGCACCTTGTTGTCTCGGATTCTCCAGCATCTGCAGTTCCTACTATCTCAAACGCAGTAAAGAGCTGTTTTAAGTTCATGGTCCAGCATTCAGACTCCTGCACTCCTTCAAAATCATGACTGGATTTGACCAAATGTGGCATCAAGGAGCCCTAGCAAAATGGGTTAAGGGGGGAAACTGTCTGCTAGTTGGAGTCATACCTGGCACATAGGAAGATAGTAGTTTTTGTTGGAGTTCAATCATCTCAGGTCCACGACATCTCTGCAGGAATCACTCAGGGTAGTGTCCCAAACCCTTTCATCTTCAACTGCTTCACCAATGACCTTCCCTCCATCATAGGGTCAGAAGTGGGGGTGTTCATCAATGACTGCACAATGTTCAGCACCATTCACAACTCCTCAGGTACTGAAGCGGTCCATTTTCAAATACAGTAACATCTTGACAATATTCAGACTTGGGCTGACAAGTGGCAAGTAACATTTCTGGCACACAAATGCCAGGCAATGTCCAATAAGAGACAAGCTAACCACCATCGCTTGACATTAAATGGTGTTACCATCACTGAATTCCCTATCAATATGCTCGGGGTTACCTTTGACAAGAAACTCAACTGAATGTAACACATAAATACAGTGGATACCAGAACAGGTCAGAGGCTAGGAATACTTCAGTGAGTAACTCACCTCCTGAATCCCCAAATTCTGTCCACCACCTAGAAGGCACAAGTTGAGAGCATGATGGAATATACTCCACTTGCATTGCTAAGTGCAGCTCCAGCAACAGTCAAGAAGCTTGAAACCATCCAGGACAAAGTAGCCCAAATGATAGGCACCACATCTACAAGCATCCACTCCCTCCACCACCGACGCTCAGTGACAGAGTGTACTATCTACAAGATGGACAGCAGAAGTTCACCAAAGGTCCTTAGACAGCACCTTCCAAACCCATGACCACATCTACCTGGAAGGACAAGGGAAGCAGACACTTGGGAATACCACCACTTGCAAATTCCCCTCCAAGCCACTCACCATCCTGATTAGGAAATATATCACCATTCCTTCACTGTTGCAGGGTCAAAATCCTGGAATTCCCTCCCAAAAGACATTGTGGGTCTCCCTACAGCACATGGTCTGTAGCAGTTCAAGGAAGCAGTTCACCACCAACTTCTCAACAGCAACTAGAGACAGGCAACAAAGTTGGCCAGCCAGCTATACCTACATCCCACAGGTGAATAAATTAAAAAAATTCAGTCTTAAACTCGCACCCCTTCATTCTGAGACTATGCCCTGTGGTCCTAGGCTTGCCCATGAGGGAAAACATTCTCTCAGCATTTATCCTGTCAAGACACTTAAGAATCCTATATGTTCAATTAAGATCACATCTCATTCTTCTAAACTCCAATGAGTAGAGTCCCAACCTATTTAGCCTTTGCTCATAAGACAATTTCTCCATACTAGGGATCAATCCTAGTGAACCTTCTCTGAACTGCCTCCAATGAAATGACATATTTTCTTAAATAAGGGGACCAAACTGCTTATAATACTCCAGATGTTGTCTCACCAGCACCTTGTACAGTTGCAGTAAGACTTCCATACTCTTATACTCCAACAGCCTTGAGATAAGGGCCAACATTCCATTAGCCAAAGGTTATTGGGCGTATGTGGGAATGTGGAGTTCAAAACAAACAGGTAAGCTATGATCTTATTGAACGGTGCAACAGGCACAAGGGGCCAAATGGTCCAGTTCTTCAATTTTGTAAACTTGTGCATAAGTCAATAAGAGTATTTTCTTTTCAGAAATGGAAGACATCAGCTGTGCTGTCCTTCTGAGCAAGCTTTCTCCAACTAGTTTGTTCTTAGAAGCCTTCCTTCCAACTGAAGCAGATAAAACAAGCATTGCTTCAAAGCAGGCATTTTCAAAACAGCCCCAGCAGAGGTCTACAGATAGGCAGGCACTCTTCACCAGTCATATAACATACCGGAAGCTTTATTTTAAAGTAATCTCCAACATCCACAATGAACTTTCAATTAATTCTTTTAAAGAAATAGCTCTAATTATTTCCACTGAACCTTGAAATAAATCAACATTACAAAAACCTTCAACACTTCCAAGATTATTACATATAAAATGGTTTCTTACATATGCACCCTTGGAATGTTTTTAAATGCAATTGTAAATTATGGGCATAACAAAAATATACAAATAATTAAGACATAGTCATGCACTCATTCTCATTTCCTCCTTACCTGTAACCTACATAATTATATCTTCATGATACCTGTACAAAGCAAACAAATTTATATTCTTGATAAAGATTTAGGAGTTATATTGTTTTCCCTTCATATTGAATAATCTTTAAAATAAAAGGCCATAATAACAAACTCAATCAAAATAGTCTGGCATTTTGGTTTTTAAAGTTTTTATAAAGGCTATGGGGTTTTGATCAAACTATACCAATATTTCTTTGTAGCTGTAATGGACATATACTTCAAAAATGGTTAAGAACATGTAGCAATCTTAGGGTTCACTTTATTTAATATTTCTTGACACCTTTTGAACCATAATGTGATGAACCACAATCCACTCTTCATTTGCAGGTCTGTGAGGAGGTCTCCATTTCTTCATCAGAATGGCATGGTGGCTCAGTGGTTAGCACTGCTGCCTCACAGTGCCAGGGACCTGGGTTTGATTCCACCCTCGGGTGACCGTCTGTGTGGACTTCGCACATTCTCCCCGTGTCTGTGTGGGCTTCCTCCGGGTGCTCTGGTTTCCTCCCACAGTCCAAAGATGTGCAGGCTAGGTGAATTGGCTATGATAAATTGCCTGTAGTGTTCAGGGATGTGTAGGTTAGTTGGTTTATAGGGGGATGGGTCTGGGTGGGATGCTCTGAGGGTCAGTGTGGACTTGTTGGGCCAAAGGGCCTGTTTCCACACTGTAGGGATTCTATTCTATGATGATGAGAATCACATTTTTCATATAGTAACATATTGGAATTCAGCTTCAATTTCAATTTGAGTAAATTGGGTTATATTAGTCAACTCTGGATCAGCTTATTGATCATCAATCACAGAAGACTTATTAAGTATTTCCTTTGGATTATTAAAACTCTCAAAGAAAATTTCAGATAAACAGGTATCTGTCTGGTGGCAGTTCAACTTCTGATGATTTACCTTACTTAGCCATTGCTCAAGTCATCACATATGAAAGAAAATTTCCTGGAACCCATACCCATAATGTGCCCTCGTGATTTTCTTTATTTTTTTCCTTTCACTAGGTCCATGTGCAGTCCCAGGTTCTGCAGCTGCGGTGGAGGGTGCCTACCCTACGGTTTAGCCCATTGGCCTTGAAGTTTTAGTCGGATGTTTGTGTCTAGAGGGCCCAGATATGCTGCGTGCATCCTTGTCAGAGCCAAGTGCACCCTCCCTGGCTTGAACTTCGACAAGCACGAAGGTCTCAGGCAGTTTGGACTTGGAAAGCACAAGCTTCTGGGGTCTCCTTTCTGTGTGTGATTTCTCCTGCAGCTGGGTTCCTACTGGTACTGCCCTATCTTCTTGTAAGGGCACCTGGAGTGGTCTGTCCCTCCGTCACCTTGTCGTTGCTGCTAAGGCCCAATGGTTAGTGCAAGGAGTATGAGTCTGTGTACATATTCAGCACAGCCTGGGATTGCTGGAGTTGGCTCTCCATGGGACTGCTGCCAATTGTCCACGGGGTGGGGGAGCCAGACAATCGTATGAGGAAGCTGTGTCCCCATAGTGTAACTGCTGTTGTACAGCTTCTGGCTTATGAGGGCTATTGCCTTCCACATACTTATCACTTACTCCTGGTCCTCCCTCTGCATTTGGGCAAAGGCCCTGATTGCAGACCCGACAGAATCCTCTCCTGCTTGGGACAGAGCAGAGACCTCATCTCCAGTAGTCCACGGACAGCCTGCAACCTTGGTGCTTTTTCCTTGACCTACTTCAGAGATGTGTTCACCAGCAGGTGCTCCCGACTGAAGTTCCCACTGAAGTGTCAGTTTCTGGGTTGGTGGAGGGTGCAGGATGCAGCCTAGCAGAGGCTTCCTCTGAGGCCTCTGGACTCTCCTCCTCGCCTCTGGACTCTCCTCCTCACATGCTGGACAGCCTTTCATATGGAATGATACACTTAACTACTGAGGCATTGTGCTTGCCACCTGAGCCTGCAAGACAATAAAGACGTTGTGGTCAAGGGCTATGTGTTGTGTGCAATGAATGAAACTGAAAATTGGGTTAATGTAAGAGTGATTAAAAATAGTACTTACTTGGTCGGTGAAACATACAGCAGTCCCAGCCTTCAATGAGAGGGCCAAGATCCTCTCCTTTTGGGGTATGAAGAGCCAAACGTCATCCACGCCACCATTCCCGGGCCCTTTCGGCCTAGTGGGGGCTGTTTTCTCCTGGCATGAAAGTGTGTGACTGACTGAGTTAGTTGAAACTAGGAGCACAGCTATTAGTGCTGTTGCCAGTACATCGAAGTAATTGAGGTCTCCTAAGTGAGTGAGGATGCAGTACAAACAGCGCGAAGCATTAATAGTGCAGGAGGCTCTGGGGGTTGCAGAGGAGCATGTGTCAGGGAGATGTTGTGTACAACCGTGACAGTAGTACAGCATTAATCTTTGTGCAAGTGAATGCAGTAGCAGGGATTTTGAGTGTGAGGTGGCAGAGAGAAGATGGTGACACTTATTCTGGCAGAATGGAGAAGATCATTGACCATTTTTCAGCATTGTTCTGTATTCCTCTGAACTTTGGAGACTGTACTGATCCTGGTGGTGACCTTGGACCAGGCAGACAGGATCTAATAGCATGGCTTCCTCTGCTAGTCCTGGGGGCAAGAGGATTTCCCTGCTCTGCAGCATTTAGTCAACCAAGACATTCAGGTCACTGTTCACAAAGTGAGATGCCAATTTTCCCTGTATAACCTGTCCTGGAACAAATTGACAAACCATGTAGATTAACTCTGGACTGCCAACACTGCGTGCACAACAGGATTTCAAAGGTGGCATTGGTGCCAGGATGCCAGTCTATTCCAGAATAGCCAGTGAAACAGAGAAAATAGGAGCAAGAGTGGTCCATTCAGCCTTTTGAGCCGGCTCCGCCAATCCTTGCATATTTTAAAGGAATAGATTAACATATTTTTGGTAAAAAATGGGATTGAAAGGTTATCAAAGTTAGGTGGGAATATGGATTTTTGGTTAAAATCAGATCAACCTTATTAAATTATGGACCAAGCTCAAGAGGCCAAATGGCCTACTCCTGAACATTGATTGTTTATTTGTAATCCAGTGAACAAGAAACTGCCACAGTGCAACAGCCTTTGCCTTCTCTCTCTTTCTTCGAATGTCTTGCATCAAAGTTTGAGAGTTGAAAACCCACTGGAAGACCTTATTGCACAATTGGAGGGTTCTAAAGGAGAAATTTGAATCTATATCACTGACTCCAAAAGAAACAGCATTTAACCATCCAGAACTGATTTCGGGAAGAACCGAAGTACCAATAACTTATGTAGATAGTGATATAGGCTATAGCCGATATTTGTACAATCTATGAATAATATTTATTTTCTGAATGATCATCTCCAATAAGAGGTAATCTAATGATCAATCCTCAACATTCAATGGCATTACATTCACTAAATCCCCCAATATTGTTATCTATGGGTTACCATTAACCAGAAATTGAACTGGACTTGCCATATAAATACACTGGCTATAAAGGGCAGGTCAGAAACTAGAAGACTAGTGAGTAACTTATTCCTTGAACTCCCCAAAACATGTCCACCATCTACAAGTTTGACACCATTCATAAAGCAGCCCACTTGAATGGCACCACATCCACTCCCTCTATCACTGACACTCAGTAGCAGCAGTGGGTGCCATCTATGACATACACTGCTAAAATTCACCAAGGCTCCTTTGACAATACCTTCCAAATCCACAACCACTTTCATCTAGAAGGACAATGGGAGCAGATACATGGAAATTCCACCACCTGCAAATTCCCCTCAAAGCCAATGACCGTCTTGACTTGGAATATATCATTATTCCTACAGTTTTTCTCGGTGAAAATCCTGGAACTCCCTTCCAAATGGCATTGTGGGTTTACCTAAATCAAATGGACTTCAGTGGTTCAAGAAGGCTCCTCAAGACCACCTTCACGAGGGCAACAAATGATGGTCCAGGGAGTGATGCCTACATCCCATGAGTGAAAAAACAAAAACTCGTTTCCGATACCAAGTCTATACAATTGGTAATGTCACTTTTCATTTAATTTTAAATTCTGTTGTGGGCATCCGAGGAAGGGACAAAGAAAGGAATCAGTCTACCCCCCCTAACTTGGTCATTACAGTTCACAGATTCTTTCTTAATTCGTCCCCTGCCAATGTTTTATTTTGCTCCACCAGTCAAACCAATTTCCCAGACCCATCTATTGCACTTGTCTTTATTTTTAAAACACTTTCAAATTCCATTCCATTTAAAGACTATGGGGATGATTTTACGTTGTGATATTTGGCTTTGTGCAATGGGAGCACTGGTTGGAATAGTAGATTTATTTAAGGCCTTTTTGTCCACAGTTTTTGGCAGAGACATGAAGGCACTAACCTTTTGATCTGAACTACCAGACCTGCTATATATCTCCAGCACTTTCTGTTTTTATTTCAGACTGCCAGCATCTACTGTATTTTGCTTTTATTTTCACCTCATATTTTGATTAGTGCTCTTATTGCATGAAGTTTAGTAATGCTGGTACCAAAGCATGAAATCTGCAGTCTACCCAGATTCCTACCTCATGGCATCACCAATGTTAGACAACAATGTAAACAAAGTTTTAAAAATGTTATCCATGTGCAAAATACTCCTTACAAATTATGTTGAATGCAAAAATCATACAAAGTTTTACTCTTCATAAATTAGATTATAATGTTTAGATTATGACACAAAGCTGGGTAGGAGGATGAATTGTGAGGGGAATATAGAATGACGGCATAGTGGCTCAGTGGTTAGCACTGCTGCTTCACAGCACCAAGGACCTGGGTTTGATTCCAACCTCAGGCAGCTGTCTGTGTGGGGTTTGCACATTCTCCCCATGTCTGCGTGGGTTTCCACCAGGTGCTCTGGTTTCCTCCCACAGTCTAAAGATGTGCAAGTCAGGTGGATTGGCTATGCTAAATTGCTCAAAGTGTTCAGGGATGTGTAGGTTAGGTGTATTAGCCACGGGAAATGCAGGGTTACAGGGATAGGATAGAGGGATGCTCTTTGGAGGGTCGGTGTAGACTTGTTGGGCCAAATGGCCTGTTCCATACTGTGGAGATTCTATGCTTCAGTGTGATTTGGACAAGCTGAGTGAGTGGGCAAAAGTATGACAGGTGAAGTATAATGTGGACAAATGTGAGGTTATCCACTTTGGTAGCAAAAACAAGAAAGTAAACCATTATCTGAGTAGCAATAGATTGGGAAAGGAGGAGGTGCATTGAGACCTGGGTGTTCTTGTACACCAGTCGTTAAAAATAACTGTGTAGGTGATACAGATGGTGAAGAAGTCAAGTGGTATGTCGGCCTTCTTAGAAAAAATTTTGAATACATGAACAGGGATGACTTGCTATAGTCGTACAGGGCCTTGGTGAGATCACATCTCGAGTATTGTGTGTACTTTTGATCTCCTTATCTGATGAAGGATGTTCTAGTTATGAAAAGAGTGCAATGAATGCTTGCAAGACTGATTCCTGAGATGACCAGTCTGATAGGTATGGAGAGAGACTGGTCTGGTTAAGACTATTCTCTGGAGTTCAGACAAATGAGGGGAGAATATAAAAATCCAACAGGACTTGACAGAATATATGCGGAACAGTTGTTCCCGATGACCACAGAATCCAAAACCGGGGTCACAATTTAAGGATATGGGATAGGCCATTTAGGACTGAGATGAGAAATCTACTTACCCAGAGAATGCTGAGCCTATGAAATTATCTGCCATAGAAAGCAGTTGAAGCCAAAACAGTTAATGTTTTTAAGAAGGCGTTAAAAATAGCACTTAGGGATAAAGGGATTAAAAGCTATGGAGAAAAAGTGGGAACAGGATTCTTATTTGAATGATCAGCTATAATCACATAGAATAGCAAAGCAAGCCCGAGGAGCTGAATGGCCTACTCCTGCTCCTTTCTCTTATGTTTCTTACATTTCATAAGAAGTCTGATGTCTGTTTGCAACATTGGCCTGAAACGCAGAATTCACAAATAAAATAGCCTTTGTTTGATCTCAAAGTTTCCAAAGTACTGAAATAGCTGGAGAATTACTTGAAGAGTATTTAGAGTACTGCTTATGAAGGCAGAAGCCAGTCTCAGAAATAAGCATAATAATTGTTTCAATTACCCTGAACAACACTGCAGGAGATCAATTTATGTGCAATATAAAACAAATGAATATTTGGCTCTCAAGTATGTAAATATGCTGAGTGATGTGGAATTCAGCCAGTTTAGAGCGATCCCAAGCCAAGATTTTGTTGCATTACCTTGTTACGGTAAACCACTACAAGTTACCTGTGATTTAAACTTTATTGCATGTAGCAATCAAAATAAGACCCCTCAAGTATGCAAGTTAAGTCTCACAACCTAACTTGGCTATTACCTGATTAATGTGGAATCTGGCCAGGACTTGAGCAAATAGTAAATAAAAACCAAAAGAACTGCGGATGTTGTAAATCAGGAACAAAAACAAAGTTGCTGGAAAAGCTCAGCAGGTCTGGCAGCATCTGTGAAGGAGAAAACAGAGTTAACGTTTCGGGTCTGGTGACCCTTCCTCAGAACTGGACCAATAGTGTCTGTCTCTGCAAGTGTCTAGGGTTTGATCCTGGTGCAGTGTTGTTCTTTGAAGTTCTGCTTCTGATTTGTTCTGATATTGGATTTTTAAACAATTTTCTCTCTTTCAAGTTTGTGGTGTGACATTATTGATGATTCAATATATACTTTCATTCCCACCATTGATTACACTTTTGGAGACCTCAAGCCTGTAACTTGACTTCTTATCAAAAGTAGCTCCCTTGTCCCTTGTTATATTCGGGGTCAGCTCTGTTTAACTTACATCTTTTCGTGCAATTAACCCCTTTTTTTTAAAAACATTAGTTCTGCAGGCAGTCTTATTTGTCATGAGGCAGTAGGTTATCAAGCAGCTGTTATCATCTCTCTTTCAGGAAACAGCTTGTTTATCTGGTTAATTTGCAGATTGTTTTCAATTACTTTATAACAGTGTCTCCTTCTCTTTCATCTCAAGAAACAATTTATTCCAGAAAGAGTTGTTGCTGCTTCTTTCTGTGTGTATCAGTTTATCTTTGTTGATGCTTTCAATCCATGAAGTTATTAAAATTGTAGTTTGTAGTAGCACAATCTGATTCATGGATATTAGAAGAGTGTACACATAAACAGGCAACTTTAAAAGTTAAAAGTCACCAATTTACACCCATAACCTTGTAATGTGAATCGCTACAAGACTAGGAAAGCCATTTGAAAGTTAATTATAGAGAAACGCTGAATTTTAGTGTTACCCTTTCTCAGTAGTGAGCGATAAAGTTTTGTTTTAGAAATATTGATACATGCCTTTAATTGTTTCAAAGCCTAATGACAAAAAAAATCTAGTTAGATTAGAAGTGACTCCGACTAGGTCATTTCTAGCTAGCACAATGATAGTGAGCCAGTTTTGTTACATGAATATAGTGTACACTGTCACTCAGGATTATTCAGTGCATGCTGAATCTTTAAGGGTGTCTTGAAGTCTTTATAAACACGATATTTTTCATCTTTAAAGCATCCAATTCTTGCAGGAAACAACTTTTGGAATAACTATATAAAACTCCAAAATATTAGGAAAAAAAAATGGGTGAACCTATAATTACAACCGCAGCTCCTAGACCTCAAATTGGTGGTGTTCCTGTTGTTCAGAGCTGGCTCTCTTCTCCGTGAGTGGGGATTTGAACTCTGCACCTTCCATGCTATAAACAGAAATAGTGTTATTAAAATCTTTATCACTGCATCCTGATTGAACATACCGAAGTAATCAGAAATGGAACTGTTTTCCCCAATCCCTCCCGACCTTGTGTATTCTCAAGAGAAAGTTTTCCTCAGGCCCTGCTGGGCTGGTGCACCCTCGGAGAGGGTTTT
>NC_063349.1:35933365-36058245 GCF_021869965.1 Rhincodon typus
CCCTCGGAGAGGGTTTTCCTCAGGCCCTGCTGGGCTGGTGCACCCTCAGAGCTTTTTCTGTAGCAGCTCCCAAACTCA
Organism: Rhincodon typus; assembly: GCF_021869965.1. Lineage (NCBI taxonomy): Eukaryota > Metazoa > Chordata > Chondrichthyes > Orectolobiformes > Rhincodontidae > Rhincodon > Rhincodon typus. The sequence continues at coordinate 35,933,444 of NC_063349.1, forward strand.
CGTTACTTTGGAGACGAGTAACGGTCGCAGCCTGATGAGGAAGAGCGCGCGTTCTGGTCTCCCCGGCCTCGGCAGTCACGGGCACGAGCTCCGGGCGGGCGCGGCCCCGCTGCCGCCGGCGCGCGCATGCGCACGTCTCCCTTCAATCCGGCGACGATCCAGGAGGACGGGTGGCGATGAGGTGACGGGGGTCGGTGGATTGTCCGAGTGAGTAAAATGTCGGCCTGTTGTGTGATAGGGTCACCCGGGGACGAAACGCCGAGTCGGGGTGGGGAAGGAAAGGGAAGGGAATCGGGATGTGATCTTGACGGTAAAGAGGTGTCGAGCTTCAGGAGTTGGGAGAATCTGATGGAAAGTTTCTCTGGAGTGGGATGTCAGTGACAGCTGCGGTAACCAGGGTCGAAGGTTCCTTCAGCCCGTCCACATCCATCCTGCTTGACAGCTTAGACTTTACCCTCGTCTCATCACCTGACATCTCTCTACTTTTTGCTGTAATTTGATCTTAGACTCCTGTTCCACCCATCAGCTCAAATTTCAATTTATTTGGACTGATGGAGACCTCCCAAAACAAAAACTCATGCAATGTTGAGCGGTTGCTATTCAACAAAACTCCTGTGGTCGCTACAGTATGGAAATATAGTGACGACTGAGCATTTGGAGGTTTTATTTTCGTGGCTGTCCCAATTGAGTTTCATAGTTGAATATCGTTTCGTCATTTCCCAAGCCGAAAAATGACGATCTAATTATAGCTAGGTGGGAATAAAGCTTAAATTTAGATATTAACATAAGGTCGATTTGGTTTTTATTTATTCGTTTATGGGATCAGGCGTCCCTGGCTAAACTAGCACTTCTTGCCCTTCCCGAATAGCCCTTGTTGAGGAGGTGGTGATAGCTGCTGTTTGAACTGCTGCAGTCCTTGTACGTATGCGCCTGGTGCCACATTTCTCAATGGTGATGCCCTGCTGTGCTTTTCTAACAGTGTTGACTTCAATAATGGTTAAAGTAATTTGATATGCTATTTGATTATTGTATGTTTTGTGTTTTCACGTTCAGTTATTTTGTGTTTATTAACATTACTTATTAATCCCAATGTTTTGCCAAGCATCTGTTTTTATACAGCAGGAATACCAGCTAGAATATTGCTTCCAATCCTTTTGTCAAATGACTTTCCAGCTTGATGCCCCATTCTGTTCTAAGTGTTCACTACCTGGCATAAAGTCCCCAGTGGCTGAAGCACAGAAAAAAAACTCCAGACGCAATACAGTGTGGAGCTGGAGGAACACAGCAGGCCAAGCAGCATCAGAGGAGCAAGAAAGTTGATGTTTCAGGTCGGGACCTTCTTCAGAAAATTGCTGTGTTCCTCCACGAACATACTGTATTGTCTCTGACTCCAGCATCTGCAGTTCTTGCTATCTCTGAAAAAAAAACTTCAGTTTGCTTATGCATTTTAGAAATTTTTTCCCCCTTAGTCTCCTATAATAATCTACAGACTGCCATTCCACTTGTTGTACAAACCTAGAAATTTAGAACAATGTATCACTTAATTTAGGGCAGAATCTATTATATATTGCACTTTCAGTTGACAAATTAGCCTGATGTTTCTGTAATAGCACCTAATTATTATTGGATTTACATTGATTTAATAACTTCAGATAATAGCAACCTGTTATGAAACACTAAGTAATCTTTTTTTTAATAAGTAATTAATAATGCGTGCGCCTATCATATGTTTCTCGCTTTCTACCCTGCAGCATGGATATATTCACTTTAAAAGGAGGAAATAGATCTTATTTTCCATATTGCTTAAAAATACTATTTGGTGTAATACTGAGCCATCCAGTTCCAAGTCTGATCCTAGCTTGTGTTCAATCAACTAACCTCAACAGGGGCAACCACTGGGTCAGTAGCTACTACCTTAAGATAGGAAAGGGAAGAAAAAAAATGACCAAAAAACTTTGCTCTGGATAGCTGCCTTGTGACGTCTACTGGAAAGTGCTTGAATATGTGTGGATGCGATGCCCTCAACTGTCAAAAGCTTTGTTCGCATTCACTAAAGTGTAAGTAAAATATTACACATGCCCAAAATCTGAAATTAAAACAGAAAATGTTAGCATTCACTACCAAGATGTACATGTATAGAGTGACCTTTTGTTAGAGAAACAGGATAGTGTCAGACATATTTGAACCCTACATCAGTTATTTTTGAGAGGAGTGGAAGATTTTGGGAGTAGTGAGAAGAATTGTAATCTGAAGATGGCAAACAGTCGTTGCCTTTTTAAGTGAAGCAATATTGTATTGTTCAGAGAAAAAGTGAATACATTCCTCAAATTCATAATTACAGTTGCATTTCAAATGGAAATTATATGCAGTTTACAAAAGCAAATTGTTGGAAAATCTCAGCAGATCTGGCAGTATCTGTGGAAAGCAATCAGAGTTAATGTTTCAGGTCCTGTGATCCTTCTTCAGAACAGTTCTGAAGAAGGGTCACTGGACCCAAAACATTAACTCTGAGAGACGCTGCCAGACCTGCTGAGATTTTCCAGCAATTTCTGTTTTGTTTTCTGATTTCCAGCAACAGCAGTTCTTTTGGTTTTATATATGCAGTTTACCTCTCTTCATTGTGAGATGTAAAATACTGGTGCAATGACTGGTCTAAAAGTTGTCTTTTCCTTTCTGCTGTATTGACTTACATTTGGCCATGAAGGTGAATGAACACCTTTTTTGTTTCTAAAAGTAATGTGGAACTGGCGCACGTTTCTTACAGATTAATTGAAATCAACTCAGGCGACCCTGGGGCTGTTTCAAGTGAATAGCCAACTGGAGCATGATTTTTTTTTTAAAAAGAAAGTGGTCTGATGTATATGGCACAAATTAAAACCCTTCCAGGAAGTCCACATGAATATGGTATGAACAATCCTAAATGCCAGAAGTATATTACAAGTGTTACTTGAGGTTTGACTTCAAACATGTTGTGGGATTGTTTATAGGAGTATTAATGCTTATGACTAATATTTATAACTTTTTGACAAGCTTTAGAAATCCAAAATAGGCAGACTTTCTGTTTTTGTTCAGTCAGGTCTAACTTACATTGATTTTACCCTTTGCTGGTTTTGGTCTGGCTTGAAAAATGTAGGTGAGGGTAACTTTTAAAAACAATGAGAACCAGAAAAATATATTGTATACTTATTATCACATTTTAATATAATATTAAACATACTTTAGGTCAGAGGTCTCTAATATTTTAGTCAGATGTTAATGGGATTTCTGAAATTAAATATTTCAGTCTTGTTTTTTGTTACAATATAACATTGACATGAAATAATTTAGCTTATATCCCGACGTATATAATACATCTGCAAAATCATCAGGTGTTTTTTTTATATTTTAGGATTCATGTTATCAAATTACATTTCGGGGTATATGCTGTATTTAAGACCTAATTCTGTGTTGTGCAATTATACAAATATTGTGTGATGAAATTATTTTTCTTAGATTCTGTGTTAAGGTTCAGTCATGTTAATTCAGGGGATGCTTTGAATCTTAAAAGGTTAGTATTGTATTAATTTTTTAAATTAAGATAATAAAACAAAAACCATTGTCTTTTGCTGACTGCCACCTGGTTTATATGGTAATCGTTAATTCTACCCTTCTTATTTGCATCCATTGTAGATTTAACCAGACTGTTTTGCAGCCTTGCAACACTGTTTGATCCTTCTTTCCACTTCTGGCCTCGTAGATATGGCAGCATAAAACTACCCATACTTTAATTCATCTGCTCCCTTTGTCACTTGCAGGCATTACTCTAGTGCTGTTCTGATTAAACTCCTATCCTCCATAAATTACAGCCCATCCAGAACTGTGCTGTCTGTCAGCCATCCCTTAGCAAATTCTGACCAGCTTTCACTTCCAAGCTCGCTGATCTACGTTGCTCCCTGTCCTTCAGTGACTCAAATTTAAAATTTTTAGCTTTATGTTCAAATCACTTCATAACCTCATCCCCCTGCACTACTCACCCCACCCCAAGCACCCCACACTACCCCCTCCCCATCTGATTCTTACAGTCCTTATGGAACAGTATTTTTACAACTCTGATCTCTTGTATAAACCCACCCCCTCACCCCAACCCAAGTGATGAGTGAATAAATCACTGAATTATACAGTGCAGAAGGAGGTCATTTGGCCCATCATGTCTGTACTTGCTCTGCATGTTTTGATTTGGTGCCTGTCTTTTCCTCATAACCATGCTTCATTTCCCCAGTGCACCCAGTAAAGGTGTGACACCTGCCCATTTACTTTCCCCCTCCCCAGTATCTAAGGGCCCAAACATACTTTCCAGAATGCACTTCCCAGAATCTAGTCTAATGCATTCGCTGCTCGCAATGTGGTCTTCTCTACATTGGGGAAACAAAGTGTAGACTGGGGGACTGTTTTGCAGAACATCTTCATTCTGCCCGCAAAAATGAACCTGAACTTCCATTTGCCTTCCACTTTAAATCATCAACCTGACCTGGCAAACATCTCTGTCTCAGACTTGCTGCAGTGTTCCAGCGAACCTCAGTGCAAGCTGGGAAAACAACACCTCACTTTCCGCTTTGGGACCCTGCAGCCTTCTGGACTCAATATCGACTTCAATAATTCTAGGGCCTAAACTCTCCCATGTCCTAGCCTCCTACCCCACACACCAAGACTTGTTATCACATAGCCTTCCATTACACACTACCTATTACTAGTCACTAACAGTCCCCATTAACAGCTGTTCAACCTCCTAGCCAGATCATTATCAACTCCTTTGTCTATCCAACTGCTCCTGTCTGTCTTTGGGCTCTATGCTTTATTCTATCATTTACTCCCTACACCATCTGCCCACCGTGCTCTCCACCCCCCCCCTCCATCTTCTGCATGAAAACCGATGTTTTCCTAGCTACCATCAGTTCTGAGCAAGGGTCACCGGACCCAAAACGTTAACTCTGATTTTTTTTTTCTCCACACATGCTGCCAGACCTGCTGAGCTTTTCCAGCAACATCTGTTTTTGTCCGATGTTTATAAAGCTCTTGGAAGGCAACAAGCCTGTGTATTTCCTGTGTCAAGTTTTTGTCACGTTTTTGAAATTGGATTTCCCAGTCAAATGAAGACTCATCTACGCTGACAGATGTCATCTTCACTTCCAACAACTTGCCACGATGGCAAGCTGTTAAAATATTGTGATCACTCACCTGAGCTACCTGGGATACTTTAGAAAGATTTACTGACACACATCCTACTTAGTGATCTAAGCTAAGTTACTAATACAATATGAGGAATGATGTCCACACAATGTTTTCAGCAGAAGTTGGCTCAGCCTTGATAAACAGTAAATAGGTTCATTACCTTTTACTTAATAGCTAACTAAATTACATCTTTGATACATGATGGTTTCTTATGAAGCATTAAATATAAGTACATATTACTGCTACTGAAACATTCTGGTACACACAATAAAATGATAACTCCTGCAACACTTTGAACACTGGTTAGCTCCGCCTAGTTTTTTTTATATCCTGCTGGGTGGTCCTCATCTTGTGATATCAGCTAACCCTTTCCAGTACTATCTTTTCAATCACAAGCCACTCATCAGTACATGGTGCTGTGAAATATTACCCAGGTCCACTTATCTTATTGTTTTCCCACACTTTTTCTGCAAGCAATTTTCCAGAAGTTCTTTACCTTTTTTGGATACTGTTCTCTAGGTCTTTTGGGTCGCCAGCCAGTTCGCTGTATTCCTGCCCAGTTTATATATTGTAGAATCATGGAGTCATACAGCATGGAAACAGACCCTTCAGCCCAACCCATCCGTGCCGGCCAAGTTTCCCAAAATAAACTAGTCCCACTAAGGGGAACTGGCTTGAGAAACATAGATGTGATCAAATGATGGAGCTGACTCAGTGGGTTGAATGTCCTAATTCAGCCCCTGTATCTTATGGTCAGTGGTGTACTATCGCAGCCCTTACAGAGCCTGTGGGCTCAGTGCTCCATTAAACCTGACTGTGTCCTCTGTCATTCAGACAAGAGCCAAAGACTGGTTCAGGAAGATTTAGTTTTAACATGCAAACTGAGATTCCACGTTCACACTGAACCAGCATCATTGGTGAGGAAGGCCCTAAAGAAGAAATAAAGGGATGTGTAAAAACTAGACCCAGCTGCTTGCTGAGAGACTCCAGTCAAATAAAATTAGCATGTCTCTGGTGATGGGATAGAACAAGATTGCCATGCACCCAGGGCAGACATTGTCTCTGGGTTTCACTGCTGCAGACTCAGATCCTTGTGCTTTCTGATCTCCCTTCAAATCCAACCCAGTCCTCACCTTGTTCACGACATGGTTCCTTCTGGGAACAGTCATGCAAACTACTTTGCTGGATCTCAACAAGTGCAGAAGAAAGCCATCTATTTCTTATATGTTCATGGGATATGGGTGTCCCTGGCCAGACCAGAGTGTTATTCCCATTCCCAATTGCCCTGAAGGCAGTTCAGAATCACCCACATTGCTGTAGGTCCTGAGTTATGTGTAGGCTGGACCAGGAGATAAGATTGATTGTGCTGTGGCTAATGTCTCACTTAGTCTCATATCTAGGTTAGCAATCAGCTTTTCCTTAAATTCTGCATGCATTTGCTTAGACCTTGAGTCCCTTACTGACTGCTAAAACCCCTCTTAGCTTGGGCCTGTCACTATTGTTGTCCTGATCAGCCCCACGTTATTGTGCTCAAGATCATTGTGCACCTCTTTTGACCCCCTTGATCTTGATTTTCTTGAAATGAACTTAGAAATCAACAATCTATTATAAAGGGCTTATTTTTCATTTATAATGAAATGTTTAGGCCTATTCATAGTTGTTGGGTGATTTTATCTAGCTAGGTTGTGGTGGACTAGCGACGAAAGCATAGACCTAGATCAGTTGCTCGGTGATAAAATATGATACATTTTAACAATCATTAAACAGTGGAATAAGTTGCTGATAAGTATAGGGTGTGATTTTTTTCTGCAACCACTCAGAGGGCAGCTTGATAAATTCCTTTGGATGACAAGCATATCTGTATATAGAAGGAATAGTAGTCAGTGTGATCTCCTGGAACACTTTTGTTCAGTTTTTGAAGTCAGAGGAAAGATATCCTGAGTTTTCTCCTAAGTTAGCCTTTTTTTTAATCTTCCAGCAGATTCTATGGCTGCACTGGGGGATAGGGGTACAAATATGGGTGATGGCCTGATGAACAAGTTAGTTTTCTCCTGTCCTCTTTTTATATGTATAAAATCCAGAGAAGATAAACAGGTAGCCAATTCATTGAGAATGAAAGGATAGGAAGCAGATATGAAGGGAATAAATCAGGATGATAATTGTCTTGCAACTACTGTTGGACTTAACAATTTGCAGTTGTCAGAAAAAAATCCCATCCTTCTCTATTCACCACATCTAACACAAAGTAACAGTTAACACAGCCAGAATTAGAAAAAGAAGGAAATGGAGGTGCAAGTTGAAGAGAAGAAATAAAGGAACATCAGAGGAGAGGAACAGATAACATTGTGAAAATCAAAAGCAGATGAAAGTGTGATTGTAAAGATAATTTCCCTAAATTATGTGGGTTGTTGCTGAGGTCACAAAGTAGGATTTAATATCGCCAATCAATATAACTATTATTTAGTTCTGTGACTCATAAATGAAATTCCTAATGTGGGTTTGGTTTCTATTACTCATGCATATGGACTCCTTATATTACACACTTCCCAGAGGCGCAGCGTGCTTATATTATTGTCTTTTGTCTCATTTATACTATTCCATCTAACCAAAATTGTAAATGACACCCATTGTAAAGAGCATTGGCAGTTTTATTACCAATTATGTAAAATCAGAATTATTCTTGATGGCCATCAGTCTGCTGCTTTCATACTATAAAAATACAAAAACATGGAATTAAAAAAATGCAGTAGCACATCTTGTATCAGTGTCCAATCCATTATGTTCTGAACTCTTATCTATTTAACCACCTGAGAAAGGCTTCTTAAAGATAATTCACAGTTCAGTGGAACCTGAGTTCATCAAAAGCATAGGATCTTTCCTCTTTGCTTTCATCATCTTTTTATTTTTAAACTTCTCTGTATGCAAATGCATATTCTCCCTCTCTCCTTAGGTGTCAGTTTGGCTGAGTATTGAGTATGTGACCTAGTAAACTTCCTGAACAGATGTTTCCAGCCTACTATTTGGTATTTTTCTGTGATAGCTCAGTCAAAATCTGATCTTTACTGCATGGCAAAGTAATGTGCTAACAAGATTTAAACTGTTATCCTCCAGCTGAGTGATCTAAAAATATTTTGTAAAAGACTGTTGAAGAAAAGTATTTGGATTGGTAATATAAAGTAATTCTGTTACTTTATTTCTTGGCTGTTAGCAGTTGAATAGCCTGGCACTAATTACCCATCATTACTTAACACTTTGTGAATGTGGTATGTTGAATTGTTTCTGTAGTGCTGTTAGTTGGAATACTGTATTTCAGTTTTTTGATTCACCACTGAAGAAGAAATGTCCATGTCTAGATAATAAGTGACTTAGGGAAGAACTTATAAGTGATGGTACTCCTATGCACCTTCTGGATACTTTGTCTTTCTAGGAAGTGGATGTTGTGCCTTCTAAAAGTCCTCTGTAGAACCCTTACTGAGTTATTGCAGTGCATCCTAAAGTCAATGCTTAGTGTTTCACTCACTGAAATGTTTAGGCAAATGAATAAGGAACTTATTGCTATTAAAACATGTATTTCATGGCCTAGACATTGAGATTTGAATGTTGCAGGAAAATTTAGGATATTTGAAAATGAGTGTTGTGTTGTTATTATGGAAAGCTTTGGAAAGTCAGGTGAGCAACTTTTTGCAGAATCTCTAGCTTTCACAAACCTTGGTGGTCATTGCATTTGTGTGCTTGAGTTTCTGATCACTGTGTGGCTTTGCCTCTAGCAGGGTATTTGTACCTGACGCAGCAACGCTTTGTTAACTTACATAATGTAAGAACTAGGCAAATGTAGGGTCATACTGAAAGATTTAATCCAATTATTACTGCCCCTGATGTATACAAATATTACAGTTGCAGCCCTACACTGTCTGGGCTAACATTAACCAAGTCAGTAACTAACTAAGAGTAGCATGCTTTCACCAAAGTGTTATGCTTCAAATGGTTCCAGTTAAGATGGGGCTTGAAATCTTCACATTTTCAGGTCACATGCTATGATGCAGTGATGACATTATGAGCATGTCTGTTAAAAGTATACAGCATGCTAACTGTGATACACAACACAACACAACATCTGCCTTTATCCAAAGATAAAAATCAATCCCAAACAATAAATTTGGTTGTACATAGACAAGTGTTGTCAATTTGGTAATTATTCAAATGGGTAAACACAGGATTAATAATTCAAATTTCAATAAATAAAATTGCATCATCTTTACAGTACAATTGTCATCCTCCTTTAAGATTGTCCATCATGTTGAATTGGTCTAGGTACCGATGTTTGAGATTGACTGATTCAATTGCATCACTTGTGGTCTGTTCTGCCACAGAGGGTTTGGTTTGAATCTCATGAATTGTGACTTACTGAGATTTCTGCATACTGATAGTCTCGTCACTGCTGGACCATTGGTATCTTCTAGGTAGAAAATTTTGGGAAACCAAGATGAGCTTGTGCATTGGCATTGCAGTTTTATTCTGCTAATGCATGGAATTCAAAGTGCATAATATGATAAGAAAGTCTCTTGTCGGTTATACTGTGGAGCATCATTTTCTCAGGTACATGTCTTTCATGATACACAGTGGTAACATTGGTATTAGTTCCTGCTTCACTTTTAGGGTGTATCAACATGCCTTTTCCTATGATGTTAATGGCTTTAAAATCTTTTGACTTCATACAGTCAACATGTTGGTTGTTGATTGACTGTACCCTTCATAGATGTGTTTGTATAAGTTCTTAATAGTTTTTTTGCTCCCTTCTGGTTTTGTACCATCTTGTTGGTCACTTGTGTATTGTTCTGGGGTCTGGTTTCACTTTTGGAAACAGATTTCTTGCACATGCAACCAACACCTTTTGGTGCCACGTGAGCTTTGCAGATATGAAGAAAAGCTGGTCAGCTTTTGGGTAGATGCGGTAAACCATATCTGTTATGAATCTTGTTGGTTTGGTGCACTTTGCTGATGATAATATGAGTATTGACTATACCTAAGGTATATAATTGTTGTTGGCCTGCCACAATGACTCCATTCTTGCATCCATTTCAAATAAAGCATCAATGACTGCACCCAATTTCTTGCCCATAAAATCCTTTCTGAAGGATTTAATTGGTGTAGAGGTATTTACCAATTTAGTAAGCTTCTCTGAGAGCACTTCTTCAGAAAAGGTCACATTCATGGTCTTTACAGCATCTTCCAACAACTTGTCAATAGACTTTTGGGGTTGCTGTCTGTATGATGAGTTGGATTCTGTTAATCCTAGAGTTAATGTTTACCTTGAGTTGGTCTCTGAGTACCTTCTGGATCTTTCCTGCATTTCCTGATCATCAACAGAAAGATCGAATCATTAATTCTGTAAAGCCCCCCTTACTGATGACAAAGATAATTTTCAAGCTCTCTTCTAGAGATCATTTATCACATTATCTTTAAAATAAAACTGCAGGTATTGCTGGATAGCTGAAATTCAGTCAAGGTATAATTGCCTGTTCAGACCATAATTAGGTTTGCCTTCCATTTCTCATTAAAGTTCTTTGCTGTGTTTTTAGTAATAGAGTGTAATGTTTGTTTCTTTTACTGATTTTGCTTTTCTCTCCTCTCCTCCTCCTTCCTTTTCTGCTTTTATTTTACTTTATTTTCCTTGTTGCTACTCTTTTACTGGATTCAATTACTGTAGAAACTTGCATTAGTGAATTCAGACCTTTAACAGATTTTTGTTACTGGACAGTGTTACTACAAAATTAGGAATGAGGACAAGGGGTGGAGGATGTTCCCTTTGCCTTGGTACTGATTTGGAGACACAAGATGTTGTAACTAAACACCCACTGCATGCAGTTAAGTCTTGTTAGTGTACAAAACCATTTTTTATGATTAATGTTGTAATGGCTATATTTTCATTCAAGAATGCTTTGTCTTTATGATGTGAGTAGCCTTTGACTGCCATTTTTAGTTTTAAATTTTAGTTGGAAAGCAGGCTATTAGATTTTTTTTAAAAGGGAGATGGCTCTTCTAACTTGAAAGAATGTAGGATTTAAGCAGAAAAGGAATAGCTCTCTGACTTCTGGCTGTTCCATTCTCAAATCTTTACTCACAGAAATTGGTGCTGGTAATTGGTCATTTTCTGAACATATCAATATCTAGGGTTATTGTCGATTGATCTTCGGTGTGGTTTCCAAATGTCTGCCTCCAAGATCTTGGACTATTTTATAAATGCTCACCACGGTCAGCTATGAACTGCCATCATGTTAATGGCTTTTCCTCCAACAGGGTGTTTGCACATGATGTGGCATTGCTTGTGTTAGCTCCAGTGACATAAGAACTAGAAGTGGATAGCCTTGTATTTAATAATTAGCTAGATATTTATTCTAGCTCCTGATATATACAAATATTACAGTCACAGGCCCTTCAGTGTCTGGGTTAATATTAAGATATTGTGTTACAAAGAGTAGCATGCTTTCACCAATGTGTTATACTTAAATAAAAATAAGGCCCAAGACTTTTAGGCTCGCTGGTTAAATATTGTGATATGGTAACAATATCATGAGCATATCTCTTAAAGGGAATACTGCGTACTAACTGTGAGGCATGACACAACATCGATGATGCTGATGGTAGGGGATTTGGCATTGATAATGCCATTGATGGGATGGACAGGCTTAACTTTTTTGGAGGTGTGTATTACAAGAGTTGTTGCAGCATTGCCTGGCTGTTAATCCAGGTCTTTCTACATCTAGCAATAGTCTACTTCGTTTGTTAAGGAATTGCAAATGTTTGAACAGCATATGATAATCAGTAAAGAGCTCCACCTCTGACCTTACAATGCGGAGATGGTCATTGATAAAACAGCTGAAGTTAGTCGGACAGGATACACTGCCCTGAGGAACCCAGATAATTTCTAATTAAACTGTTAAAGATGTTATTACATAACTCTGGAGCAGGTGGGACTTGAATCTAGGCCTCCTATCTGCCTTTCCCCAGTTTTGTCATGGAGTCCAAAATCAAAACAAAAACTAATCAATTGTCATTAAATATTTTGACTAACCTGCTAACCTTCTAACTATTGGCTCCATCTACACTTCTTGCTGCCTTGAGGAGGCAGCCAAACTGATCAAAGGCCTGTCTCACCCCATTTATAATCTTTTCCAAACTCTTCTGTTGGGCAGAAGATACAAGAGCTTAAAGACACGTGCCAGCAGATTCAGAAACACCTTCTTCCCCGCTGTTATTGAACTTCTGAACGGACCTCTCAAGTTTTAAATTTAATGTCGATCTCACTCTTTGTGCACCTCCTTTGCAGCTGTAACATTGTATTCCTCACTCTGTTCTATTGTGCACTTTGTATGGTATGATCTGCCTGTACTGCAGGCAAAACAAAACTTTTCACTGTACCTGTGTACATGTGACAATTATAAACCAAATCAAATCAAATCAATTTGTTTTACTTTTTGTTCAGGTTTCCTAAGTAACTTTCATTTCATTTATAGTTTCTCAGAAAGGATTGCTTGTGTAGAACATCTTATGCCCTCACCTAAGAAGGGATATGATACCATATGCCTTCTAAATTAAATTGATTCTTTTTATTGATTAACATGATTATATTGTCACGGCATCAAACATGACTGTACTGGGTTTGTTTTAGCATCGCAGCAAGATCAAGGCTATTTTGAGAGATGTAGTGGATTGAAAATGGTATTCTGATATTCAGGAATTATTTTCCTGTTAGGTTACTTCAACTTGTGTGTGCTTGTGATTCTTTTCTGACTTTGAATGTTAATCACACAGCCCCCAAAAATGATACTAAAATAAATTTCGATACTAAGTAATATTTATGTTGTACTGTAATTTGACTGAATAAGCTTACTTTTGTACCTAACTTTAAGCTAAGGGTATTATGTTTAAGAATTTAATTCCTGTAGCACTTGCAAAGAATTTATTTTCCTCCTTGTTCCAAATTATAAATACTGACAGTAAACTACGCAACTCTACAATGATATTATCTGAAGTGTTCACAATAATTGCACATTTTAATGTAATTAAAAGTAGGAATCGAATTAAGTTTGTTTGTGTTTTGCGGAGCATCTGCGCTTCGCGCGCATTAACCAACCCGATCTTCCAGTTGCTATCTGTTTTAATTCGCCCTCCCATTCCGCTGGCGACACATCCATTCTTGGCCTCCTCCACTGTCAAAATGAGGCCAAACATAAACTGGAGGAACAACACCTGATAATCCGCCTTGGGAGCTTACATCCCAAGGGCGTGAATATTGACTTCACCAGCTTCAAAATCCCTCCATCCCCAGCCTTGTCCCTGGCTCGCCTCCCTGACCTGACCTACCCTGTCCATCTTCCTACTCACCTATCCACTCCACCCTTCTCACTGACGAGTCACTATAACCCCTTACCTGCATCCACCTGTTACCATCCCACGTGCCTTTCCCCAGCCCCACTCCTCTCCCTCTATTTATTTCTGGGCTCCCCTCCCCCTCCCCAGTCCTAACAATGGGTTTCAGCCTGAAACATTGACTTTCCTGCTGCTCTGATGTTGTCTGACCTACTGTGTTGGTTCAGCTCCATGTTTATTGACTCTGGCTTCCAGCATCTGCAGTCGTTACTGTCTCCTGAGTTTGTGTAAAGTTTGACAGGAAAAGAAAACTAAGTTATGGGAAAAGGAAACGCTGTATTATTAGGCTTGATTTCTAGATTGAGAGCTGTTCGGTGCTACAGAAACCTCTAAAATGAATTTTAGTACAAATTATGAAATGAATTTCTAAAATTCAGTACATTTAAGGAAAGTGAATTTTCGGAAGTACTGCCTGATAACCAGTAGAAGGTGCTACAAGACTTGCAAAAGAAGAGTTCTTCAATGTAATTACATCATTAGAACTCTGATCATACTGTTCACATCACATCACAATCTTGAAATTACTGTGAGGAAAAATACAAAAGCATTGTAGGAGAACTCTGCAATTATTTTTTTTCAGTACAAAAGTGTATTTTTTATTATCAGTTTCTGTACGAAAACTGCTGCCTCAATGCCATTACTACAATTGCAGAAGAAAGCTCATATCTAATTTCCCCAACACTCTTGAAAAAAAGTCAGATTAATAATGTATAGTCGAAACCTTTGTTCACAAACGCACTATTATTCCATACTGGTATCCATTTACAGTTTTTATATTGACTGCTGCACTATCATCGAAGTCAAAAAGTCCATAAAGGCTTGTTTGAAATCATACTCGAAATTTAAAGTTATGGGGTGTGCATTTTATTAACCGTTTTAGTTGAATGCCTAGTATTTTGTATTCCTTATCCCTTAATTTATAGGATGATTAATTCCTATCTTGACAGGAAAGCATTACAATATTTTATGTCTGAGATAATGAAACCAAAATGTAACCATTGTGTTTTAATTTTACAAAATATCTCATTTATCCTTATCAAAATATAAATATAATTTTTTTCTTAAAAATTGGGAAGTTTGCATCCCAATCCAAATAGTCCTGATTCCATCTAGGTGGCTTGGAATAGTAATGATTCTTTTTTGTCCTTCTAATGTATTGTCTAGAATACTGTCAGACTATGGGTAGAGAGAATTATGCCTATGTCATGTCACATATTCAACATTCATAATTTAAACAAATTTTGGAAGCATATTAACCTATATAGTTCTGATTTTACAGGAGTTTTTTTTTGAATTCCTGGTTGTGTATGTTGTTGGCAAGGCTGGTATTTATTACCCATTTCTAATTGTCCCAGAGACATTAGAGTTGAGTCTTTTTGAGCCAGTGTTTTGATATAACTAGAGTGCCAAGTTTTGGATAACAGTAGAATTGAAGCATGAGAGGTTACTGAGGAGAGAAATGGAAGCTTGCCCTGTGCCATGTTGGAAAAGATGGAAGAGGTAGTGCAGGAGGTGTTAGCAGAAGTAGTAGAGCTAAGTATATAAAGGTGAGACTGAAAGTGAATGCAGTGATTTTACCCTTGTAATCACCAAGTGAGGTTTACAAGAATATGGTTGGATAGATTGCCAGATTCTCACTTACAAAATATCTTGTTCAAGTCAGTTTTGATATTGAGTGCAAGGTTAAAAAACAGAGGGAGGTGAGCAATGGCTGATCAGTGGCACAATGTTCACAGGCTCTAAGTGAGCAATTACCAAGCAATGATCATGTGTGGTCAGGAATTGGGTTGGAATGAGGTCTAATGGATGGAATTTGTGCTAAAAGGGGAGAAACTACAGTGTAGTATAAGTCAGGGAGCAGGAAGGCTTGAAAAAGGAGGCAGGCACAGCCATTGAAGACTTGCGTTAATTCCTAGCATTGGTTGAAGCATGGGCTTATAGTTAATTCACCAAACACACATGCTTGTGCAATAGAAACATTTATTATTATTGGAGAGGTGTAGGGGGAGTGTGCTGGTTTGGCTAATTTTAAAATTGACAAGTCAGTCATCAGTTGAGCGTAGCATAAATACACGGGGGTGACTACATTTCACCCTCAACTGAAACAGCAAATCCTCATCTTTATAAAATCCCAACATGTTATGTTGCCAAAAGATTCTCTAGAATTTATGATAACTTATACATGAAGAAAAGCTCAGAAAAGTACAAGTTTCTGGCGGAGGTTACAGACTCTATATCCACGTGTACTGGGGGAAGAGCAAGGAGGAGGCCGCTTCACAGGAGCCTTTACCCATGGGGATTTTCAGGGAGGCAACATGCGTCAACTTCACTGAATACGAATGTGTAAGGAACCTGTACTTTACCAAGGAGTCAGTCATTGAGCTACATCACTTGCTGCAGTCTCAATTGGTGCATTAAAGCAAACATTCAAACAATATTGCCTGTGGTTGTCAAGGTCTTTGTGGCTCAGTGTTTGTTTTTGAGTCATTTCAGGCCATAGAAAGCAGCATCCCTCAGTATGATGTGTGCTCCTATAGGCAAGTCACTAAGTATCTTTATAACAGGAAGAACTTATGTATCACATTTCCATTTTTAGAGTAAAGTGAGACTGGAGAGTGCAAGATTTTGCATTTTTCCTCAGGGTCTAAAGTGTTAAGCACAGCATTCACTTGGCTGTTACACTTTGCATAACTGGCCTAGCATCTTTTCTCAATAGAAAGACATTATACTCTTGAACTGGGCAAATTGTTCGCAATACAGATTGCATATCTGGTAGCTGTGTGCCCAGTTGCTTGGCAGAATTCATGACTCATTTATTCCACAATAGTCCTCTTCGTTACTTTTATCTTAAACAAGCCATCAGATCACAGGTTGCATACTTGTGAGAAGGGACATCTCTCCCAGTGTGGTCAGTGATCCACTGTGAGGAACCCAAGAACAAACACATGCCAATAAGCGTAGTAGTTCTGGGACTTGAGAGGGAAGTCGTTTTTATTGATTCACGGGATGAGGGCGTCGCTGGCTAGGCCAGCATTTATTGCCCATCCCTAATTGCCCAGAGGACAGTCATGAATCAACCACATTGCTGGGGGTCTGGAGTCACATGTAGGCCTGACCAGATAAAGATGGCAGTTTCCTTTCCTAAAGGACATTAGTGAACCAGATGGGTTTTTCCAACAATTGGCAATGGATTCATGGTCATCATTAGACCCTTAATTCCAGATATTTATTGAATTTAAATTCCACTATCTCTCTTGGCGGGATTCAAACCCAGGTCCCCAGAACATTACCTGGGTCTCTAGATTAACAAAAACTGAAAGAACTGTGGATGCTGTAAATCAGAAACAAAAACAAAGTTGCTGGAAAAACTCAGCAGGTCTGGCAGCACCTGTGAAGGGAAAAAATAGAGTTAACGTTTTGGGTCCGGTGACTCTTCCTTAGGATTAACAGTCCAGCGATAATATCGCTAGGCCATTGCCTAGTGGGTTAGTGTAATCTTTATAGAAGATCATGGGCCTCTATCCCGTGGAGATGGTCTCATTTTTCTGAAGCTGTATCTTTTGTACTTAGTGCTATACCATACCACTTTGCACATTAATGGGTTGCCCACTGCACCTAGCAACTAGTCCATTCCTATCAACCTCCTTCAATAGTTCTAGCCCATGAAGTCACCATTTCCACACTAGACAGCAGTTACTTTGTGGATGGCTAATATCAAGTAAATTATAAATAGTTTGGCGATTATCATAAAGTCTTGCTTTACGCTGGTCAAATCACAAAAGCATCTTTCAACACCAGTATTGGTTTGACAAAAGTTATGCTGAAACATGTCCTAGAACAAAAGCCTTTATTACCAGGCAGAACAACTGAGGGTTGCAAATTAAGAAGACCGCATTCCAATAGCTCAGAGCTGACACTTGAAGGCAATTCTGGAAGATAAAGGATATGTGGTGGGAAAAAAAGTCCTGCAAATTCAATAATATGCTGAATGACATTATACAATGCTTTTTTGAAACCACCAGAGTTATCGATAGACCAAAGTTAAATTGAAACTATATCCCCTTTGCCCACAGGATGGTGTTGGACATAACCCTCTTAATTTTAACTTAATGATAGTTTCAAAACATAACACTCATAAATGCTCCAATCCAAGCAAAGCCTGCCTGCGAATATTTATGCATTGTTACGACAAAATGTAGAGGGGTATATTGGTTCCCCTCTTTTTAACCTACTCAGTTGGCCGCTACAAAGATTTAATTAAGTTTTTAGCAAACAGCTATATCTCAGTTCGACAACATTTAGTTAACTAGTTCACCAGAAACAGTCAAGTAGATTAATTACCAGATTTCATTGAGTGAAAGCGGAGTAATTTTATTGTTGGTTAACCCAGAGAGAAATAGTAAAGACATGACATCAAAAACATGCACGAGCTTAGGCATGAAGTTTAAAAAGGGATAGTGTCTTGTACAAATAAAAAAGACATGGAGTTTAAATTCCTTGGGATGTTCTTAAGGTATTAAGTTTTAACCTGAGATTACAATTGCATAAGGATGTCCTGGATCAGGGACATCCATGAATATCACAGATATCTTTGCTATGATCAGTCATTTCTCTGCAGTTTTCATTATCACCGGATGCTTTGTTCTTCAAAAGGCTGACAGAAAGCTGGGAGAAAGAGAGAGTGTTCTCTGTTCCAATTACCAATCCATCTCACTCTGCTCTACCAAAGCAGTTGCTTGGAACACAGCTTATTCATGCATTTCTTGTGTATGGGATAATTGTTTCCAAGCTGTATAATTGCAAGTGAGTCTGTCATCTCTAATATGTAGAACTTATTATGCAGATATAAATTTAAATATGTGGTATGAATGTCTTCACTCCTGCCTGGTTTTAGTCTCTTTTGATAAAAATGTTAATTTCAGTTCAGACTTTTAAAAAAAATTTTCGCTGGTTTCCTGAACCTTGGCTGAACCTACTTTTTTTTAAATTCATGGAATATGGGCATTGCTGGTTAGGCCAGCATTTGTTGCTCATCCTTGGTTGCCCTTGAGAAGGTGGAGGTAAGTTGCTTTCTTGAACTGTTGCAGTTCATTTGGTGTAGGTAGACCCCAAATACTGTTAACAGAGAGAGTTCCAGGATTTTGACTGAGTGACACTGAAGGAACAACGATATATTTCCAGTACCCATGAAGTCACAGCTAACAAAAGCAAACACAAACAAAACTAATTGATGCTGAAGTTTGTGACCACAGTGCCAACCATTGGCAGTATGACCAATGACTGTTAAATGTTCCATGCTGGTCTTCTGCACCCAGTACTCATCTATTGGAACTGGGTGTCAATCAGGTCCTGTCTGGTTTGCAGCCGAGTTCTGTCATGCAAAAGGAGAGCTTCCTCCACCCAATGTCCTCATCCCCTTTCTTGGAAAACTGCTCCCATTCCCCCAGCTCCTTGGCATCTATCAAATCACTATGTCACATGCTGCAAAAGTAGGGAGACAACAGTCCAGTGGTGTCATTGCTGGACAGTTAATCCAACATCTGCCATCCTTACCTGGTCTGGTCTACATGTGACTTCAGACACATAGCAATGTGGTTGACTCTTAGATGCCCTCTGGGCAATTAGGGATGGGCAATAAATGCTGGCTTAGCCTTGTCCCATGAATGAATTTTAAACAATTCACAATTAGGTGGCTTACTCTGTCTGGCCTGTATTGGAGCAGGGCCTCTGCCCAGACTGATCTAAGAAGCTAAACCACATCTTTAGAAGTCCTATTTTATGCTCCAATATAGTCTTTGTCACAGCACATGCATCAGCTTGGTGAATGTGCTGCAATGATTGAATAACCAACATCTTACATCAACAAAAGTCAGCCTGTTGTGCTTCGACCCCCTGTACATCAACCATGAAACTTATCACTGAGTTCAGTACAATCCATTGTCATTTTTGCATGGCAGTATTGTCTCCCTCATCCCACAGCATCGTGAGCTGGGTGCCTGCCATGCGCACATAGTCTCGACTGTACCCTTTCAATGCTAGTTGCCGGTGCATCCTGCAGTGCATACCTCTGTTTCCTAAGAGGCCTGAAAATGAATCAGAGAATTGCCATGATGGTTGCGAGGCATGGCAAATGTCTGATGCCACTGTCTATGGATAAGAGGTAAATGTGTCTTGTGGACATAGAACTGAGATGCAATTTGGTGCTGAGCAGCATGAAGACTGTTCGCAGCTGGTGGTAGAGGTACATTATTATCAAGTATAAAGGCTCAGCTTTGCGTCTGTATTTCTACTTAATTGCTGCTAGATGGCAGTAAAGCCATTTACCAAAGAAACAAGATTACATTTTTATTATGAATACATAATTTCCAGTTTGACTTGGGTCAAAGGGAAGACCCCAGCCCTTAAAATCAGGTTCCATTTATTATAAAAATGCAATGTAAAGTCATTAACTCACATTAATTAAATTTCAGAATTTTATAAATGTAACACCCAATTTCAGTAGTAATTTTTGACTTCTTATAAAAATGTCCATAAATTTTGCATCGATGAGTACCTGTACTGCAGCAATTTTCCAATGGAAGATACATAACCAGAGAGTGAGGCAGATTTTATTTTGGAAAACATTTTGTGAAACATTGTCTATTTTCATTTATTTCACTTCGGTCGCGTTATGAATACATTATACAGCAAAATAACTCTGATTTAGAAGAGAAACAGAATGCATAATCTCTACATTCCGTAATTAACTGCTCGGATATATTATCCTTTTAATACAATATGGAATTCTTAGTAAGATGAAGGAGATGCAGTATTACATGCAGGTTCTTTAAAGAATTGGACTGCTTTCAATTTGTTGGATTCTGCTCATAAGTGATTACTTGGCAAGCCATATGTGGAGTGGCTGTGGTTGAATACAGTCCATTTCACTCATTGAAAAACACTGAGTTCTAATGAGAATGTGGTTGTAATTGTGTTTACTGCAGTTTGACTATAGTAAATATCAGATGCCAAAAATAAATCTGTACAGTAATTGATACTTTCAGTTAGTCTCATTCTTTCATAGAATGACCTAGAAATTACAATACAGAAATGGACTGTTCCACCCAACCAATTCATAGAGTTGTGGAGTCGTAGCATTAGACTGCATAGAAACAGGCCCTTTGACCCACCAAGCCTATGCTGATCAACAAACGCCAAACTATATTAATGTCACTTACCTGCACTTGGTCCATAGCCTACTATGCTCTGACATCATCCAAACATTTCTCAAATGGTGCCTGCCTCCATTATCCTCTCAGGCAGTGGATTCCATATCTCTGAGATCCCCTCCAAAACACTTACTTTTCATCCTAAATTTATGGCCTCTGGTGTTAAACATGTCTATCATGGGAAAACTATACTCATGATCTACCCTGTCTATGCATTGCATAATTTTGTATACCTCAGTCATATCCCTGCAGCTACCTCTGTTGCAGGGAAAACAAACTGAGCCTATCCAGTCTCCAGACTTTCCATCCCAGACAACATTCTGGTGAATCTCCTCTGCACCGTTCCAGTGCAGTCAAGTCCTTCCATAGTGTGGCAACCATTTCATCTGTTGCCTAACCGATGTTTCAAAAAGTTGCAACAAGACTTTCCTACTCCTGTTTTCTACGCCCCGGCTAATGAAGACAAGCACCCCGTATGCTTTACCACCCTATGTACCTGTGCTGACACCTACTGAGATCTATGGACTTGTGCAATGTTGCTATTCAACTTCTATGCAGCCTCTAGTTCTAATTCTGTTTGTTTACCCCATTTCTGCAATTCCGTTATTCTATTTTCTACTGCATAAACTGTTTTAAAAGTATTCCATGGTATTTTGTAAATTATTAACTCTGGTGCTGCATTT
This sequence comes from Rhincodon typus, assembly GCF_021869965.1. NCBI lineage: Eukaryota > Metazoa > Chordata > Chondrichthyes > Orectolobiformes > Rhincodontidae > Rhincodon > Rhincodon typus. Next base: position 35,954,973 of record NC_063349.1, read on the forward strand.
CTAAATCTCAAAACCCTCTGTGTCTTTAATTCTGTTTCTAAGTGAATTCAAATACCTCGTATGTCAACACAAGTATAAAAAGTGTTGTTACTATGTGACTGCATCACCTAATAACTGACCTGGTGAGAATGAAAAAGGATCCCTCAGAAATCAAAAACAGCCCTTGAGAAAATCTATAGAGCCCTTGGGGAAGAAAAAAAATGACCCCTAGGTTTGAGCCCCAAATTGTTCACAATATTGAATTGTGGTCTTATCAATGTTTTTCAGAAACTTAGTGTTACGTCTCCTATTTCATATTTAAATCCCTTGTCGTAAAGTTCAATAGTCCATAAACTTTATTGACATCAGACACTACTTTTAATATTTTTTGAACCTGAGCAGTAAAATCTGTCTGTTCTTCCACCAAATATTTGCTTCCTCACTTTCATGGTGTTTAAAAAAGCTGCAACAGGGACGTTTTGATAAAGTAACACCTCAAAGGTTTTTGTGGGGAATAAAAGCTCATGGTGTAGGTGGTAGCTTATTGGTCTGGACAAAAGAGGTTGATGAGGTAATGTGCCACCAAGATCCTTCTGGGACTTTAACTGTTTAGAATTTTTATATACATCGCTTGGATGAAGGGATGGAAATTGTTGCCAAATTTGCTGATGACACGAAGGAAAATAAGTTGAGAAGAGGAAATGAGGCTACACAAAAATAAAGATAGATTAAGTAACAAGGCAATCATCTGGCAAAGAGTATGATGTTGGAAATTATCTATTTTGGCACAAAGAATAAAAAAAGCATATTATCTAAGTGGTAAGAGATTGCAGAGCTCTAAGAAACAGAAGGATCTGGGTGTTCTAGTTCATAAATCACAGAAAACTAGTATGAAGGTGCAGCAAGTAATTAAGAAAGATAAAAGAATGTTATCATTTATGTAAGGAGAATTGAATGCAAAAGTAGAGAGGTTATGCTTCAGTTATACAGGGCACTGGTGAGACCATGTCTGAGTACTGTATACAATATTGGTCACCTTACCTTAGGAATTTTTAAATGTGTTTAAGCAGTTCAGAGAAGGTTTACCAGACCGTCTCCACAGATGCTGCCAGACCTGCAGAGATTTTCCAGTAATTTCTGTTTTTGTTACCAGACTAATATCTGGAATGGCCAGGTGGTCTTATGAGGAAATGTTGAACAACCTAGGCCTGTATTCAGTGGCATTTAAATGAATAAATGCTGACCCAAATGTATAACATTCTGACAGGACAAATGTGAAGAGGATGTTCTTTCTTATGTGAGAATCTGGAACTAGGATTCACTACTTAAAAATAAGGAATCACCCAGTCTTTGGAACTCTATTCCCGAAAATACTTTGGAATCAGTTTTTGAATTCTTAAGGCAGAGATGGATAGATTCACAGTAAGCAAAGGGTTATCAGGTGGGTGCAGGAATGTGAATTTTGCCTATGGTCAAATCAGCCAGTTCTTATTAAATGACGACCAAGTAGCCTACTCCTGCTCCTTTTCGTACAACAATTGATCATCAATCTAATGCTTGACTTGCATAATATTTTAACAGAGGAATTTTTTTTTCAGAATAGTTTAACCAAGTCTTTAATGAATATAACATTGGCGTTTCAATTCAATAAGCCTTTCTGAATGCCATGATAAAGATGAGTAGGCAACTACATTATCAGATGTCTATTCAGCTATTTTTGTGGATTTATTTGCAGAGCACCTAACTTAAAAGTATTACATCACCAGTAAAGTAGATTGGAAAGTAGCCCCTTAACTCGCTCAAGACTTAAAACAAAGCCCATTGGAACTTTGAGATGATACTCTTGCATTGAGTTATCATCAAAAATCTAAGCTACTGTCTAAACAAACTGGAAATTATTTGGTTCCAATTACAGGTAGGGAGTTAATACCTCCATTGAAACTAATAGCTATGCTTAGGATTGTACATTGTACTTTCATTGCCGTCCAGCCGAAGGAATGCTTTTAAGAATGTAGTTTATGACATGTATCTTTTTAAATCCATTACATATTAGATTGCTATCTAATGTTTTCAATTAATTTGAATAGAGAGGTTTTGTGGTTTGAGGCAAGGTAAATTGTTTATCCATCATTATTGAGAATTTGATGATCAACCATAGGCTGTTTTAGCTACTTTGTCAACCAGGAGGCAGGATTAAACTGTGTTTGAAGGTGTTTGTGTTTGCAGTTATGTTTCTTTTGTCTTTGTTAGAAGATTTAGTCCAGGTTAGCAGAATTCAGTCTTCATGGAGCTTGTGTGGTCAGTTGAGTGTGGAAAACGTTGGTGCGTTTTAGCTCAGTGTAACAGTTGGGTTCTTTTTAATCATGCTGCAAAGTACTTTGTCACAGATTATTAAAATTAAAATTAGATGCCTATTTCATTGTACAATACTGATCTAGCATGAACAGAAAATTGATTGTACAAGAATGTTAATAGCTTTTGGTATTTGTAACTTGTTATTGTTTTTAACAGGTGAAGTGGAATTTTCCTTCATATTTCCTTCATGTTCCCTGGATGCTTCAGCAAGTTAATATAATGAGAAGCTGGGTTAGATGAAGAAGATTCATTGCCTGTGCTTAATTAGCTGATCTTATCCTTGATGGTGTCAGAGGTGATGCAGTTGCTCAAATTACTTCCGATAGACAGCGCAAATTAGTCCAGGTACCTCTTGCTGATCATTATTCATTGATATTTGCAGGAAGTATGAGTTAATAGACATGGAATAAGAACAGAATTCAGTTCAGTTGCCACCTATTTATGATCAAGTAACTTGCAGACACTGACTGAATAATGGCGCTTAGACAATATAATGTGGGTGCTGGTACCAATGTAACATAACTCAGAAAGGAATTGTTTCAGAGATAGTAGGAACTGCAGATGCTGGAGAATCTGAGATAACAAGGTGTAGAGCTGGATGAACACAGCAGGCCAAGCAGCATCAGAGGAGCAGGAAGGCTGACGTTTCGGGCCTAGACCCTCCTTCAGAAATGGGGGAGGGGAAGGGGGTTCTGAAATAAATAGGGAGAGAGGGGGAGGCAGATAGAAGATGGATAGAGGAGAAGATAGGTGGAGAGGAGACAGACCGGTCAAAGAGGCGGGGATGGAGCCAGTAAAGGTGAGTGTAGGTGGGGAGGGAGGGAGGAGATAGGTCAGTCCAGGGAGGACGGACAGGTCAAGGGGGCAGGATGAGGTTGGTCGGTAGGAGATGGGGGTGGGGCTTGAGGTGGGAGGAGGGGATACGTGGGAGGAAGGACAGGTTAGGGAGGCGGGGACGAGCTGGGCTGGTTTTGGGATGCGGTAGGGGGAGGGGAGATTTTGAAACTTGTGAAGTCCACATTGATACCATTGGGTTGCAGGGTTCCCAAGTGGAAAATGAGTTGCTGTTCCTGCAACCTTCAGGTAGCATCGTTGTGGCACTGTAGGAGGCCCAGGATGAACATGTCGTCTGCAGAATGGGAGGGAGAGTTGAAACGGTTCGTGACTGGGGGGTGCAGTTGTTTAGTGCGAACCGAGTGTAGATGTTCTGCAAAGTGGTCCCCAAGCCTCCGCTTGGTTTCTCCGATGTAGAGGAGGCCACAACGGGAACAGCAGATGCAGTATACCACATTAGCAGATGTGCAGGTGAACATCTGCTTGATGTGGAAAGTCTTCTTGGGGCCTGGGATGGGGGTGAGGGGGGAGGTGTAGGGGCAGGTGTAGCACTTCCTGCGGTTGCAGGGAAAAGTGCCGGGTGAGGTGGGGCTGGAGGAGAGTGTGGAGCGGACAAGGGAGTCACAGAGAGAGTGGTCCCTCCGGAAAGCAGATAAGGGTGGGGAGGGAAAGATGTCTTTGGTGGTGGGGTCGGATTGCAGATGGCGGAAGTGTTGGAGGATGATGCGTTGGATCCGGAGGTTGGTGGGGTGGTACGTGAGGACGAGGGGGATTCTGTTTTGGTTGTTATTGCGGGGAGGGGGTGTGAGGGATGAGTTGCGGGAGAAACGGTCAAGGGCGTTCTCGACCACTGAGGGGGGGCAGTTGCGGTCCTTGAAAAACGAGGACATCTGAGATGTACGGGAGTGGAATGCCTCATCCTGGGAGCAGATGCGGCAGAGGGGAAGGAACTGGGAATAGGGGATGGCATTTTTGCAGGAAGGTGAGTGGGAGGAGGTGTATTCTAGGTAGCTGTGGGAGTCGGTGGGCTTGAAATGGATATCGGTTTCTAGGTGGTTGCCGGAGATGGAGACAGAGAGGTCCAGGAAGGAGAGAGAGGTATTAGAGATGATCCAGGTGAACTTAAGGTTGGGGTGGAAGGTGTTGGTGAAGTGGGAGCACGAGGCGGCGACGATATAGTCATCAATGTAACAGAGGAAGGGGTGGGGTTTAGGGCCAGTGTAGGTACGGAAGAGGGATTGTTCCACATAACCTACAAAGAGGCAGGCATAGCTTGGGCCCATGCGGGTACCCATGGCCACCCACTTTGTCTGTAGGAAGTGGGAGGAATTGAAAGAGAAGTTGTTGAGGGTGAGGACGAGTTTGGCTAAGCGGATGAGGATGTCAGTGGAGGGGGACTGGTCGGGCCTGCGGGACAGGAAGAAGCGGAGGGCCTTTAGGCCATTTGTATGGGGAATGCAGGTGTATAGGGACTGGACGTCCATGGTAAAGATGAGGTGTTGGGGAGCAGGGAATTGGAAGTTCTGGAGGAGGTGGAGGGCGTGGGTGGTGTCACGGACGTAGGTAGGGAGTTCCTGGACCGAGGGGGAGAATATGGAGTGCAGATGGGTGGAGATACGTTCGGCGGGGCAGGAGCAGGTGAAGACAATGGGTCGACCAGGGCTGTCAGGTTTGTGGATTTTGGGAAAGAGATAGAAGCGGGCGGTGCGGGGTTGGGGAACGATGAGGTTGGAGGCTGTGGGTGGGAGGTCACCTGAAGTGATGAGGTTGTGGATGGTTTGGGAGATGATGGTTTGGTGGTCGGGGGTGGGGTCATGATCAAGGGGGCGGGAGGAGGAGGTGTCGGAGAGTTGGCGCCTGGCCTCGGCGATGTAGAGGTCAGTGCGCCATACTACAGCTGCGCCTCCCTTGTCTGCGGGTTTTATGGTGTGGTTGGGATTGGAGCGGAGGGCTGCACGTTCTGCGGGAGAGAGGTTGGAGTGGGTGAGAGGGGTGGAGAGGTTGAGGCGATTGATGTCACGACGGCAGTTGGAGATGAAGAGGTCAAGGGAGGGTAGGAGGCCTTGGGATGGTGACCAGGAGGAGGGTGTGTGTTGGAGGCGGGAGAAGGGGTCAGTAGAGGGAGGGTTAGGCTCACTGGTGAAGAAGTAAGCGCGGAGGTGGAGACGGCGGAAAAACTGCTCTATGTCCAAACGTGACTGGTATTTATTGATGTGTGGGTGGAGGGGGACAAAGGTGAGCCCTTTACTGAGGACTGACGTTCGACCTCAGTAAGGGGGAGGTCTGGGGGGATGGTGAAGACTCGGCAGGGCTGGGTGCTGCTGTCTCCTCTGGAGCTGCTGGCTGTAGAGGCGGTGGGCGGAGCAACGTCGGCGTCAGCTGTGGGCGGAGTTGCGTCGGTGGCAGTGGGCGAAGTTGCATCGGTGTCGGCGGTGGGCGGAGTTGCATTGGTGGTGGGCGGAGCACTGTCGGCGGTGGGCGGAGCGGGGTAGGAGGCGGCAGCAGCGGTGACGGTAGGTGCGTCCTCAGTGTCTCTGGTGTTGGCCTCGGAAATGGAGGCGATGGCATCAGCAGTGGTGTCGATGGCGTTCGCAAGCTTCAAAATCGCCCCTCCCCCTATCACATCCCAAAACCAGCCCAGCTTGTCCCCGCCTCCATAACCTGTCCTTCCTCCCACCTCAAGCCCCACCCCCATCTCCTACCTACTAACCTCATCCCGCCCCCTTGACCTGTCCGTCCTCCCTGGACTGATCTATCTCCTCCCTACCTCCCCACCTACACTCACCTTTACTGGCTCCATCCCCGCCTCTTTGACCGGTCTGTCTCCTCTCCACCTATCTTCTCCTCTATCCATCTTCTATCCGCCTCCCCCTCTCTCCCTATTTATTTCAGAACCCCCTTCCCCTCCCCCATTTCTGAAGGAAGGTCTAGGCCCAAAATGTCAGCCTTCCTGCTCCTCTGATGCTGCTTGGCCTGCTGTGTTCATCCAGCTCTACACCTTGTTATCTCAGAAAGGAATTGTCTTGGGTAAATTGGCATGGAGGCAAAAGAAAAAATACAAAAAAAGCTGTAACCCAAATTCAAATGAAAAATTCATTCCTATAAATAGTTGCTTCTGTTACTGTTTAAATAACTTAAAAGATTGGAATTTTATCCCACATTTATGTTAACTTGCAGTTTAAACTAACTGTGGATAGATAGCTACCTTTTGAAGGTGGCACTTGTCACAAAAATAAAAGCTTTCTTAAATATTTTCGTCGGCATCTCTACAGATAATGAAGCAATTTCATTACAGTTCCATTTATGGATCAGTGCTACACTGGATAAGAACGATGACAACACTGAAAATTCATGGAGGACAAACCAGGCAAAAAAAAAAGGGCATCTGATTATAAACTTTGGTTGGGCTCCTCTAGAAATAGCTTTGCACTATTGGTAAGTAGTTTCTAACAGTGGAACTGAGAGCTAATATAAGATAAAAGTTGGAGAAAACGGTTCTCTAATCTAACATAGGAAAGTTTAGGACTGGAAAATACCGTTCAGTCCATTGTTTTTTCACCAACATCTCTCAGCACAGATGTTCTGCAACTGTTCATAAACCTGATGGATATTTATTGGGATAACAAGGTGTAGAGCTGGATGAACACAGCAGGCGAAGCAGCATCAGAGGAGCAGGAAGGCTGATGTTTCGGGCCTAGACCCTTCTTCAGAAATCTTCAAAAATTCTTCAGAAAATATTTATTGGCCTGCTTTTCACTTCATCTAACTGTTCCTATTGTCGTATGTCTGAAAGATGATGTTGCAGATGAGAATCTATGTAGCTTTTCTCTGGATCTTTCTAGGTACAATTAAGTTGTGAAGTTGCAATAAAGATCATTTCTGTACTATCACAGCCAACATATGTGTTAATGAAATGTTGGGCTTTCACAGTGCATTCGCGTTGTAGAAAGACCAGCTGCACGTTAATTTAGACGCAGGCGACTCATCAACTAGATCCAGCTCAGTACAGCTAAGCTATAAGCTAAGTGCAGTTTTAGATTGGCTGGACTTTAGTAGATATTGAAGAAATGAGATGCTAAATGAGATGCTGAGAGCTAATATTAGATAAAAGTTGGAGAAAACGGTTCCCTAATCTAACATGGGAAAGTTTAGGACTGGAAAATACCGTTTAGTCCATTGTTTTTTCACCAACATCTCTCAGCACAGATGTTCTGCAACTGTTCATAAACCTGATGGTTCGCACTAAACAACTGCACCTCCCAGTCGCGAACCATTTCAACTCCCCCTCCCATTCCGCAGACGACATGTCCATCCTGGACCTCCTGCATTGCCACAATGATGCTACCCGAAGGTTGCAGGAGCAGCAGCTCATATTCCGCTCAGGAACCCTGCAGCCCAATGGTATTAATGTGGACTTCACAAGCTTCAAAATCACCCCTCCCCCTGCCACATCCCAAAAGCAGCCCAGCTCGTCCCCGCCTCCCTAACCTGTCCTTCCTCCCACATATCCCCTCCTCCCACCTCAAGCCCCACCCCCATCTCCTACCTACTAACCTCATCCCGCCCCCTTGACCTGTCCGTCCTCCCTGGACTGACCTATCTCCTCCCTACCTCCCCACCTACACTGACCTTTACTGGTTCCATCCCCGCCTGTTTGACCAGTCTGTCTCCTCTCCACCTATCTTCTCCTCTATCCATCTTCTATCCCCTCCCCCTCTCTCCCTATTTATCTCAGAACCCCCTTCACCTCCCCCATTTCTGAAGGAGGGTCTAGGCCTGAAACGTCAGCCTTCCTGCTCCTCTGATGCTGCTTGGCCTGCTGTGTTCATCCAGCTCTACACCTTGTTATCTCAGATTCTCCAGCATCTGCAGTTCCTACTATCTCTGCTAAACTGACCTATGCAGTTGTGCAATTAATAAAGCAATATGCAGCAGGAATTTGCTTTGCTAACCTACAATTTAAATGGTGTTGTTCATTTACTTTTAATTTATGTGTTAATAACAAATAGTAATACTGTGGATAGGGTCACTGTAACCAGAAATGCAATAAGGCCTAAATTGTGTTTTCTTTGCATGTAAATGAATGCTTGGAGTGTGATAAATAAAGTTGGTGAGCTGCAGGCATAAAGAACCACATGTGAACACAATGTCGTGGCAGTAGCAGAGACCTGCATGCAAACTATTTTGGACAGCTAAGGAAGGAGGGAAAGAAAGGAGGAGGGATGGGAGCATTAATTAAGGAAAATGTTAGTGCTAGAAAGAGGGTATATCCTAGACAGGTCAAGGGCAAAATATTTATTTAGAGTGAAGAAACAATAGGGGTATTATCACACTACTGGGTGTATTCTTTCGGCCACCAACTAGTGGAAAAGATATAGAGGAAGAAATTTCCAAGGAAATTAGTGAAGTGCAAAATTAGAGTAGTTATAATGGGGGCTTTCATTAACTTCATAAAGTCTAGGATATTATGACTGTAGTAGGCAGAGAGGTGGAAGAGTTCTTGAAGTGTTTTCAGGAGAATCTTCTAGATGATTCGGGCAAGTCAAGGTATGAGGTGTTGTTGGGATCTATTTCATGGGATTGAAGTGGGTCAAGAGGATCAACTTTTGGGAGAATTTATGGGATAGTGATCATGCTATCATAAATTTTAGGTTAGCAATAGAAAAGAACAAGAAGAAATTCAGAATAAAAATAATTCATTGGGCAGGGTCAACCTACAGGCAAGGTCAGAGCCCATGGAATAAAAATGAGAGTGACAGCATGGATACAAAGTTAGCTGAGCAATGTGAAGCCTTATGAGTGGGTGAATTTCAGTCTGGAGTAAGGCATACAGTTGTGGCCCCCAGCAGTTAGTCCCAGGGCCACAGCTTTTCTTGTTTGATATTAATGACCTAGATTTTGAGTGTGCAAGGCACTATTTCAAAATTTGAGGATAGCACAAAACTTGGAAGGATAGTGAACAGTGAGGAGAATAGTGATAGATGTCCAAAGGACATAGATACAGTTACTGCATAGCTGGACACATGACAGATGAATTTTAATGCAAAAATTCATAAAGTGACACATTTTAAAAGGAAGATCAAGGCGAGGAAATGGAAAATAAATAATACAATTCTAAGAGTTGCAAGAGCAGAAGGATCTGGGAGATATCTGCACAATCATTGAAGGTGACAGAGCAGAATGAGAAAGTGCCTCACAGGGCATGTCTGGGCTTTATAAATAGAGGCATAGAGGACAGAAGCAAGGAAGTTATGGTGAACTTGTACAATCTTGCCAGGAGTATTGATCCAGAAAATCTGATCAGGTTGGGAAATTCTATTTCCAATCTTTTTAAAATAATTATTTTTATTCAGTCATGCAGTGTGACCATCACTTGTTGGCTAGCACTTATTAGAATCATAGAATCCTGACAGTGTAGAAAGAGGCCATTTTGCCTATTGAGTCTGCACCAACCCTCTGAAGATTATCCCACCCAGACCCTGTAATTCTGCATTTACCTTGGCTAACCCACCTAGCCTGCATTCTCCTGGACACTACAGACAATTTGGCAAGGCCAATCCACCTAACTTCCATATCTTTGCACTGTGGGAGAAAAGACACGCAGACATGGGGAGAACGTACAAACTCCACACAGTCACCTTGGAAGGCTGGAGTCAAACCTGGGTCCATAGCTCTGTAAAGCAGCAATGCTAACCACTGAGCCACTGTGCTGCCCCAATTATAAAGTACTTCATACTTACTTAATATCAGCAGCTGGTTTTTGAACTTGCTACGCATGTGTACAGAGCATTGGGGAACTAATGCTCTGCCACCAAACCATTCAACCTTGCTTGCAACCTTTATTGTCCATCTCTATTTGCCCTGGAGAAGGTGGTGGTGAGCAGCCTTCTTGAACTATTGTAGTCCTTGGGCTGTAGGGAATATCCACAGTGCTGTTTGGAAGGGAGTTCCATGGTGAAGGAGCAACAATATAATTCCCAGTCAAGAAGGGGAACTTTGTAGGTGCAGGTATCCTGATGAATCTGCTGCCCTTATCCTTTCAACAGTAAAGGTTGAGAGTTTTGAAATTGCAGAAATGCGTTAAAGCTCCTTTGAAGCAATGTACCTTCTGCCACAATGCGTCATTGGTGAAGAGTGTGAATGTGGAAGGTGGTGGATGTGGTGCCAGTAAAGTGGGCTGCTTTGTCCTGGATGGTATCAAATATCTTGTGTGTTTTTAGAGCTGCACTCATCCAGGTACGTGGAGAGTTTTCTATTGAACTGCTGACTTGTACCTTGTCAATTTTGGCCAGGCGTTGAGGAGGCAGGAAGTGAGTTATCCACCGTAGAATTCTAAGTCTCTGATTTGTTTTTGTAGCCATAGTATTTGTAGATTTAAATGCGGAATTTCTAATAAAGGAATAAATGCAAAATGAAACCTTTCCCTGTCCCCTCTGCTTTTGGTATTTACGTTGCATTGGTGGATTCTGAGACCAGTGGTGACAGTGAAGCAACATGCACCAGATTTCCTATGCACATCCAACCGAAAAGTAAGGCAGAGCTTTGGTTTAGTAGCTCATCCAAAAAAAGTATCTTCAACAGTGCTGCATTCACTCAGTACTATGTTGTATTGTTTGCCTCGATTATATTCTCAAATCTCTGGACTGGGACTTGATACCAAAAGCTTCTGACTCAGAGGCCAGATCACTTCCACTAAGCCAAACACTTTTTCTCTTGCTTTAAAGGTACTTTTCCTTCTGGCTGTAGACTTATCATAGTGTTAGCATATAAATACCTGCAACGTCAAAATTAATATGTTGAAGATTTATTAAAATCGGCCATCCAATGAATAAAAAGCTTTCTGTTACAGGCTGATACATTGCCTCTAGAGGCAGTGGTGAAATTAATTGTTGACATACTTGTCATTGTTCCTGGAGTTATATGGTATGCTACTTTCAGAGTATAGTGCTGCTTTTGGAGATGGTGCTCTAATATAGTGGAATATGATGTAGTAGACAGCATTGCAAAAAATAAAGTTTAAAGTACAGCATATCAGAAATGTTAGCTTGAATTTATAAATCTGGTTTAATCTTTGGAAAGCCGTTAAATTATGTCCCATAATAGCACTGTGTCATGCAGTGAAACAGTTGTAATGATCCATCCTCTTTGAAGGAAATCTTCCATAAACCAAATGAGATTATTTCTTAGCCATAGAACATCCTGTAGTCAGTGCCCAGCCCACCTCAAAAATACATGTAATAATTTCATAAGACCCTGTTTCACAAAATATTGTTTTTGGCACTGCAAGTGCATTAAGTGTACGACTAAGCTATGCACCAAGATAGTCTTAGATCTGATCTCTAGTCTGTGCTGAGTTACTTAAACTGAATCAGTAGAGCATAGCAGGAACTTTTGGCAAGATTTTCACTACTGAGGCAGGTAGCTCAAGTTGGGTAATTTTCATGGTAGAACCATCTTGATATGAAGGCTCCCACTGGTCCCTGTCTTTGCTCCTAAGTGGCAAAGGTGAGATCGAGTTGGGCTGCTGATTCTATAAGCAGATCCTAGATAGCCACGGGGGCAAGCTGAGGTGGCTTGTTTGGAAGATCCACCTCGATTTGATACTTTTTCCCACTTCGTATAGAAGCTGTTAGGGTTTTTAGCCCTCATGCATCCACCACCCACTCATCATGTCCTCTCCATGCCAACGAATGTTGTCCTCCCACCCCCAAAATTCCTGTGCCAACTCACTGCCATGCCACAACATTCTTTCAAGGTTTGATAGGGTAGATGCAGAAAGGCTGTTTCCCCAGATTGGAGTGTCTGGAACCAAAAGGCATAGTCTCAGATTAAGAGTTAGATTGTTTTAAACAGAGATGAGGATCTTTTTCGTTCAGAATGTGATGAATTGTTGGGATTCTCTACTCCATACAGCTGTTATTGTTCAATCATTGAATATTTTCAAGACCGAGATCAATAGATTTCTAGATGTTAAAGATATCAAGGGATATTGAGATAGTGTGGCAAAACAGCTTTATGACAGATCTGCTACGATTTAGTTGAAAAGTAGAGCAGGCTTGATGGGCCAAATGGCCTACTTCTGCTCCTATGTTCAATTAATCTTCGCAAAAATCCTGGTTGCTTAGTGAATAGTATTACAGACCTGGGAACAGGGCATGCTACAATGTTCCTAATTGTTAAGGCTATGTAGTGTTATAAAAGGAACATTGAATCTCATCTTTAACAGCAAAAGGTAAATCTCAAAAGTATTTTCATGAATATTTTTACTAAGTAGAAGAGAGAGAGAGAGAACTATTAACATAGCTTGTGGATGAACATAATGCTGCAACCTCTTTTTGATAGGTGAGAATTAATAAATTGTTGTGGATTCAGAAATGATTTACCTGGATGTTCTGGGACTGGAGGAATTGAGTTAGAAGGATGGGCTGAATCAACTGGGACAATTTTCACTGCAGCATAGGAGGTTGAGGGGCGACCTTATAGAAGTTAATAAAATCATGAGGGGCAGAAATAAGGTGAATAGCAAAGGTCTTTCCCTACAGTGGAGGAGTTCAAAACAAGGGGACATATTTTTACAGTGAGAGGAGCAAGATTTAAAAAGCACCTGAGGGGCAACTTTTTCACATAGCGGGTGGTTCATATGTGGAATGAACTGCCAGAGGAAGTGGTAGATGCAGGTACAGTTACAACGTGATTAAGATTTGGGTGGCAGTTCCTGATGAACAACTGAGGCCTGGTGCTGATGATGTCCACCCTGAGCTACGTTTCTTGCTATCACTTTCCATTGTCTAGATGTGAAGTGTTACTAGAAAATTGCTGGGCTAACAGCCAGAGTGGGCAGTAATTATCAGGCTGATGTCCGAAAGAGCAGGATTTACGTTTGTTGGATGTTAGGACATTGAAGGATCAAATACATGTAGCAGCCATCTGCAAATCCCAGCTACATTTAATTTTCAATCATTTCATCACCCGTTTGCTAAATGCATACTGAGCAAAAGTGCATAGGTGTCCGATTATGGTGAAAGCGATTTGTCATTGGTGCTTGTGGGTTGAACATTTGGCATCTTAATGATGCTGAAGTTAACAGCAGTGACATTAAATAAGGCCAATCCTGGCCAAAGGCAAAACTTATTAGCCCAATTTCCAAGGGTGCTGTGAGACCGCACGTCATTGCTTCATCATCTGTCAAGTTTAACAATGGTCTGTACTGAATGCAATGAGAAGTTGAGCGGTTGTTGTGAGTCTGAGGTGAGGAAGAGTCTGGGAATACTGCAGGCACTCCCTCTATGATGACTGTTCACTCAGCTAGAGTTACGCCTTCACCAAGCTTCTGCACATGCTGAGGCTGAATGTGGATGAATGATAGTTACTTGTTCCTTGTAATCGGGATGACTGTATGGAGAAGTTAATGCAGCCTTCATTTGCATGGTATGCCAATGATTATAATAAGATCAGAAGTGGGAATGTTTGCTGATGGATTGCACAATGCTCAGAACCGTTCGCGACTCCTCAGATACTTAAGCAGTCCATGTCCAAATGCAACAAGATCTGGACAATATCCAGGCTTGTGCTGACAAGTGTCATGTGACATTCATGCCATACAAATGCCAGGCTATGACCATCACCAATAAGAGACAATCCAATCCCCACCCCTTGACATTCAATAGTGTTACCATCACTGAATACCCCAATATCAACATCCTGGGGATTATCATTGACCAGAAACTCAACTATAGTCGTCACATAAACACAGTGGCCACCAGAGCAGGTCAGAAACTACGAATGCTGCGGTGAGTAACTCACCTCCTGACTCCTCAAAGCCTGTCCACCATCTACAAGGCACAAGTCAGGAGTGTGATAGAATACCCATCACTTGCTTGGATGAGTGCAGCCCCAACAACACTCAGGAAGCTTGACACCATCCAGAACAAAGCAGCCTACTTGATTGGCTCTACATCCACAAGCATCCATTCCCTCCATCGCTGATGCTCAGTAGCAGCAGTGTGTACTGTCTACAAGATGCACTAGAGAACTTCGCTAAAGATCTTCAGACAGCACCTTCCAAACCCACCAACACTTCCATCTAGAAAGACAGCAGACATATGGGAATGCCACCACCTCCAAGTTCCCCTCCAAGCTACTCACCATCCTGACTTGGAAATATATCACTGTTCCTTTACTGTCGCTGGATCAAAATCCTGGAATTCCCTCCCTAGTGGCATTGTGGGCCAACTTACAGCAGGTGGACTGCAGCGGTTCAAGAAAGCAGCTCACCACCACCTTTTCAAGGGCAACTAGGGTTGGGCAATAAATGCTGGCCAGCCAGCGATGCCCACATCCCACAAATGAATAGAAAATAAAAGTCACTTCTGAAATCTAAGAACCTCTTTCGCTCCTTCAGTTCCCATGTCGATCATTTTCACGGAAAGTGCTGCACCCTGCTTTTGATGGGATGCTGTTCACTGTGGCTGACTTCGTAACAAGATGAAGGCAGATGCACGAAGACCAGGGCTGATGGCAAGCTGAGGAGCAGCAGCAAGCTGCCATGGGGGTTGATGTACACCCAACTTGGAGAGAGGTCACAACCGCAGGGCCTCTCAGGATGTGTGGGGTCCGCAGGAGGCTCAAGAGTTTTCTGGCCCAGAGTCAGTTTCCTGGGAAGGAGCAAGATGCAGTATTGTGGCTCAGTATGTCCCAGGATACTGTGAGGGAACTGTGCTGAATACTGGAGCAGTACCTGACCGCTGCAGGGGTGGGAAGCCACCCTCTCTTGGTGTACTCGACTTGTATACTTCTTCCAGGGAGTAATGAATGACTTGTGTGGGTTCTTTCAGTTATGCATCCGGACAGTGACAGAGTCAAAAACTATGCAAGATCACACCAGTTCATTTAATTTCTTCATGATGAGGTCAGTGCTACAGCCCAGGTAGTAGGATTCAGGAGCATAGCTGGCTTCCTTCAGGTGCAGGGTGCCACTGTCCATGCAAGCGTTGCACACAGAGGTTTGTATCACAACTAAATGGAATTCATCAACTACAAGGCGTTCCAATTAATGTTCAGATATCTGTAATCATTGTTGCCACTCCTGGAGGTGTTTACCCCCTACCCTGGTAGCTGTGATGGTACCTATGTCCTGGAGATTTCTCATGTACCAGTGCATTTGAGGGTCCAGCTGCCTCTCAAAGCTGGCTACTAAGGGGCAAGGGCTACCCACAGTGACCATGGCTCATGACACCATTATGCAACACCCTTATTGATGTGGAGTGCCAGATATAATGCCACCCATGCCTTGACCAGAGCAGACAATAGGGCTGTTGAAGTTGAGGTTCTGCTGCTTGGACTAGTTTGATGGGGGCCATCCAGAATAGTCTGGACAGAGTGTTCCACATCATCCTGACGTGCTGTGCTGTGAATAATTGGAGCAGGAAATTAAGCGATGTGCTGAGAAATGTAGCAAGTGGCAGCAGTCTTTTAAGAAGGAGGACAAGGACATTGAGGCAGAGGAAGCTCTCCTTGTGCATGACAGAGCTCAGCTGCACTGTATGGCTTATAGTGCTCAGAACCTCATTGACTCCCATGTCCAACAGATAATAGCTGAGTGCCGTAGACTCACATAGACTGTAAAATTTTCATTGGTCTTGATGCCAGAATCTAGTATGCATTGTTGAACTGCAGTCTCTACTGGTTTGTTTGTATTTGTCCTTGCTGTCTGCAAATAAAAGCTCATGTTTGGATTTGACTGCTCGCTTTCCTGTATGTGATGTGCCCCACTGGACAATGACAGGTCACAGATCTGCAGTGGCTGTTGGGAACAGGATAGTGCTGACTTAGATGGTATTCACATGGGATGTACCTATGGACAGATAAAAATGTAAATTATGTAGTTCTAGGGTGAGAGAATAAGTTCGTTTTTGCGAGGAAGCATCAGCCATAACAGTTATGTGCTTTGGACAGCATAGCTTTATGGCTATTCTGTCAAAACATTGCCAGCGAGGGACAATGCCAGATTACCCGTGCTTGTCTGAGTGTGCTGCAGCCTTTCAAAGATGACATGGACGCAAGGAATATCAGACTTATAGCAGATAAATGGCAAATTGTTCCAGGAACAGTGAATTCTAAGATGGGGTCAGAACTGGACAAGAAGGATGCCAAATGATTGGGGTAGGTATTTAATCAGTTGGGTTTGGTAAGATATAGCAAGAAAAATAGTTAGGCTTCATGTCAGAAATCTGTCAGAAAAAAACCTGGATGCAACTCAGATCAAAAAAACGCAAGATTCAGCCCCTTGTTTTGAAACTAAAACATGATACAGACATGTGTTATTCATTCCTTAAGATAGTATTAAGTGCAGTGTTTATCTGTAATAGGAGTTGTTTAATGATTACGCCAGATACATAGTTGACTTTTTAAAAAAAATTTGATTTTTTTTAATGACTCAGTGGATTAACATCTATTTTGAAAATAAACTTGAAATGATTAGAATGAGCATTTATTTTCTCTTTCCCCCACTGCCCCGAGAGTGAGAATAAAACAAAATCATTTTCGTATGATAGCTGTTTTAGCTGAATAAGTTTTCCTCAGCTATTTTGACTTAAAGTAATCTTCAAGTTGGCATAGTGCCGCAAAACTGTGGTTTGGGGTTCCTGTACCACAAAAGTCTATAATCAGAGCTGCTCTTCAATGGGAAACTCTGGGCTACTCAAGAAATATTTGAGTAGCTAGCAGCTGGAGTAAAACACTCTAATCCTTTTCCCTGAGCAATAAAAAGAAATCCTGTTTACCTGAGAAATAAAGTCTGCCACAGTGAAATCTGTATTGAGCTGTCTGGTGGTGAAACATAAAAAGATTATAAATTATGTGTTTTGTAAAGATTTTAATGACAATCACATAAACTCTTATAAATGCATATCATTCATACTTGTTTCTTCTGGCTTTCCTCTCACTTCATGATTAAAGCTCAGATATATTTTTTCAGTAACTCTGTGATGGGTGTCTTCATTTAGTTAAAACCTATCGTGACCTTTGAATTATCTGATTTTGTTAGCTAATATTTGTGGCCATCTGGTTTAAATTTGGTGTTGTATGAGTCATTTTACTTTGATTTAGTCCCCCTTTTATTCTATAGAATGAGGTCTCAGGAAAACATTTTGTAATTGCAATTCATTATGTGTTTTTAAAAAGCAGTCTGGACATTTGAACATACTTAACATAAAATAAGTTTGTGTGGAAATATTTAAGAATACACAAATTGCTATGTGGATATTAGGATACTGGTTTCTGGAAAATAAAAATTACATTCTTCGCAGTGAAGTATTTGACTTCTTCCCATCATGTCTTCCCTTTGACAAAGTTAAAGTTTGGGGGAGTAGCTTCCGTTTCCAGGAGAGGAAGGATGAGTGATCTTATAGGAAATGATACACAGTATTTTTGGCATTCAGTGTGCAAACAGGCAGATTATGCAATTTTTTCACGAAGCTTTTTTCAAAACCAACATGAACTGCTGCATTCAAAATAATGGTTGTGGCCAACTTTGTGAAGATTTTTGATTTCTTACAACACACTACATTCTTTAGAAATCTTTTTAAATTCAACATTACATATAGAACAATGTCTGACTGGTTTTACTTGATGACTAATTGGTTTATGTGGTACTGAGTCACCTAGACCAAGAACGTCCGTTCTGTCTCTGGATTGTGCTGAATGCTCTGACATTAGTGGTGGCAGTAATTAAACAGTAATTATTCTTATTTAGGGAAAGGAAAAATCAACCACACTTTCTGCTCCTGATTACTACCTATAAAGGATGTCCAGACATCATTAGATGATGACATTAGTTTTTACTGGGAAATTTCCCTTGATTTTACAACCCTGGAAATGTAATATGTAGGTGCTTGCTGGTATCTAAGGATTGCTATGCGCATGGATAGACACCTTAGAGGATAGTTGCCGCCATCCTGAGGAAAGTGAGAGAAATGTGTCATGAAGTACTGCAACTATGTATTCCCTGATCAGAAACATTCATTCACACTTACACGTTTGGGCTGAACTTGTATAGTATCTTCTTACTACATCCAAATAACTCAGAGAAGTCTATTCTGGACGAAGCTCCACTTCCATAGTACCTTATTTTCTGTAACCTCCATTGGCTTCCTAACTATCAGTACTTTGAATTTAAGACCAGCTTTTATTTATTTAGTACCATTAATGTAATTGAAACATTCAACAGCAGTTCACAAGAGCATTAAAGAAAATTTGATTCTGATCCACATGAGATAGCGAGGCTATTGAGCAAAAGCTTGGTCAATGAGCTAAATCTTGAGTTTCTGAAAGTAGAGAAGGGAGGTGGAGAAATTTGGAGAAGGAATTCCAGAGTTTAGGACCCAGGTAGCTGAAGACATGGTCAGCAACTAAAACTAGAGATGCTCACAACCAAAATTAGAGAATCAAAAATATGTTTTGGAGGGTTGTCAGGCTGATGCAAATCGTTGAGGGATTTAAAAGTATGGATGAGATTTTTAGAGTTGAGGTTTTGATTAGCTAGGAGCCAATTTAGGATACTGAGAGCAGGGATAATGGATGAACATGCTTTAGTGCAAGTTAGATCATCGACGCCAGCATTTCAGATGGCGACATGCTTGTGGAGGGTGGAATATGAGAGGCCGAGTAGGAATCAGTTCAAGTGGTCTAGCCAACAGGTAATGAAGGCATCAATGAGATTTTTAGTAGTGGTTGAATGGAGCAAGGCAAAGTCTGTGGAAATAGACAGTCTCAGTGATGGATATGTGTGGTTGGAAGCTCATCTCAACATCAAATGACCCCAAGATTGCAAACAGTTTCAAACTTTTCACCCTTGTACATAAATTGAACCATAAATTTTCTCTGCCCTATGACGACAATCTTTTTTGCTTTATCTAGACACTTGCTCTCCATTACTGTAATTTCTGGTTTACAATGCCATCCTCCTTTCTCTCAAATCTTATCATCCCAGGAAAAGAATTTAAAATTTAAACTTCAGCATCTCGAAATTCACTTTCCAATCTTTACCTGCTATATTTCTCCCTCTTCCAAAATCTACTCAAAACTTAGATTTTTCCATCATGCCTTTGTTCACTTTCTTTAACCCTTGTGACCAGCTTCCTTGTTTCTAAATCATTTTGCAGTGTTTCTATATATTAAATGTAAGGTGCAAATTGTTGTCAGTATAGTAATCTAACCCCTAACATCAAGAAAAAACTCTTTATAATTTAAAGGAGAAAATATTGGAAAAACACTGCATCTAGTATTCAGTATCTTAAAGAGAGGTTTACTTTTGGTATGGCCCAACATTGCCTCTTATCTGACCCCTCTGGTCCAGTAACAGACAAAAGTTAATATTTCAAATATGGCCAACTTTTCTTTTTATAATGTGTTTTGATCTGCTGTATATTTTCTGATCTCATTTTAGTTCACAGATTTAATGCTGAAAACGTAAGACATGGAGCAGGAGTATGTCCATTGAGCCATCTCTGCCAGTTATTAAGATCATGACCTCAACTTCACTTTCCTGTTCAATTCCCATTTCCCTTCTGATTTCTTTAGGTTCCCAAAATCTGTTGATCTCGTGCTTGAAAAATGCACAATAGCATTCACAGTTCAATAGGAAGCAGAATTCCAGTAATTTATAACCTTCTATGTGAAGACATTTTCTCCTCATCTCAGTCTTATATGGCCAGTCTTTTAATTTGAGACAATGCTTCCTAAGCAATTTTTTAAACTTTACTGGCTTCAGTGACTATGTATGTATGTATATAAAGATATTCTTATGAATAAAGTATATTTTTGAAATAAAAAGATTCTGTAGATTTACTGCATTTGAATAAGATAATTAAAGGTTATTTTGGGAAATGTTATTTTTTATTATATTGCATTGGAGACTATGCTCTGTATTTCCTTGAACAATATTCATCTACTTCTGCAGTGGAGTAATGCATGTAAACCAGCCAATAGTTTCAATAATAAATGTACCATGTGGTAAACTTGGAAAATCTGAGATTCAATGACCCTATTTCTTTTACTGAATAAACTTATTCCAATCAGAATAATTGTGGGAGTGCTGCTCATTTTGGCATTGTGGATCTTTGTGCTGTAAAAGAAGGGGGCTGATCACTCGGAGTTTCTATTCACTATTTGGTAGCCCTTGTTGAAAGCCCTAGTTTATATTAGGTTAGGACAAGGTTGAACTAATTTGGGATGCCTATCATAATTGGATAATCTGAATAGGCTCAAGAATAAAGAATTCCTATCTCGGATTACAGCAGAGCATTGTACCTATAGAACAGCACATGATTCTCTAGTGCATTGAGCGAAGGGCTGAAAGGGCAAGTGTAATAAATTAACATGGAAAAAATAAATCAGTATACATAAGTAAGTTCATTAAAAGCTGATCAAGTTTTTGATAGAAGATTGTAATCAGTCAGTTTTGTTTTTTCTTGTAGTCTGATTCTTCAGATGAGAAAATTGAGTACAGGACAATAACAGTGAATTTTATTCAATTATAATTTCATGGTCTATATCCTATTGAACATTTTTGTTCAGATGACTTGAGTACTAAAGGAATTATAAATGTTGCCAAATTTGTTACTATACAGTTAGTCATTGAAGAGTCCGGAGATCAAAATAAAGCAAATTGCTGACTAATCCATAAGTCATTTCTTAAGTTTTTTCCTCAATAAACTTAATGTCTGTCACCAACTTTATATCCAGCCACACCCTGAAATTACCCCACACAAATTGTGTCTCAGGATCAGGCACTTGTAGAGTGTAGTAGCTTTTCTTGGTGCCTGCAGAATTTTCATACCCACTCATTCTCTCTACACCTCCACAAACAGTTTTATGGGGTTTGTTATTGGAAATGTGTGGGAGAGTCTCAGTGAAACTAACAGCGGGATCAAACAATGGAACTTTCACTGCCTCTGTGCAGTAAAGATCCGGAACTAGATGAACTGGTTTTCATCATGAACTTGTGCTTTGTCACGTGGGCTCAGATGTTTACTATTTCAAATATGTAGTTGTTCTGCAAGCAATTACATTGTTGCCTCATTTTTCTCTCTCTTGGACTCATTAGCAGTTATGAATGAGATTTTTGGGGCAAGAGAAATGAAATTGGAATACATTCATTAGAAGTATTTTTGTTCATCATTCAATAGAAGTAATTGACAAATGGACAAAATATTCTAAAATAGAACAAATAATCTTGCAATTTGTTACGCATTTGAACACATTGTTTATATTCACTGTACATACAAAGCATGTGCTGACACAGAAGTTCAGGAACTTTAAAATGTGCTGTTGATCTTCAGATTGATGAATACTACAAAGCTTCTGTATTCTGTAGTACCCTTCACACTCAACTTGCAGTTCCTTAACAGAGTTAATAACTTGCATGTGTTTTACTGTGGATCTGTATTTGGTTAAAGCTAACCTTTAATTAGAAGTCTTTGGATTTGTGCACACCAGACACTGGGATGTTATTAGTGAGAACTGAATGCTATATGTGTTACTGCATGCAGATCAAAACAAACCCAGTGTACTCTGACAGCATTAAACCCCACTGAGACCTGATGCAGGATATGGTTTTCACTTCCAAAAGAAATTTATAATCCACAAGAACTTGCCAGATGTTGTAGCCTGATGCTTGAACTTCTTTACAGATTTGCAGAGTAGGTGGTCACTGGATATTTATCCACAAAATTGTATAAAACCTTCTGATGGTAGGATGTGCACTGTTCTTCAGTACTTTTTGTTGTTTGCACTGTTCTTCAATATTTTTTGTTTTACTCCCTCAAGTTTTTTTTTATTGTCATCTTATTACCTGTAAATTATGTAAATTTGAAGAATTGTTTAATGTGAAAAATAAGGACAATAATTATTCACAGTCGTCATAAAGTTGCATTTGAGATTGATATCATGAAAGAAGCTATAGAAGTAATTTGCAAGCTTCAGTTGTAACCATTGAAAATAAAACTTAAAGTTCTATGACTAATTCAAACTGGATCTCATTAAAATTCTTATAGCTGTGTGCACGATTTATTGGATGCCAGAAGTGAACCTTATGTTGAGCTAAGATGCACACAACCGAATGTAGCCGTTTGGGCATTGTAGTCTCCTTAGCCTAGCTATCAGAGTAAAACTATTTGGTAGTTGTTGTTTGTAACTCCATAAATTTTTAAGCTAGGTTTTTAGCATTGTTCCTAACCCTTTAATTCCTGATTTCAGCTATACTATGATACTGAGTAAAAGATCAGCTAAAAGGAAGCAAATAAAATCTGAGGGAGAGCCACAGCTGATGACTTCACCTTTACATAACTTAGAAATATGCAGTGTTCTTTATTGCTTACCACTCCATAACATGCTCTTTGTTCATTGTCCCAAAAATCCAATTATAATCGTTTTTGTATGAGCAGATAAGAATTACTGAGACAGGCAGAAAAATAGCTCCAACTGGGAGGCTATAAAATATAGGAACTCAGGATGGAAATTACTCCAATTTTACCGTGCATCTGCAGCAATAGTCTATCTTGCCTCTCTGGTGCTGTCAGCTTCCCTGAATGAACTATCCTTAATGTATCCTCATCCTTACCTACAGGTTCGGTTTTTATGTATGCTCGAGATACCTGACTGATTTTCACTTCCATTTTTGATCCCATAATGATGCTGTTAAACTGGCTTACTGGTATCAAATCTTGAATGAGTTGCCGCTTTCTGCAGCTCGAGATCAGGATGATCAAAATTATTGTCCAAGGCCATCTCCATTTCCTTCCTATTGAACTTTCACTCTTCCCAGGCGTATTATCAGGCTAAACCAGATTGTTTGCAGTGTTGGAGTTCTGAACAACTCCTCAACTGGTAATAAGTTTTGACCTCCATCTTCACAACATCACCTGTGTCCATTCCTCCTTCAGATTCTTATATAAGGCTTTGTCACTCCCAAATATGGCTATTCTGATTCTTTCCATGATTGTTTTCCTATTTTTTCCACTTACTGTGAATTACAACTTGTCCCTAACTCTGCTCCTCACATCTTGTCCCACACTAATTTCTACTTGTTTATCATCTCCTTTGTTATTGATACCACCCTTCATAAACTACTTCATCTTAAAACGAGTTCTCAATACTCATTTCCTCCACCATTTTCTTATACCTGTTTATGAAGTACCGAGAGGCTTTTTAAGTTTGAGATGCCATATTTATTATCTGTTATTACTGATCAATCAACCATTGGAAATCTTTCATTGTTTCCTGTCTCAACCCCTTTCAATATTCAAAACTTACATAGATCTCATGTCAATCTAATCTGTTCTGGAGAATACAACCTAAGCTTTTAATATTTCTAATTGTAACTATGAAAGAATCTTCTGGTCATGGAGGAAGCATGAGGAAAGGCAGCTGGAACAACTTAATTGGGCAAGGGTCAAAAATTCAGAATCTTGTCAAAGGGATGAACTTTACTAATTAAATTCTCTGATCTTAAAAGAAGAGTCAACCTTCCAGATTGCAGGTGTTGGAAAGCTTGTCTGCATGAATTTGCACCTCATTAATTAAGTGCTCACTCTCAATTAAGTTCTACCCACTCAAGAAATACATGCCTTCAGATACCAGACTGTAGGGAAAGGAGGAGCATGGCCTACTAAGGGTGGGGCACTGTCCATTTGGTAAAATTGGGTGGAAGAATTGGCATCATGGTATATTTCTGTCTTGTCTGAACCTGGCTTAGTTTGTTCAGGGTGTTCACTGAGAAGGTTACCTCACAGAGAATTGGGTGTCCAGTGCATCATCAATTATGCTGCAACTTCACTGAAGAGAAGCTGACTTTATGTATGGGCTTGTGTACTATTATGCTTTAAGTACTCTAGGCAATGCACAGTGTCTTCATGCACTTCGATGTTTGACTTCAAGGCGGTGTCCTCTGGGACCACACAAAATGGACCTCACAATGGTGGATACAGTTTGAGGAGAAGGACAGGGGAGAAAAAAATGCTAGGTGAGGTGCACTTGTCATGGAGCATGTTTGGAAGGCAAATCTCAAGCATGCTGACTGCGCATTAATGCGCTATATTCACAGATCTGCTAAAACCAGCAGTGAATTGGCACAGATGAACCCTGCCCTTTTGACCATTCAGCAGCTGAGGATGAACCAGAGCAGAGGAGTAGCAACAGCAGCCATAAGCTTCAGACTTGCATGTGAAGAAGGGGAAGATGATGGTCATGAAGGAGGTTACTTAAGGACAGGAAGGAACCAGGATAATCTACGAGTGAAGCTGACAAGTGTGGGAAAACCTTATTGAGAGCAGATTTCAGGCTGAGTGAGCTACAGACAACTGTTTCACCTATTGAACATTTTGAAATCTGCTTCCTGGGAGCACACTATCTCTTCTTTTGGATACACATCTTTCAGTTACCTAAGTTTAACTTTTATCTTTAATTGTAAAAAGAGCTCTTTTCAGCTTAAAATGCTGGTACTGTGAACCCTTTGAGGTGTCAAGCAGCATAGAACCACCTAGTCTTTCCACGCATTGTGCAGAACTGTTCGTGCAGAACACTATATTTCAATGACTTCAGAGCGAAACAGGTGTATTGGCCTTGCATCAACCAAACTAGTTGCTGAGGTGTCACCATGCCATGTTCTCAACATGTGGACTGTGCTTTGCTGAAAACTTTGTAAGGTAGACATAGGACATATCGAGATTCCAAAGTGTAGCCAAGTTATGCCATTTCAACTGTGGATTACGCTCCACAGTTCTTCTACATCATAGCTGATATGAATTGTCACTTTTTGTCCTGAACATTGTACTGTCCCAGAGATCTTTCCATTCCTTGACTTTACTGTTCTACTAGTTGAGCATCCTCAGTGGCAGTGTCCCAACCACACTATGGTCAGAACAATTTCAATTCCAAACTCTTCTTTCCACCACTCCTCCTTTATATATCAATAGTGTATTCCCCAGTTCTTATTCTGAAAATGTTTTGTCTGACAATGGAGAGACAAGCTAAGGAAAAGATCTTTAATTTTCCTGCCCTGCTGAGCCTGGTCATAGTTCTTCATTACTCATGATTGAGATTATCTCTATGTCTGCATTCTCCACAATGTGGTTAACACAGGCCAATTCTCTTCACTGGTACCACATCCAACAAGGCCCTGAAATTAATCTTGCAAACATGGTTGCAATCTCCAAAAGACAGCTTGCCCTTTGCCAGGTAATGACCACAATGTTAGGCACACTTTTTGCTGATGATGTGGTACAAGAACTGGACTGTTGCTGAATGACAACATTGCATTCTGATGGGACAGATGCTTCACTTTCATTTCAGCCAGCCATGTCAGCACCTAGTGGCATAATGGAACTACAGTAAACTTATATGCAGTATAAATCGAGGAACAAAAAGATGTCTGGGGCAGTCATGATATATTTATAGCATTGCAGAACATGTACATTGAATGAACACCTATGCCCTCAAAACATCTCCTTTCTTTACCAACCACGACCACTAGGTGTTGCCCCAATATCCACAAGGAAGGTGGAGGGCAGCTTGTTCTGACCCTCTGTTGACTGTGACCTTGGCAGGCACCTTCTGGGGATTGAAGGCCAGAAGGCCACAGCTCACTAAGAGTCTGGACAGATGGTCTCTGCAAACAGAGGGGAGGTAGGGGGCTAGAGCACCTCTGGCATATCCTGAGACAAATCTTACATGCCTAGCACTTTACCTCTCAATGGGTGCCTTGAGTAGGAGTGGCACCTGGAGGAAGAATGAAGTGCTTTACTAGCTCCCTTTTGTCTTGTCATTGGTGCACTACAACCATGGCTACAGGAACAGACTGCAGGTCCAGGTGCATATCTGTCCGGTGGACCTGGGTTTCCAAGTTGGCTTTTATCCTTTCCATGCCAGAGCCACAACTGCTTTGGGCTGAGCAGGAGGCTCATCTCCAGCAATCCTCCAAGTGTCAGAGATGTTGGCTGTAGCTTCCATTGTTGGCTGTTGACCTGTCTCTCTTGATATGCCAACCAGATTGGGACTTCAAATATGGTAGTACACTCACCAAGGTGAATGTCTCTGTACACAGGGCACAGATGAACGTCATATTGATGCATGCTGTGAGGTTTTGGAAATTTCATCCTCCCAAGTTGGTGGAACAGCTGCAGACTTGGGGGTGGAGGGGGATTTAAGGGAGGGTGATTCCTCTTTCTTTTGCTCTTTTGATCACTGCTACCTGGAATGGAGAGGAGAAATTAGCTTGTGAATGTGCATACTTCTCTATCTAAATAATTCCTCACACCCCCAGCCAACTATAGCATAAATGCTATCCCCTCCACACTTCACTTCAGCTCTGATGAAGACTCATCTAGACTCAAAACGTGAGCTTCCTTTCTCTGTATGGATGCTGCCTGACCTGCTGTGATCTCCAGTATTTGTTGTTTTCAGTACAGATTCCAGCATCTGCAGTAATTTGCTTTAACGTGATGTCTGGTACTCCACCAGTTTGTGAGTGTTCCATCCTGTAATGAACTCCTGTCCTTCAGACAGGTATAAAGATGGATTGAGAATCATTGTAATGAGTGAATAAGCACTTTGTGAGTCATGGCAGGTTCTGAGTCCTCCCCAGTAAGTGATTAAAAGCTCACTGCCTATGGACTGGTAAAATGTTGTGATAGCCACCTCATGCTGCCATTTTTCCACTGGTGCTAAGGTTTGCATATAATCATCCTATCTGAAGTGCCTGTGCCCTTGCACAGATGTTGAGTGTCATTTTGCAGTGAGTAAATAGTACCACTTATTCTTATGAGACACAGGAGATCATTCATATTCCTCCTGCACTGGATTCAGGTTCCTCTGTGAGGTTCACAGGTCCTGACCTGTACTACCACCTTGGTTTGGTCCATACAGGTCAAGGGGATTGTCTCCTGTTTGCATCCCTGGGTAAGAGAAGCTGGTACCTTTCCTGGAAGACCCACAGGAGAACCCTAATTGAGGCGTCGTTGATTCATGGACTAATTTCTGTTTGCTGTGCGACATTTCTGGGGAAGGTGGGGGCCACAACACATGCATCTGTGATCTTCCTGGTTGGAATGCGTGAATGCCTGCCCAGGTGCCCTTCTAATACAGCGCTCAGTCCTTGGCAGGACCTGGTAGGGACGAAGACTTCCTGCCCACCTTCTGGATCATAAAATTTACCATGTTGCTCGCGCGAGTACTCACATTCATACATAATAAGCTGAAAATTGTGTGATCGTGAGAGAAATACTAGCCCCAACTCTGAGCAGACATGATACCCACTTCCAAGCCTGCTTTGAAACTAAGGCTCCATAATGAAGATTCTATCTTTTGGCTTTTTCTGTCTATAATATGCCCAAAATATTTAACAACAATAGTACTTCTAAACTGTACGTGTACTTGCATTCTTTAGACCCATTGCCACTGAACTTAATGAATGATATTCTTATACTCTTTAAGTTATGGCTGGGAATTATGACAAAATCTGTCAATTGAAAACCTTTTAATTAAATTAGCATATTTATTCTGGTTACAGATTAATAATAATTATTTTTCTAAGAAGTGACATATAAGACAGTATACTATTATAATTTTTTCATTACATCTTAATTACTATAATGAAAAATTATATATCTTAAATAATTTGAAATATAACAGCGTCTTCCTATTGTTAAATTTTTAATTTAAAAAAAAAATCTTACACCTTACTCAACTGTAACCCATTACAAGATCAATGAACTGTAGGTCCTCCTTTACCAATTTACATGTTATGTTGAGATTATGAGATGATCAAAATGTTCTGGGAATGATTGATACTGAAAGCAGATGTGAAGGTGGGAATTGTCAAAAAATAGTATCAATATTATTTGTAAGATTAATTATCTGTGTCTAGAGTTTGTCATTCCTTATCAAATTAAATTGACCTTCAATTACTCAGTGCTGCTTTATCTTGGATAAATAAACTTCACATCTGATAAGTAAAGAGCTTTTTCTTCCTCATCCCTTTTTAAAACAACCTCCATTTTCACTTGCCATACAACTCTTAGACTTGCAGAGTTACTTAGCTATAAAGATAAAGTAAACAATCCAACATGTCAAAAATGTACAAGGTGCTTACCTGACCTTCTCTGTTATTCGTGGTCAATCTCGACAGAGGTGACTGGTGCATGTCTGGTCCATTTTGACTTTAAAATGGATGATCCACAAGGTCTAGTTTATCCTTCTTACTACCAGGAGACATCACTGCCTGACAAATAGGCTAGGAACACTCATTTGCACACAGGATAAGTCTATTGGTTTCTCAGCTGATTTATGCTAACCCTTTAGTCACACTAAAATTAATGTTCATGCGGTCATCGGCTGGAAAAATAAATTGTATTGTGTGAAGAAAACTTGTGCAGAATGTGCTGGTAGAAATATAAACTATTTTAATATCCAGTTAACTCAAATCAAAGTACATTTTTCTGTGTTTACTTGGAACTTCCCTTGGAACTGAAGCCAACATGCTTAAATGGGCTACTTTAATATTTAACATTAACAAGCTAATTATGTTTAAAGTTTGTGCTGTTATGGCATTGTCTTTACATATTTTACAAAAGCAGCTCACATTTGAAATGTTTCAAATCATAATTTTAGCCAGTTATAAATGCATATGCCTGAAATATTAGCACAGTAACCTATGTTGGTCAGAGATCACTTTGCCACAACCCAGCATGCCATGAAGGCATCCATTTCTCTGTAGTTTCATACACACTGAGTTTCTAAGATCAGCTTGCCAACTGGTGTTTTTTTAAAATGTGGATTGCAGAGAAAGCAAATTAGAAATCAGTATCCAGACAGGGATCGGATGTAGTTTATATCACGGAGTAATAGCCAAAGATGAAAGAAAACTGGATAAATGTGAGATTCCCTAAATTTTCTTTATTGAAACATGGTCATTTAAGAAAATAAAGCAAGGCTTAACTGATAAATTGACAATTTTGTCTGGTAAATAGCTAATCCATCCAGACCTGGAAGGTTCAAAATTCTACCCTTGATATGTGCCACATTAGTTTATCACAGTCAGAGAGGAGCAGGTTTCTACAATTGGCTTTAAGAGTCCAGATTTGCAATGAGAACATACTTGCTGTGATTTTTGTAACATATAACAACAAAAACATTGAAATCTGTCCTGAGAATCAATATCCATGTTCCCACAGGAATAAGAGCCACTTGAAAGAGGTACAGGAACGTGCAATTCTTGGAATCATTTCCCAGTAAAAAGTGAATTACAAAGAATTTGTATAAAGTCTACTGCACAAAATTAAGCCATTTGGACCAATCTACACTGACATTTGCACTCCAAATGAGTGGACGACAATGTCTGCATGGTAAGGACTGTCAAGATGATGGGAAGGATGACTCCCAGCTTTGTATTTCATTATTTTCTTGGGGTAGTGTGAGGAGGAAGGTGAAATAGGGGTTTTATTCTGTTTTTGGTTTCATGCACTGTTTTCTCTTCAAAGATTTACTTTTTCATAGCCAGATATTGGTTTCTACTTCTCTCAAGTCCTTTTTCCTTAAAAAACCATTGCCAGAGAGAAAGAAAACATTTGTTTTTATGTTATTATTCCACTATATTTTATAAATGGAAAGTTTTACTTCATCTGCAATATGTGGATTTTATTGCCTTCGCCAGGCATAAAACTTGTGAAGGGAGGGAATTCAATGTAACAGCTGCTTACTGCTCTGATCCTTCTTCTTTCTTGTTGTCCCAACGTGAACCTGCTCTTTTGAGCTGTTGAGAAGGATACCCACAGGAAGGTAGAAGGCTATTAATTTAACAATGTAGATTGAGGTCTGATTTTGTCATCTGGACCAAGTGTGCAATGCAAGCTAAGGACTGGGGCACTGTTAGTTCTACTACCATGCAGTACTTGGCAGGAGCAAGATACAGTGTTAGAAAAGGCCCAGAAGATTAATTTTATGTTTTTAATTTAGTTTCTACTGGGGAACAAGTCTGCTGAGTAAACCTTGAATCTCATAGCAGAAAGGAGCAGGAGTAAGCCACACTGTTCTTCAAGCTTGCTCTGCTATTCATTGAGATCAAGGCTGTTCTGATCTTGTCCTCACCTCCACTTTCTTCCCTGTTTCCCCTAACCGTTCCTTCTCTGTGGTTCAAATATGTGTCTAACTCAGCCATGAATATTTAATAACTCAGCCTCCACAACACTCTAAGGTAGAGATTCCCTGGAAGGAGAAATTCCTCCTCATTTCAATTTTGAACAAATAATCCTTATTCTGAAACTATATCCCCTGGTTCCCTCACAAGGGGAAACTTCCTCTTATCATCTACCTTATCAAGCCACTTCAGAATCTTATGTTTTGATAAAATCACATTGTTCTTCCGAACCATGTTGAATACAGGTCCAACCTGCTGAACCAATTCCCATAAGGCATCTTCATACTTTATCCCAGGAATCAACCTAGCAAATTCGCTCAGAACACATGTATTCCCCTCCAGATACAAGGACCAATACTATATGCAGTATTCTAGATGTAGTATCACCAGTGTCCTCTACAGTTATAGCAAGAGTTCCGTATGTTTCTCCTTGCAGTAAAAGCAAAAATCCATTTGCCTCCTAATTGTTTGTGTTAACTGAATGCTAACTCTTGTTTCATCTAGATCCCTTTGTATGTGGATAATGTATTTTCCTACATTATACTCTCCCACCTGCCTAAATTTTGTCCAGTTACTTAGATCTGTATCACTCAGTAGCCTCTCTGGGTGGGATTTAATACGGTGGTCGTTGGCTAGCTCACTGGTTGATATTTCAGGGCTGAACATGCCTCCCCATACTGGAAGCCAGGACAAGATTTTACAATTAAGAATCAGTTATTTGCCATTTGACATTTGAGCTCATGAGAGAACAAAAGCTAATTCTTTTTTTTAAATCCCAACAGAATATTGGATCTGATGAATAGTGAAACACAAATAATTTGAATTTAATTACTCCAGTAAACATAAAAGTATTCCTGAAGCTTGGCCATTCAATGTATCTTGATTCCAAGTACAGCTTCTGACCCCATATCTTCTAGCACAAAGATTATTTACTTCCAGTTTTATAACTCTGTTCACTTTTTTCCCTACTTAAATCCATTTGATGCTGAAGCTCCCCTCTTAACATACATTTATAACCACCAGACTCAAATATTCTAATCTATTATAATATATCCTCATCCTCGAAATTGTAGGTCACTTGATATTCTGTTCAGTTTATTTTATGACAAGTTGCACACAATTATAACTTTTATCTCCTGGTCTCTGTGTCTTTCAAAATTCTCATCCCTGGATTTAATTCCCTCCATTGCCTCATTCCTGCCATTTGCAGAATTCAGAAATTGCAGTACCCAAACCCCCCACCCCCACCAAATACTCTGTACTTCTATGTGGTCACTTGTGCATTTACTCCAATATCGGCATCTGTGCCTTAACCACACAGACTTCATGCTGAGGAATTCTCTCTCTAAACTCCTCTGCTTTTCCATCTTACCCTTCCTTTAAAACCTGCCTTAAAACATTTATGTTTGTAATCAGGCTTTTAGCCATCCTAAAGAATGTTTCTTTATTTGGTCCTGCATTCATTTTCTTTATTATGCATCTGCGAAGCACCCTGGGGTATTTTCCTACATAAAGAGGCTGAATAAATTCAAACTCTGAATCATCTGTGGATCTCAGCTGCAGATACCATACGATCTTGATTTGCTAACAAAGATTTGTTTAATGGGTTTATAAATGGAAGATCCATGATGTGTGAAGTGCTGTGGGTCAACATATTACATGTTTCAGTATAAACTCTTATTCCAGGGGTGTGGTCAAGTCGCAAGGTTGCAGTGTAAAGAAAGTGATATCACATCTAAGAGCTAGAGTCCTCAGGTCACTGTAGTTTCTCTTTTCTTTCTGGCAGCACTCCATCCCCAGACTTCAGAATTGCTAATCTATTAATATTACTTCAATCAAAGCCATAAGAATGCTGACATTTTTGTTTAAACTCTACAAGAACAGTAAATGCCATACTTTAAACCTACCTGCAAAGCAATGATAAACAATGTGACAGCTGCAAAAGTTTCCTTTCTTGTTAAGTGCAAGCGTGCAACATTGGAATGTGATCTGTCACTGAAATTTATAGCTTCTGTCCACTTATATGATGGCATTTGAAAAGTTGAAATGGATATCGCCGTGCTTGATAGTTTAACCTTTGTTTAATAAGGTCTTTTTCCAAAACCCACATCTTGCACAAGTCTTAAATTATTTCTGTCTTTCATTTTTAGCCTATTTGAGGGTGCTGACTGACCACATCATAATCATGGGTGAAACAGAATAACAAAGAATCTCGATCGCTTCATGTTCTGTTTGAATTTTTCCTGATGACCAGATGACGGATGTTCCAGTACTCAACGCTCCAAACAATACACCATGAAAAGATTGCACGACTTAATTTTAAGAAAAACTTCCAGACACACCAGCAATCAAGCAGAAGTATAAAAGAAAACCTACTTTCAACACATCAGCAAACCGAACAGTGTCATGCCCAATCAAACAGCTAGCACCCCCTCTGACAGTAACCACAGTGCATCAATCTTAGGATTCATGCTGATTCCTGTTATAGTTATAGCAGTCATTGGCATTGCAGTTGTAGTGGTAACATTTTTAAAAACACCTTTTCAACATGTTCTTCAATTTATGGATTTACCATATAATACTTTTAATATGTCTTTATTGTTTTTTTTTGCCAGATAAAGTATGTTCGAAAGAGACGCAGGTAAGACAATTTTAAAGGGAAATTTTTCTTAAATAATTTTGTTCACTTACAACACGATTAGTTGTAAAAAGTGTAGATATTTGTTGACAGGCATGGCAGCAATGGGAAGGTAGAGGGAAGGTGAGATCCTTAGTACTTCAAAGTCATTAATTATGATTCATTTCTGATTATCATCCAAGAAACTTGACATAGTTTCTGCACTTATCATAGAAATAGCCTGTAGATTGATTCTATTTTGATATCATTTCTGCCCTGTAGACTTCCATATGCCGATTATTAATGCTGGTTTTCTGTTGCAAGATACTGACCTGGTAATAGGTGAGGGAGAGGTAGCATTTTAAATAGATCAGTGTGGTGCATGGAGACTGTGATTACCACATGTCGGAAGTAGAGGGAGTCAAGAGCCTGGTGCAGTGCTGACAGCAGCTACTGCCAGCATTTCCTTCCTGCAGGATATGAGGAACTCTGATTTCCTGATGAAAAGTGATTGAGCTAAATGTGCAGTTGATTCATCAAAGACCAAGTTACTGTTTGTCTTGATTTTTAAAAGAATCCTTAGTACGTTTTTTTGATAACTTGTTATTTGGAAGAGCAGTAATCTTTACAAAATTGAAACATATGTGCAAATAAATTCAGTGAGCTTAAAATCAATTTAGTTATAAACAGCTTTAAGTATTATATTGTTAGTTTATACTTTTCTATTCTTAATTATTTACCCTTGATAAATTGCTATATGTTTTAATGGGCTTTGGTTCTGGCTTCTGTCTTTAGATATAACATGTTTTCATGTTCCTGCCTAATAATTCTATGGACATGACTTCCTTATGAATGAAACAGGAAAGATCTCAGCAGCAATTTGGACACACATGAGTCATTACATTGCACAAAGGAGAAGACATGGCCTGTGATTTTCATTTAGGATGTGGAGCATCCTGTTATTAACTGAACTGTTTATACAAATGTCAAAAGATGTGAAACAGTGTACTATCTACAGCAATTCTAAATATTCACGGCTTGTTAAGGGTCTATATTTAGATCGACAGGACAATATTTCTTTGATAATGTTTTTATGTAACTAAATTTCTTTAAATTTAGAATCTGAGTCAACATGGCTACCTGTATGACTTCGTTCACAAAAGTTAGCTAAAAATGGCACTCTCGAATGAGAGTGGTTTTGGCTTAATTTCCTTTTCAATTTTCTATCTCCTTCAAACATTGCTACCATGACTTTTTACAACTGGAGAGGTAGTTATCCTTTGTTATATGTTTCATGATGGCCATCAGGGCCTGATTGTGGCATTCCTTTGAGAGTTGTGCTGTTTCGTAGTGGTCCTTACCCAAAATTGCAAGTGCAGAAATGATCATGTTCTGAGGCTAAGTCATTTTGAATAAGAGTCTGGTTATCAAGACGATTATTCCAACTTGTGATGATGTAGGATAATGATTTAGTGTCTTATTGTAGAAATAATGGCAACCACGAAATACCTCAATCTTAATAAAGCAAAACACTAAATATATGAACTGCAAGCACCATCAGACAGAGCGTGCTCAACTGGTTAATCATGAATCAGTTCTCATCTGATTAGGCATCATTTCCCAAATAATTGTTATTGTACTTAGAGAGCACATTGTTCGTTTTGGATGTTCTGATTGATTGAATAGCAGTTGATATAAAATGAGACTTCAAAAGATTATTTTCTAAGAAAAGTGCAGGATTATTGTTGAGCTGTTGTTCCTTTCATTTCAGTTCCCCTTGACTCCCCTTCAATGGTATCATCATCACTGATTTCCATCATCATCCTGTTGCTTACTATTGACTGGAAATGCAGAGATTACCAGAGCAGGTCAGAGGCTAAGTATTCTCCAGTGAGTAACTCATTTCCCGAGTTTCCATCATCCACAAGGCACAATTAAAGTGTGCTATGTGTCAACCTGGCTACAAAACAGAACTATTTACAAGCAAGCAGCATAAGCAACAATTGATAGGCAGGACTGAGCGATTCCAACAGATTTGACCTAAGGTCTGCAGCCCTGCAACTTTTTGTCAAGAAGGGTGGTGAACAATGAGCTCACTGGAGGAGGCTCCACAATCATTCCTATTCTCAATGATAGGGATGGGGGAGGCCAACATATAAGTGCAAAACCCAAGGCTGAAGAATTTGCAACTATCTTCAGCCAGAAGTGCCGAGCAGATGAATCCATTCGTGAATCGATTGCGGATTGTCAGAAAAACCCATCTGGTTCACTAATGTCCTTTAGGGAAGGAACTGCCGTCCTTACCTGGTCTGGCCTACGTGTGACTCCAGACCCACAGCAATGTGGTTGACTCATAACTGCCCTCTGGGCAATTAGGGATGGGCAATAAATGCTATTCTAGCCAGTGACGCCCTCATTCCCTGAATGAATAAAAGATGATCTATCTAGGCCTACTCCAGAGGTCCCCAGAATCATGGGTGCCAGTCTTCACTAAATTCAATTCACTCCAATGTGATGTCAAGAAACAGCTGGAGACACTGGATGCTGCAAAGGCTTTGGCCCTAGCAATGTTCCAGCAACATTACTGTAGTCCAGAACTTACCTCATCGCTAGCCAAGCTGTTCCTGTGCTGTTACGACACTGGCATCTACGCAACAATGTGGAAATTTCCCAGGCTGAGTCTTGTACGCAAAAAGCAGGACTAATCCAATTACCACCCCATCAATCTACTCTTGATCATCAATAAAGTGATAGAACGTGTCATTGATAGCATTATTAAACAGCACTTGCTAAGCAATAACCTGCTCACTGACACTCAGTTTGGGCTTCCCCCGGAGCCACTCAACTCCTGACCTCAGTACGGTCATACTTCAAGCATGGCAAAAGACCTAAATTCTAAAGATGAGGTGACAGTTACTGTCCTTGACTTTAAGGCTGCATCTGACAATGTGACTTCAAGGAGCCCTAGCAAAACTGAAGTCAGTGGGAATCTGGAGAAATCTGTCTGCTAGTTGAAGTCATGCCTGGCACAAAGGAAAGCAGTTGTGGTTAAAGGAAATCAGTTATCTCAGCAGTGGCAGGACATTTCTGTAGAAGTCTCTCAGGGTATTGTCTGAGGCCCAACCATCTTCAGTTGCTTCATCAAAGACTCTCTGTCCATCATAAGGTCAGAAGAGAGAATGTTCTTTGATGATTGCACAATGTTCATGACCGTATGTGACTCCTCAAGAGATTGAAACGGTCCATGTCCAAATGCAGCAAAAACTGGACAATATTCAGGATTAGACTGACAAGTTGCCAAGTAACATTTGTGCCACACAAGCATCAGACAAAGATCACCTGCAACAAGGGAGAATCTAACCGTTGTCCCTTGACATTCAATGGCATCACTATAACTGAATTCCCCACTATTGACATTTGGGGGGTTACCATTGACCAGAAACTGAACTGGGCTAGCTATTATCAGCTAGCTCCACCAGAGTCAGCGTTCTTTTATGAAGTATAAATCATGTGTTTGCCTAATTTGCTTGAGTTCTTTGGAGCTGTAACAGTAATATGGATAATGGGGATCCTGCAGATGTAGTATATCTGGACTTCCTGAAGGCCTCTGATTAGGTGTTGAACAGAAGGTTAATATGCAAGATAAGATCACATGGGATTAAGGGTTATTTGTTTGTTTATAAAGGATTGGCTACCAGAAAGCAGAGAGTCAGGATAAGTGAAAACCAAAAGAACTGCGGATGCTGTAAATCAGGAACAAAAACAAAGTTGCTGGAAAAGCTCAGCAGGTCTGGCAGCATCTGTGGAGGAGAAAACAGAGTTAACGTTTCGGGTCCGGTGACTCTTCCTCCGAACTTTTTGTTTGGGTCTTTTTGTTTGGTTGGCAAGAATTTGGTTGCCTGGATGAGGGCAGCTCCGCCAACAAGAAACTTGATTCCATTTATAACAAAACAGCCTGCTTGAGAAGCACAACATTCATAAACATTCACTCACTCCACCACCAACACTGTAGTAGTGTGTACTATCCAAAAGATGCACTGCAGAAATTCACCAAGACTACTTAGACAGCACGTTCCAAACCTGTGACTACTACCATGCAAAAGGACGAGGACAGCAAATACATAGGGACCCCACCACATGCAAGTTTCTGTCCAAGCCATGCGTCATCTTGACTTGGAAATATTATCACCTTCCTTTTAGTGTCACTGTGTCATAATCCTGGAATTCCCTCTTTAATGATAGTGTGGATGTATCTGCACCAGATGGATTGCAGCAGTTCAAGAAAGCAGCTCACCACCACCTTTTCAAGGGCAACTAGGTATGGGTAGTAAATGCTGGCCCAGCCAGCGACACCCACACCCCGAGTTTAAAAAAATACTAGGCTCGTGTAAGGGTGAAGATCTGGATGGAAGTAGGCTCAGGAAAAGGGCAATATCCAAGGAGATGGACAACTACAGGGGAAGATTATAAGACAGAAGAACAGAAGGGATGGAAGAGGAAAGGAGAAGGAGAGGAGGGACTGGATAATCTTGAGTTTTCTTTGGAGCAGAGTAGGTTGAGCAGGAATTTGATAGAGGTGTACAATATTAGGGACATGGACAGGGTGAATAGAACGCAGCTTAGTCAAAGGGTCAATAACAAGGGGCTACAATTTTCAAGTGAAAAGCAGGAGATTTAGAGGGATTTAGAAAAAACCTTTTGTTCCCATGGGGTGGTGGGGATCTGGAATGCACTGCCTGGGAGAGTGGTTGAGGTGGGAAACTTCCCAACCTTTAAAAAATATTTAGATGAGTACTTGAAGTGTCATAACATTCAAGGCAATGGGGCCAGTTTAGGTAGTAGTGTATTTTTGGCGGCGCAGACTTGATGGGCTGAAAGGCCTCTTCTGTACTGTATGATTCTATGATCAGTCGGTGATGGAAAATGGGGAGGGTAGAGAGTGAAAGACTGGAATGAAAAGTTAACTGATACATATCTTGCAATACCATTTTCCAAAATAATGGTTTTGAAAATGTGCAATGCAAAAGAAAGGAGCTACAGATCTGATTGCCCGTGTTACTGCATGCCAAAATCACACCTAACTGAGGCAATAGAAACAGAAAGGTAGAAAATTTACTGTGTGATCACTCAGTTAAGGCCTTTGCACTGAAAAGAAACACTTGCTGTAAGTCTAGGCATGTAAGGAGTTTAAGCTGCAAACAACTACCTCCCACCATGCCCTGTTGTTCATTAATCTTTGACACGAAGGGCACCTAACAAGCACTGAGGGTGTGAGTGTGGTGTTAGTGTGAATTAAACTATGGACGACAATTCTGAGACCCATACAAGTGAAAGTTAAGGACATGAACAAAGAACCATTATGTAAGTTGTTCATTGCAAGGTTGTATGGCTGCCTCACAAAGAATTTTGCAGGACAAGAGTGACATTGTGCTAATCACCACATGCATCAAAAAGTAAAGATGAAAGACACTAATACTTCGCAATGACAGCATTAAGAAGGGCAGTCATCAGTCATTGGTCATAGAGGATCTACTTCATCATAGCCTGCCCTGTAGCCATGTCTATCACCCTCCACATGAGCAGCCTGATAAAGGCCCAAAGGTTACATTAACGGTATCACATCTCAAATGGAAACTTCCCATTTCATTACAGATATTTCTTCACAGATCGTATTTCCATGCCACAGGTTTGACCTACTTAATCTGGTAGCTGTGTTTGCATTGATAAGGATGCAAAAGAGGGAAGAGCAATCACAAGAGATTGGGGACAGAGATGGGGCTCAGGAGGCTGCAGCTGTAGCTGAGCAAACAGCACATGAAGAGAGGAACACGGGCCTTCAGCAACAATCACTAATTTACTGAAGTTATAAAAAATGCATTGCTGTTGCTTGCAGATGAATGAAAGACAGTCTTCACTTGACTAGAGAAGCCATCACCTACATGTGTCATTTACTGTAAGCAGATCTGCAGCCACTAGGCTTTAGAAGAAACGTTATGCCAGTGCCACTGAAAATCACAGCGGCACTAACTCACCATTGGCTTCTTTCAGACCACAGCTGGGGACGTGTGGTAGCTCTCAACTGGCAGTTCACAAATGCATTTGAGAGTTCATCAATGACCCTTACAGAAAAGAAATACAGTTTGGCCCGTTCATCATTGACCCAGAGAAGTCAAGATGCCAGAGGTAAAAACCAAAAGAACTGCGGATGCTGTAAATCAGGAACAAAAATAGAAGTTGCTGGAAAAGCTCAGCATGTTTGGTAGCATCTGTGAAGAAAAATCAGAGTTAACGTTTTGGGTCCAGTGACCGTTCCTCAGAACACAGTGCCAGAGATGTCAGGCTTGAATCCATCACTAGGTTCCCTCGGGTATAAGTGACTGTTAACTATGTGCATGTTGAGTTCCATGCCATCATCCAGCCAAATTCTAGAGCAGAAAGGGATTTCATTTCCTCAATTTCCAGTTAGTTTGTGAGCAGAGGTAACAATTCCTGTCAGTGTGCACACATTAACCAGGGAACTGTCACAAAGCTTATATTCTGCCAAACTCCCATGTTGAGTGTTTGCTGTGCACATGCACAAGCTCGCAAAAAGCTTCGCTAACAACCGCAGTACTCAGACTGATAGCAAATAGCACACCCCCTGTGGCCATTATTGAACAGACAGTTAGCCTTCTGAAGATGTGCATCCATTGCCCAGACTGCTTAGGAGGAACATTCGCTGCACAACCTAGTTGTGTGGTGGGTTGGGAACTTACAAGAGGGGATGATGGACCAACTAAATGCCTCTTTGGAGAGGGAGAAGAAATGTGTGATGAAGATGCTGAGGGAGTCAGAGTTGTTGATGAGGATGCTAAAGGAGTCAGAGCAGTAGTGAGATGAGACAGACAGAAACATGAGAACCTGATAGCAGCTGGAATTGAGGTCAAATGACTTTGCATGAACATTTATAGAGGCTCTGAAATTATAGGCAATTTGTTGTGCTGAGGAACTCCTGTCCTCAATGAACTCTTGTCTTATAACTGTGAAACTTAAATACTCTCTTTTTTATGGATTTTTTTTTTCTCTTTGCAGCAATAACTTGTTGGCCAGTGCATCAGTATAGAGTTCTGCAGGCTTAGTTCACGTGGTTTATTCCGCTATCATAGAGATGTAAATGGCTGACACTATGCTGAATGACTTCGTAATCTCATCCATCTTGCTTAAATTCCTGCTTCCCAAAATTACGTTCTTCCCAAAGAACAGTGGTGAATAAGAGCTTTACTGCTGCAGATGATGCACGTGCATGTCTAGCATAATGAACAATTCTCAAGGTAGTCGATAAAGGAAAACATCATCGATTAGGTATCTTATCAGATAGAAATAGACAACAGGAATGTTGTCTAAAGGGCTGTATTTGTTTGAAATGTCCTGCTGTACAGAAGAACGCCCAAAGTGGCTTCAGTACTTTTTCATCTTTCTTTTCCTACCATTAATTCTTGGTGTCACCTCAGCAGTCGCAATTGCTCCTCCCTGTTGGTGTACAATGGCATCTTACTCTTTTAGGGATCGGGATCATTAAACAAAAGTATCCATTGCTTGTGCAATGGAGTGAAGATCCAAGCACATATCCAGCATATGCTGACTATTCTGCTAGACCTGGCTGCCCACTGTGACTACTCATATGTCTTTGGAGATAGCCATGCACTTGCATGTTGGAGCCACAGTATCACCCAAAGGTTGAGCAGTCTGATGCTCTACACTCCAGTCTGCATGTGATCTCTGTCACTACTGCCAGATATTCCTTTGCTTGCCCCAATATCTCTGTAAGATCATTAATGGCCAAGTGCAGAGGTTCATTATCTATACTGAGCTCAGTTGGGGCCTGTTTTCCAACTGTCCTGAGTTGCCAGAGGAGACCTCAGCTGTTTCTTCATCTTGTAGTTTTGGGTGCATGTCAGCGCTGTGCTCACCAGACTATGATTCTGAGCCTATTCTGGATACATTACCCACCAAAATGGAAGTCTGTATGATGGTCAGTGTGAGGTGGAATGCCTTGATGATGTTTCCTCCAATGGTTCCAATTGTTCCTCCTCAGTTTTACTATATGGGACTGGAAGATTTGCCTGCAGGTTCTTTCCTCGTCTGGACCTTTTTTTAGATCTGGAGGCTGTCAGAAAAACAAACATTTATTAATGTTGTGAGCTGCCAGTCTTACCCAAGTTTTATTATTACGCTTGATGGGCATGTGGGAGATCTGCAGTTTGGAGACTTTCTGGCTAGATGGTTTCACACATCCAGTTTGCCTTCACCCTCAGCGCGGGCATGCTCCCCTCGTTTGCCTGCATTCTTTGCAACCTTTTCCTCAAAGTTGGTAGCAGCCTTATGCCAGGTATTCACCACTGGCACTCCATCCTGCAGAAGAAGAAAACCATTTAGAGATTTTAGCATGATTACATGAGCACTATTCCTCCATTGATGGATACAGATAGAGACTTTAGTCCTCTCAGCTTTAATTGTCGATATGCAATACTGATAACCATAATGTATGGTGGAAGTTAGGAAGTAAAAGGTTCTGATTGATAGTTAGCTTGGTGTTGTCAAAGAACTGGAGTTGAAGCAAGTCCATAAAGCTTCATGATATGTGTTCCTGATATTTCTGTGAGGTTTCATTCTAAATCTTTTCTGATTGTGTTCTTGTCCCGTGCAAGCCTTCGGTGAGAAGCTATCAGATGTGTAGGTAAGTTCTGATAAAGAGTCATAGAGTCATTGAGATATACAGCATGCAAACAAACCCTTTGGTCCAACTCGTCCATGCAGACCAGGCATCCTATATAAATCTAGTCCCGTTTGCCAGCATTTGGCCCATATCCCTCTAAACTGTTCTTATTCATATATCCATCCATATGACTTTTAAATGTTATAATTGTACCAGCCTCCACCACTTCCTCTGGCAGCTCATTCCATACATGCACTACCCTCTGCCTGAAGAAATTGTCCCTTAGGTCCCTTTTAAATCTTTCTCCTCTCACTTTAAACCTATGCCCTCTAATTTTGGACTCCCCCACCCGGGGAAAAGACCT
Source organism: Rhincodon typus (assembly GCF_021869965.1). Lineage (NCBI taxonomy): Eukaryota > Metazoa > Chordata > Chondrichthyes > Orectolobiformes > Rhincodontidae > Rhincodon > Rhincodon typus. Next base: position 35,997,004 of record NC_063349.1, read on the forward strand.
TGTCTCTTTACCTTATCCATGTCCCTCATGATTTTATAAACCTCTATAAGGTCACCCCTCAGCCTCTGACAGTCTAGGGAAAATAGCCCCAGCCTATTCAGTCTTTCCCTGTATCTCAAACCCTCCAACCCTGGCAACATCCTTGTAAATCTAGTTTCACAACATCCTTTCTATAGCAGGGAGTCCAGAATTGCACACAATACTCCAAAAGTGGCCAAACCAATGTCCTGTACAGACGCAACATGACCTCCCAACTCCTATACTCAATGTACTGACCAATAAAGGCAAGCATACCAAACGTTGCCTTCACTACCTATCTACTGCGATTCCACTTTCAAGGACTGTGAACCTGCACTCCAAGGTCTCTTTGTTCAGCGAAACTCCCCAGAACCTTACCATTAAGTGTATAAGTCCTGCCCTGATTTGCCTTTCCAAAATGCAGCACCTCACGTTTATCTAAATTAAACTTCATCTGCCATTTTTATCATCCCATTGGCCCATCATATCAAGGTTCCATTGTACTCTGAGGTAACCGTCTTTGCTGTCGACTACACCTCCAATTTTATTGTCATCTGCAAATTTACTAACTGTACCTCCAATGTTCACATTCATATCATTTATCTAATTGACAAAAAACAATGGACCTAGCACTGATCCTTGTGGCATGCCGCTGGCCACAGGCCTCCAGTCTGAAAAGCAACCCTCTACCGCCACCCTCTGTCTTCTACCTTTGAGCCAGTTCTGTATCCAAATAGCTAGTTCTCCCTTTATTCCATTTGATGGAACTTTCCTAACCAGTCTACCATGAGGAACCTTACCGAATGCCTTACTAAAGTCCAAATAGATCACGTCCACTGCTCTGTCTTCAAAAGTCCTTTTCATTACTTCTTCAAAAAATTCAAGCAAGTTCATGAGACACGATTTCCCACACACAAAGCCATGTTGGCTATCCTAAATCAGTCCTTGCCTTTCCAAATACATGTAAGTCCTGTCCCTCAGGATTCCCTCCAACAACTTAGTCACCACCGATGTCAGGCTCACCGGTCTATAGTTCCCTGGCTTTTCCCTACCACCTACCTTAAATAGTGGCACAACGTTAGCCAGCCTCCAGTCTTCTGACACCTCACCTGTGGCTACTGATGGTACAAATATCTCAACAAGGGGCCCAGCAATCCCTTCTCTCATTTCCCATAGAGTTCTAGAGTACACCTGATCAGGTCCCGGGGATTTATCCACCTTTATGTGTTTTAAGATGCTCAGACCTCCTCCTCTGTAATATGGACATTGTCAAGATGTCGCTATTTATTTCCCCACATTCTCTATCTCCCATATCTTTCTCCACAGTAAACACTGATGCAAAATACTCATTTGGTATCTCCCCAATCTCCTGTGGTTCCACACATAGGTGACCTTGCTGATCTTTAAGGGGCCCTATTCTCTCCCAAATACTCTTTTGTCCTTAATGTATCTGTAAAATCCCTTTGGATTCTCCTTAACCCTATTTGCCAAAGCTATTTCATGTCCCTGTTTTGCCCTCCTGATTTCCCTCTTAAGTATACTCCTACTGCCTTTATACTCTTCTAGTGATTCATTCAATCCCTGCTGTCAATACCTGACATATGCTTCCTTCTTTCTCTTGGCCAAAACCTCAATTTCTCTAGTAATCCAGCATTCCCTACACCTACCAGCCTTTCCCTTAACCCTAACAGGAACATACTGTGGTTTGAACTCTCGTTATCTCATTTTTGAATGCATCCCATTTTCCAGTCATCCCTTTACCTGCAAACATCCGCTCCCAATCAACTTTTAAAAATTCTTGCCTGATAGGGTCAAAATTGGCCTTCCTCCAATTTAGAAATTTAACTTTTAGATCTGGTCTTTCCTTTTCCATCACTATTTTAAAGCTAATAGAATTAAGGTCACTGGCCCCAAAGTGTTCCCCACTGATACCTCAGTCACCTGCTCTGCCTTATTTTCCAAGAGTAGGTCAAGTTTATCACCTTCTCTAGTAGGTACGTCTACATACTGAATCAGAAAATTTTCTTGTGCACACTTAACAAATTTCTCTCCATCTAAGCTCTTAACACTATGGCAATCCCAGTCTATGTTTGGAAAATTAAAATCCCCTACCATAACCACCCTATTATTCTCACAGATAACTGAGACCTCCTTACAAATTTGTTTCTCAATTTCCCGCTGACTAATGGGGGGTCTATAGTACAATCCCAGTAAGGTGATTGTACCTTTCCTATTTCTCAGTTCCACCAAAATAACTTCCCTGGACGTATTCTCAGGAATATCCTCCTAAGTACAGCTGTTATCCTTAATCAAAAAGCCACCCCCCTCCTCTCTTGCTCCCATTTCTATGCAATCTATACCCTGAAACATTAAGCTGTCAGTCCTCTCCATCCCTGAGCTGTCTCTGCAATTGCTATGATACCCAAGTGCCAAGTTGCCAACCATGCCTAAGTTCATCCTACCTGTTAGGCCTCTTGCATTGAAATACATGCAGTTTAATTTATCAGTCTTACCTCGTTCTCTGCTTTGTTCCTGCCAACCCTGCCTGTTTGTTTGATTTACTCCTTTTCCCAATTGTATCAATCTCAGACTGTTGTCTTTCCCCACTATCTCCCTGGATCCCACCCCCACCCCCTTCCTCCTTTAAATCCTCCCGAGCAGCTCATTGAGTTGCAAAGTGTTGTAGCTCCTTTCTGGTTTTAAGTGTGAAACCTTGCAGATCAGTGAAAGGCAGTGGTGTTTTATTGCTGGTGGTGCAACATGAGTTGGTGCATTTAAGTGGAAGAGGTTGATGTTAGGAAGGAGGATATGCTAGAAATTTTGAAAAACTTGAGGCTAGATAAATCCCCTGTGCCGGACGGTATATACCCAAGGTTACTCCAGGAAGCGAGGGAAGAGATTGCTGTGCCTTTGGCGATGATCTTTGCTTCCTCGCTGTCCACTGGAGTAGTACCAGATGACTGAAGTTTGGCAAATGTTATTCCCTTGTTCAAGAAAGCGAATAGGGATAATCCTGGGAATTACAGACCAGTCAGTCTTATTTCTGTGGTGGGCAAATTATTGGAGAGGATTCTGAGAGATAGTATTTATGATTATTTGGAAAAGCATAGTTTGATTAGAAATAGTCAGCATGGCTTTGTGAGGGGCAGGTCATGCCTCACAAGCCTTATTGAATTCCTTGAGGTTGTGACAAAACACATTGATGAAGGTAGAGCAGTGGATGTGGTGTATATGGATTTTAGCAAGGCGCGTTTGATAAGATTCCCCATGGTAGGCTCATTCAGAAAGTAAGAAGGCATGGGATTCAGGGAAATTTGGCTGTCTGGATATAGAATTGGCGGTCCAATGGAAAACAGAGGGTGGTAGTAGATGGAAAGTATTCAGCCTGGAGCTCAGTGACCAGTGGTGTTCTGCAAGGATCTGTTCTGAGACCTCTGCTCTTTGTGATCTTTAATAATGACTTGGATGAGGATTTGGAAGGGTGGGTTAGTAATTTTGCCGATGACACGAAGGTTGGCGGAGTTCTGGATAGTGTGGAGGGCTGTTGTAGGTTGCGATGGGACATTGACAGGGTGCAGAGCTGGGCAAAGAAGTGGCAGATGGAATTCAACCCAGAAAAGTGTGAAGTGATTCATTTTGGAAGGTCGAATTTGAATGCAGAATACAGGGTTAGTGGCAGGATTCTTGGCAGTGTGGAGGAACAGAGGGATCTTGGGGTCCACATCCATAGATCCCTCAAAGTTGCCACCCAAGTTGATAGGGTTGTTAAAAGGCATATGGTATGTTGGCTTTCATTGGCAGGGGGATTGAGTTTAAGAGTCGCGAGGTTATGCTGCAGCTCTATAAAACTCTGGTTAGACCACACTTGGAATATTGTGTTCAGTTCTGATTACCTTGTTATAGGAAGGATGTGAAAGCTTTACAGAGGGTGCAGAGGAGATTTAGCAGGTTGCTGCCTGGAATGGAGGGCAGGTCTTATAAGGAAATGTTGAGGGAGCTAGGGCTTTTCTCATTGAAGTAAAGAAGGATGAGAGGTGACTTGATAGAGGTGTACAAGATGATGACAGGCATAATAGAATGGATAGCCAGACACTTTTTCCCAGGGCGGAAATGACTACCACGAGGGGACATAATTTTAAGGTGATTAGAGGAGGGTATAGGGGAGATGCCAGAGGTAGGTTCTTTATACAGACAGTGGTGGTAGTAGAGTCAGATACATTAGAGACATTTAAGCGACTCTTGAATAGGCACATGGATGATAGTAAAATGAAGGGTATGCAGGTTAGTTTTGATTTTAGAGTAGGATAATAGGTCAGCACAACATCGTGGGCCGAAGGGCCTGTCCCGTGCTGTACTGTTCTGTGTTCTACATTGCACATGAGTCATTGGATGGAGATGTCTGGCCCCCAATCTTCTGTGTGGCTTTTGTGTTTAATGGAACCTTACAATGCTCACTCACATTCGTAACGGTATGAAACATTGAGAACACAGTGACACTTGGCCTGGTATAAGCAGCAGATCATTCATCCTTGTCCATGATGTCTCCACTCTCTTCTTTGGTTCCCATTGGGTGCCTGTGTCACTCTGGATAGTGTCCTATTGCCATTCCTTGGAAACATCACATTCCTCTCTTACGTTTGGCCTTGTAAGAGGACTTGTAAGGTGGTATCACCAAAGCATGGGGCGGTCTTCTGGCAGAGCTCTGAAATTTTCAGGAATGGGTGGAGGCGGTTCCAGGCAATGAAGGACTGCTTGGGTACATTTTTAAATCTATCACCTGGGTGTTTGAGCCTTTAAGGTTCTCTTAGGGTGGTGGCAGAACGTGTAACTTGGCATTTTACTCACTCATGAATCTGTAATAAGTAGAAAGAATATAATTGCATGTGAAGCTCACTTCTGTCCCAGAGCATAACTCTCTCTCCTGCTTTTATCTCTACCTGCACAACTTGGTTTCAAAAAATAAATTTCTATCCTTGCCTATGCAGTCTTTTAAAAAAATATGCATCCTCATTTCTTAGTAACATCTTTGTAAATCTTTACTATATTTTTCCAATGTTTCAAGTTTCTCTTTGTGGTATGGAGACCAGAACTGTGCACACAACTCAAAGTGTAATCTATTCTTCAACTCCGCACATGCTGTAATCTTTAAGATTAACATGGCACCTTGTTAAAGGCTTTTTGAATGTCCATGTGCACCACATCCACTGCATTCCCCTTGTCTGTTATTTCTTTAAGATGTGTTTTGTCCGTGCAACATGCTTTAATGTTCGTTCTGTAACAGTGCAGAGCCACCTTGAGTAGGTGTAGTACCAGCAGCATCCACTGCCTTTCCTAGCAATGTAATGAAAAGCTGCAGGTGACTAGTTGGCCAGTAGCTCTTGGCTGGGTAGACGTCTGTTCCCCAGGTTCTTTATCTTGAGGAAGGCAAACCATTTCCCATTTAGATGGCTGATTGGACTTAATTCAGCAGGTCTTCCAAAAATTAGGTGATGCAGAGTCCTTGCCAGCTGTTGAAATTACATAATTTAACAGGTACATGGATAGGAAAGGTTTAGAGGGTTATGGGCCAAATGTAGACAAATGGGACTAGTTCGGTTTAGGAAACCTGGTTGGCATGAATGAGTTGGCCAAAGGGTCTGTTTCCATGTTGCATGACTCTGACTCCCACCATATTACTACCTTTTTTTTGCACTTCTCTATATTTTTCCTCAAAAAATGTCTCAGTAGCTGATGACTTTTATAATGCATCTCAGAGTTTAATGGTACCTCTGTTCCTCAGTTTTCTCTTAACTGTAACCAATTACACTCTGCCCTGACCCCTCCAAGACTTTGTCTCTCTGCCTTGGTAATATGGTTCTTACTCCACACTGCAGCCCTCCTAATGTTTTAGACATCCAAACTTTGAAACAGACACAAGTACTACAATTGGGATAAACACCTTGAAACTGGTATGCAATTCATAGGAAGCTGAAAATAAAAGTTTGAGCAGGAATTTGTTAAAGTGTATATTGTGAAAGAACAAATTGTTGTAAGGGAATGTGTGTAACAGATTGTCTGGCCATTATCATATTCCTGTTTGTGAAAGGTTGCTGTGCATGAAAGTGTGCAGCTTTTCCTATGCTACAAAAGTGACTACGCCAGAAAAAATGGTTTCATTGTTTATAAATAGTTTTAGAATACCTGCTAGTTATGAAATGTGCTGGATAGATACAAGGTTTTCTTTTAATCAGTGTTTTGGTCTATACTTTGTGATGCTAAGTTTGTATACACTGTTTTAAAAAAAGACCTATTTAATGTATCACAGTGCTGCTTCACAACATCAGTCTCCCTATCTGGTAAGTTTGTTATAATCACTTGTGTTTCTCCTTTATAGCTAAATGACCACCACCATCGTTATCAACTGACTATGATTAGAACTCCTGTCGACCACACCTTGTAAGGCAAGGGCTGTGGTGTTATGTTTTGGACTATTTGTTGTTCCTCTGCTTTGTTCTATACTTCAGCACTGTCACAAATTGCAGATTATGGATGTCATGAACTAATTCATGGATTAGTTTATCTGCCTTTTGATGTTGTTTCCTTCATTAGAGACCCCATTACCCACCTTTAAGTCACTCATCTGCCTAAAGCTGCTGATACATTCCCAAAATGGCCAAATTACTGTACTTAATCAGTACTTGGTGCTCAGCATTGACCAGACAAAGGCAGTATGTTAACAGATTTTAACTCCTGACCTGACTTCACTACCAAAAACAGTTAAACATTTGCTAAATATTGAAAAGTGACACAGATAAAAGGTTAAGTCACTTATAATGTAGAACTCATACTGTTCTTTTCATGACACTTACATTTTGAGGGTCACAGTTTTGTACTGCTGCCATCTGTCGTGTGCTTCCATCACCTATAGAAAAATGAGCATGATAGGGCCATAGACTTTTCTTCGGAAACAAATTTATTCCTAATAGAATAGTGAACATAGTGTGCTGTGCAGTTTCAATTCACTAACAGATCTGTCTGTCATTGCTTGTGCTGACAGTGAAATGAGAAGATTGCACAATATAAAGTGAGGTCTACTTACCTTGTATGTTAGATCTGGAAGTACAAAAAAACTCCTATAGAGCTGCTGCTCTGTCATTTCAAACCTGTAAATGAAAAGGAGAGAGAAATAACATCAGTAAGATCCTGTGATTTTAAAGGTTTGAATGTAGAGAAATGCAAAGATTAATGCCCTTTAGTCTCCTTAAAGGTAGAAAATGGCTTGAGCAAAGTTAGCAGATGCAGTGGTTTCAATATAAAGAGCAAATGTGTGTATATGTCTGGCCTACGTGTGATTCCAGACCCACAGCAATGTGGTTGACTCTTAACTGCCCTCTGGCAATTAGGGATGGGCAATAAACGCTGCCTGGCCAGCGGCGCCCTCATCCCGTGAATGAATAAAAAAAAAATATAGTGCCTTATTACATCCTCAGAATGTCATAAAGTTTTACAGTCCGTGAATTCCTTCTAAAATGCAGCCAACATTAATACGTAGGTAAACTGGTAGATAATTTCTTCATGAACAATAAATGAATAACTTATCAAATAATCTGCTATTGGTGATTTTGGTACGTAACTGCTACCTGACTAAGCCAACTAACTTGTTAGCTCTCCCTCTACCTTAAAAATATTTCCAATAAATAGTCTTGCAAAATCTTCAGAGAATATTTACAGTGATTATTATGTTCTTCCTTCAAAAAGACACACAAGGTTGTTTGTTAATGTCATGTTAAACCTTAATGTAATCTCCTATTAAATAAATGCTTTACAACTAATAACATAAATTCCACATAAATCTATTTGAGAATGAGAAGATTGAAATCTATTTCTCAGCTATGATTTGAATGTGCACTGGAGCCAGGTATTTTGACTGTTATAGTAAGGTGTGTCCAATGGTGAAGGTAACATGAAAGAATTGATGACCTAGAGTTCAGTAGTCTTGCTCAAGATAGTACCTTCACTAAGAGAGCTACAATAATGATAGGCTGTATATTCATTGAATGTTTATTAGTTAAGTTTTTTTTGCTTCAGTGGTTGAAGATTAATCCCTCTTAAAGGCCTTTATGTTGTTTCAAAGGTTAGAAAAACTACGCAACAAACTTGTGCCGATTTACTCATATGATCCCAGTGAGGATCGTAATGATGTGGAAGAAGAATCTTTAGATCGCAGTGGAGAAGTGAAAGTAAGTAAAATCTATTGAGAATGTATATTTTACCAAGATGAGTTTGATGACTAAAACAGTAGAACCTTAAAGAAAATTTTTTTTTAAATGTACCAGTGAGTAAAGGCAATATTTAATAAGAGGTCAAAACTCCGACTCAGTTTCCAGTTTCTGAGTTTAGCTTATCTCAGGCAGCAGAGGAATTATGCTGCTCGAGTTGGACACATTCCCCTGTGAACAAGGAAAAAGAAAAGTCAGCCAGAGTTCTTGCTTCTGATTGCTATCAAACAGTTTATGGTGGAAAGTGTGCTTGCATGTACTTGGACAGGGATAGGTTGGGATTAGCTTTGATCTCCTCCAAGACTGCTTAGCCTGTGAACACTCTGTGGTTTGGCTTCCACCTGCAGAATAGCCTAATACAAAAACGATAACAGTTCTTGCACATGGAACTATCCTAGATAGAGTAGGGCTTTTCAGGAAATTAGAGAAAATAGAATAGACATCCAGCAAAGAAAAACAAGTCTCAGTAAGCATATTCCATCTTTCTGTCATTCTGTTCTTTATATATTTCACAAATAATACTTTAAGATGTTGACATTCTATAATTGAAAATCATTAGAATGTTGGCACACTGAAAGAAGCCATTTATTTCATTATGTCTGTATTAAATCTTTTACTATACTTCAATTCCAGTGCTTTTTTTTTGTCATTTTTCACCTTGTAAACCTGTGTTAAAATCCTAATACAAATACTGTGAATGCTGGATATCTGAAATAAAGACAAAAATGTTTGGAAATACACAGGTCTGGCAGTCTACATGGAGACAGAAACAGAGTAAACTTTTCCAGTTGATCATCTTTCTTCAGAACGGGGAAAAGTTAGACATATGTCAGGTTTTAAATAGGGTGAAAGCAAAAACAAGTTTAAAATAAGAGTAAGACTGAATGACCGCTGCTTCTTGTGCAATTCTTCTATTGCCTATCTTCTATCAAGGATCTATCAAGTTCTAGCTCTGATTTTTCTTTGTTCTCCCTTACCTAGAAAATATGAAGTTAACTAGCTCTGATGTTCTTATTTGTCCAAGACATTTGTCAAAACATCTTTTTAATTGAACAAGATTTTCCCAAAGTACCTGTGAAAACAACTTAGAATTAGGTACAAAAATTGAATATTTTAATGCACATGCCAATTTTTATGGATAAGATTTTTATGCCTGACTTTCATGGATGTCCATTAATTATGTAATCTATGTTCATTAAATGAAATGGCTATTACCCTAGCAGTGAATGACCTCCATAAGTCCTTGACTTAATGATTAAAACTCTATTGTATTGTTTTCTAGGGCTTTTACATTTGCTGGTCTCCTGGTGTCTTGCACTGTTCTTCAGACAAATAGGTGCTCTGATTATAGGCTGCTTCTCATAACTCTTTTAAATGTTTTTAGGAAATATGGTGACTCGTTCTCATTTCGATTCCGTGGGAAACTTTCTAGTCTGTACTTGCTACCTCCTTATCAATTCATTACAGATTAGAAACAACATATAAGGAATTATGGTTAGATATACCCCACCCACACCCTGGCTGTTAGCCACTGACATGCCTTAAATTGAGCTTTACCCAAATTTGTCTATAAACATAGTTTAGTTGGCCCAAATAGTTCCTGTCATTGTTTACCCTCCATGTGAGCAAATGGTTCTAATCACATTTGCCCACACTGTTCCCATATCCCATCACCCCTTTTCCTTCAACCAACTATTCAATCTAATCTTAAATGTTGACATAGTTTCTGTCTCAACCACTGACCCTACAAGTCAATTCGACCAGCTCAACTTTCAGTGTCAGAAGTTTCTCCTGCCCTTTGTTCTAAATCTATTATATTTAATCTTGAGTATGTGGCCCTTCATTCTTAACTGCTCAACTACAGGCAGCAATCTGTCTGGCAACATGTATGGAGGGAGAAACAGAGTTGACATTTGGGTCTGTGACTTTGCATCAGAACCGAGTATTTCAAGTCTTTCTTAGTGTTTTCTTGTGCTCATTTATGATTATAAAATAAATACGATACGCTGAAATACTTAGTTTTCAACTCATTATGCAACAATATAAGGATTTGTTATAACATTAAAATGTTTGCTTGTTGTTTGGTGGTTTAGTGATTCAATTTGTCTTTGCATGTCAACAAAAACCGATTACCCAGTCATTATCATATTTGCTGCTTGTGGGAGTTTGACGTGTGCATTGTATTTCCTACATTACCACAGTGGCTATACTTAAAAGTATTTCATTACCTACACAACATTCTGGTATGCCCTCAGTTTGTGAAAGGCAGTATATAAATTTAAGTTATTTTTTAAAGTAAGCTTCACCATAAGTCTTTATTCTGGATCTGTCACTGTCTGTTGTGTCATACAAACGTATGAGTTAGGAGCTGAAGTAAGCCACTTGGTCCCTTGAGCTTGCTCTGCTATTCAATATGATCATGGCTGACCTGTTTTTGTTTCACATTCCAAGCTACTCCTGATAACCTTAGATTTTTGTTAGGAAAGGAATCAATCTACCATAGCCTTAAGTATTCAATCAACCTGCCTTCACTATTTTCTGTGGCAGAGAATTCCAAAGTTGCGCAGACAGTAAAGCTCTTATCACCTATGCCTTTCAAGGGTGACCCCTAATTTTTTAAACCAGTGTTGTTCAGTTCTGGACTAACCCACCAGATGAAACTTCCACTTTGTCAGCAACTAACAGGTAATATCTAACAAATTTGATTGAAATCTTCAAGAAGGTGATTTGGTGTGTAGTTGGGGGCATTGCAGTTGATGTAGTCAACATGGACTTTCAAAGACTTTTTGACAAGGTCTCACCTAGGAACAGGTTAAGAAGCTAACAGCCCATGGGATCCAGAGCAATTTGGCAAATTGGATCCAAAATTGACTTAGTGGCAGGAGGCTGAGAATGATAATCAAAGGGTTTTTGTGACTAAAAGGTTTTGTCCAGGGTGTACTGCAGGTCTCAGTGCCTGGGTTGTTGCCATTTGTATTGTGCATTAATGATCCAACATGAATGTAGGAGATGTAGACCAGTAGGTTTGTAGATGGCACAAAAAGTGCTGGTATGATAAATAGCAAGGAGGAATGCCTTAGACTTCAGGACAACATAGACACCCTGGTGAGGTGGGCAGAACAGTGGCAAATGGAATTTAATCCATTTAAATCCAGAAAAATGTGAGATGATACATTTTGGAAAGACCATCATGGCAAGGGAATCCATGATAAATGGTCGGACTCTAGGACATACAAAGAATAAAGGGATCTTGGCATCCTTGTCAACAGATCCTTGAAGGCAGCAGGACAGGTAGATAAGAATCCCAAAAAGGCATTTGGGATTCTTACCTTTATTAGTTGAGGCATTGAATGTAAGAGCAATAATGTTATGATGGATCTGTTAAGGTATTAATTACATGCTGTAAAACTCTATCATCATCCAAGATCCTATATACTTTCATCAAGCCTTTCCACATTCTTCTAAATGCAGGTCCAGTCTGTCCAACGTTTCCTCATAATGCAACCTGCTCATTCCAGGTACCCATTTAGTAAATTTGTTCTTAACTATCTCCAACACATTGATATTCTTCTTGAATAAGGAGACCAAAATTGAACACAGTATTCAAGATGTGCTTTCACCAATGCCCTGTATAAGTGAAGCATTATATCCTGCACGTACAAGTTGGTACAGTGTGGAGCTGGAGGAACACAGCAGGTCAGGCAGCATCAGCGGAATAGGAGAATCGACGTTTTGGACCTAGACCTTTCTCAGGACTGGGGAAGGGGAAGGGAGCTGGAAATAAATAGAGGAAATGGGGTGAGGCTGGTGGAAAGTAGGTGGGATGGTGACAGGTGGATGCAGGTAGAGGTAGTGGGGATTGATCAGTGGGAATGGTGGGGCAGATAGGTGGGGAAGGAGATGGAGATGTTGTGTCACATCAAGGAGGCGGGGATGAGAGGGAGGGTTGGACATGGGGTGAGGCCAGGGGTGGGGAGATTTTGAAACTGTGAATTCTATGTTTAGGCCATCAAGCTGTAGGGTCCCAATGCGGAATATGAGGTATTATTCCTCCAGTTTGCGTGTGGCGTCATTGTGGCACTGGAGGAGGCCCAGGATGGACATGTCACCCAGGGAGTGAGAGGGGGAGTTAAAATGGTTAGCAACCAGAAGGTGTTGTTGATTACAGCTTATGGAGTGCAGGTGCTCTGCAAATCTATCACCGAGTCTACGTCTGGTCTCACCTATGTAGAGGAGGCCACATTGAGAGCAACGGATATAGTAGACCAAGTTGGAGGATGTACAGATGAACCCCTGTCAGATATGGAAAGTTTGTCTTGGGCCTCGAACGGAGGTGAGGGGGAGGTGTAGGGGCATGTGTAGCACCTCTTGCGATTGCAGGGAAAGGTGCCCAGTGTGATGCGGTTGGTGGGGACTGTGGAGTGGACGAGGGAGTCACGGGGTGAGCGGTCCCTATGAAATGCAGATAGGGTGGGGAGGGAAATATCTCTTTGGTGGTGGAGTTGGATTGTAGGTGGATGTACATTCAATTTCTACTGTAATAAAGGATTGCATTCTAATTAGCCTTCTTAATTTTTTGCTGATCCTGCATAATAACTTTGCATAATTCTTACATTAGAGCACCTAGATCTCTCTGCACCTTGAAATCGCTATCATTGCTTGCTATATGACTATAACTGACAACAACTGTCAGTTCCTACTTTCCATTCAATTCTCCTCTTGGAAAATGAATCTGTATAGAGAACAATAGATGCATTGAGTTATTATACAATTGCATCAGTTGCCATTGTACAAATGTTGGAATAAGTTTACAGCCTTGAAATTGCACCCACATTTTTTATATAGCTCAGTAGTTAATTGGCCAATGTGTTACTACACCTGAAGTGTTTTAAAACTATGGATTTTTTTATTATGATTTTAAATTTTCTGCATTAACCTTAATTTTTTGCATTCCATCTCTACCAAAACTGGTCATTATTGAGATTATCAGAGATAGTAAGAACTGCCGATGCTGGTGTCAGAGATAACACAATGTGGAGCTGGAGGAACACAGCAGGCCAGGCAGCATCAGAGGAACAGGAAAGCTGATGTTTCGGGTCGGGACCCTTCTTCAGAAAACCCTTCTTCAGCTTTCCTGTTCCTCTAATGTTGCCTGGCCTGCTGTGTTCCTCCAGCTCCACACTGTTATTACTGAGATTATTCCTTCCCACCTCCTTTCATGTTAAAACTATTCACTGTCAATTTTTAAAAATAACTTTTCTATCTTGTCTGTCAACATTTTTTAGTTTTTAAAATCTTCGTTTTTGTTTCAGGATAATCATGAATCTTCAGATGAGAAAGCAAGCAGACTGAATGATAGCCATGTCTCCACTTCAGATACTGGCAATGTGCTTTGAACCAAATATTAGCAACCAAGATGCAGGTGAATCAGAGTTTCTGAATTTATACTGTAAAAGTATCCATGAGTCGTAAAGTCATACAGCACTGATACAGACCTTTCAGGCCAACCATAATTCCAAACTAAACCAGTCCCACCTGCCTGTGCTTGGCCCATATCCCTCCAAATATTTCTTATTCGTGTACTTATCCAAATGTCTTTTAAACATTGTAATTGTACCAGCATCCACGACTTCCTCTGGAAGTTCATTCCACACTTGAACTACTCTGTGTAAAAAAAAAAAAATTTGCCCCTCGTCTTTTTTAAATCTTTCTCCACTCACCTTAAAAATATGCTCCCTAGTCTTGAAATTTCCCACCCTAGGGAAAAAAGGTCCTGCCATTCACCTTATCTATACCCCTCATGATTTTATAAACCTCTGTAAGGTCACCTCTCAATCTCCTCCACTCCAGTGAGAAAAATCCCAGTCTATCCAGTGTCTCCTTTATAACTCATACCCTCCATTCCGGGCAACATCGTGGTAAATCTCTACTGAGCCCTCTCTAACTTAATAATATCCTTCCTATAACAGGGCACCTGAAGCTGCACGCAGTATTCCAGAAGAGACCTCACCAAGGTCCTGTACAACCTCGATATGATTTCCCAACTCTTATACTCAAAGGTCTGAGCAATGAAGGCAAGCTCGCTAAATGCCTTCTTAACCACCCTGTCTACATGCAATGCAAACTTCAAAGAATTATGTGCTTAAACCCCTAGGTCTCTCTGTTCTACAACACTACCCAACACCCTACATTTAATTGTTTGTTTTTACCAAAATGCAATACCTTGTATTTATTCAAATTAAACTTTATCTACCACTCCTCAGCCCATTGATCCAACTAATCAAGGTCACCTTGTAATCTTAGATAACCTTCTTCACCGTCCACTGTACCAACAATTTTGGTTTCATCCACAAACTTACTAATCATGCCTTCTATATTCTCATCTTGTATCATTTATATAAATGATCAACAAGAATGAACCCAGCACCGATCCCTGTGGAACATCACTTCTAACAGACCTCAAGTCTGAAAAATAACCCTCCACCACCACTCTCTGTCTCAATACTTAGTTGTAGATATACTTGAAAATCATTACTTTTTGTTGCAATTTATGCAATTGTTAAATTATTGAATTATTGATCCTTCATATAGGAGCTATTGACTTGCCTCTCCTGGCCAAGTTATTCCAATGCAGCTATGGCACTGGAACCTTCCTGACAATGCAAAAAATTATTCAGGTATCCACAAAAATAGAGGACAAATCTGAACTGTCAAATCTCCATCTTGTCATCCTTTCCTAATAATTAGCCAATTGATGGAGTCATCAATAGTGCTATTAATTGACCCCAATATGCCAATTAGCTGCTTGCTGATGTTCACTTTAGACTCTCATGAACCTGAAAAGGGGAGCTACAAGGGAATAGGTACAGGAAGGGAGGATGTGGCAGCAGAGGAATATATAGAGGTTTACACAAAAGGTAAATGGTGTTGATAGAGAAAATGTGGAATATAGGAAGAAAAGGGGTCAGACGAGCAATGAAGAAACAACTGCGTGAATGAAAAGTTATGGAAGAGAGTGTGGAAGGAGAAAAAGAAGAGGAAAGAACTAATGCAGGGGAGGGTAATTATGAATAGAATGGAATGGGAGCAGTGGGGATGGTAAGGAGCAGGGATGAAAGCCCAAATGTTCAGGCAATGAATGGGTGGTTGGAAGAGAAGGAATTGGGAAAGAGGGTGTGCAGAAAATGGGGGGGGGGGAGTGAAAGAGGAAAGATGTAGAGAAATATGAGAGATATAAAAGGAGCACAGAGAGATGAGCTAAGATTGGTAAGGCAAGAGAGGAAAAGAAAAAAGTGAGGAGTGTAGGAGAAATCAGGGAGAGACTGGAATAGAGAAAAG
The DNA here is from genome assembly GCF_021869965.1 of Rhincodon typus. Taxonomy (NCBI): domain Eukaryota; kingdom Metazoa; phylum Chordata; class Chondrichthyes; order Orectolobiformes; family Rhincodontidae; genus Rhincodon; species Rhincodon typus. Next base: position 36,012,618 of record NC_063349.1, read on the forward strand.
AGAATGACAGCATAGAGAGCGAGAGGTGATAGTGGCTGGGGAGCTATAATCAGAAGGACATTTGGTTTGGAATTTGGAAAGTTGGGAGCAAGGATGGTCAAGATTTGAAAAATGTAGCTTGGGAAGGAAATCTTTCAAAATCAAGCTTATTTGAGCAGGGTTGTTCACAGAACTGAAAATTTGCTGTTGAGTGCTGGAATGGGAAGGTAGGGAAAAGGCTGATTGCATAGTGCTCAAAATACACAGGAGCACAGTCAAACTCACTCCTGAAAGTGGCCAGGTTGGCCCAAAAACTGAACCATGGAAATGATTGATCAGAAAAAAGTTAATGCCATGACTGAAAAGTTTTGATAGGAGCTGCTGCACCAAATCAAAGACTGGTTCAAATGCAGGAGGGAAACAGACTGTGACTGAAGGAGCAGCAAGTGGTCAAGTACTGGGGTTAACAAGGCTTGTGAAACTTAGGGAGCTGAGACAGCAGAGCAAGGCCAGTGAGAAAGAGTGGGGAAGGGGATGGGTCAAGGCGTGGGGGAAGGTACTGCTGGGCAAGGCCTCGGGTTTGGAGCAGCCATTTTGCTTGGGTGAGGTCACTATAAGTGAGAGACTACTGGGCAAGGAAAGAAGTAGGTGGCTTTGAGCAGGTGGGGTGTGGGGGAAATGGTAGGAAGTGAGTAGCTGCTAAGGGAGAGACAGAGAAAACCTGCAAGGAGATCCTGTCAACAAATACCTAGCAGACTGGGATCCAGGAAAACTTGAGCTCACTGATTACATTTTCATTGCACAGTAATGTGCACTATGTGAAGTATGTCCACTAATAAAAGAAAACTTCTGTTGCTACCTGTGCCAATTTAAAACTGATATCTATGAAATTGAAGCTTACCTTATGGTTTAATGGCAGGTTGGTAGTTGAGGATATGGATGAATTCTTCTGCTTCTCAGAGTCCAAATGCCCCATATGTCAACACAAATACAGAAGGTAATATTACTAAAAGTAAAATGCTGCAGATGCTGAAAATCTGAAATAAAAACGAAGTGCTGGAAAAACTCAATAGGCCTGGCAACTTCTGTGGCGAGAGAAGAACAAAGTTAATGCTTTGGGTCAGATATGACTGAGTTCTGAAGAGGCTATACTGGATGCAAAACATAAACTCTGCTTCACTGTTCACAGAAGGTGCCAGACCTGCTGAGTTTCATCCGCACTTTGTTTTTATTTCAGGTAATGTTGCTACCTGACTGCATCTCACCTAATGAAGAAGTTAGTGGGAATAAAATAGTAGCTTTGAGGAAATCAAGAAGACTCCTTGATAATCAATTATTTTGACCCCTGCTATACAAAGCAAAAGGGAATATAAAGTAACAGAGGCTCAGTTTAAATGAGGCTGAAAAGACCAGTTTGCCATTGGATGAACACCACTGTAATACTTTGGGTTGAGGATAGGAATTAATTGAATAGGTAAAATTCAACAGATTGGTAGACACCACATTTAGCAGAACTTGTGGTTAAAGTGGAGTGATTCCAGGATTTGACTGTCAATTGGTGCTAATTTAAAGTAAAATTCATTTCTTATTTTTATGGCAGGGATGGACTGCAGAATAAAATTAAGCTTTAACATGATGCACATCTTGCTGCAGTAATTGAATTGATGCAAAGCTACATAGCAATGAATCTTAGGAGTGACAATGAAAGGTGAATAATGTAAGTTGACTGACAGTCATGCAGTGTTAGCATTCAATTTAATTTAATTATCCACATTCCAATTGTGACACTGCACTTCAGAGCTTCTTCATTGATTATAAAGTGCCTTGGGATATCCTGAGGTGCTAGATAAATGCACTTTCTCACTTTTTGTTTCTTTAACTTGACCTGCGTGGACATACAATTAATTATTAAAATGTTGCAACCACTCACCTTTTTGATACATAACCTGTGGTACATTACCGGGAAAGTAAATATACAGCCCATAGCTGTGTATTTTTCGACTGATATACCTGTGTTTTGTTATGACCTTATAGCTGCTTTAGCATCTTTGCCAACACCTTTTTGTAAGACCCCACTATGGCTTATTTGGTGATCATAGCTGGTGTAGCATCAGAACAACAACATTGGTTTTACTCCCTGGTCTAGGGAGGGAAGGCATCAGTCATGGTTTTTGTACCTGGTTATTGTTAAATGGCCATTGCTGGATAGTATACATATATGAATATCTTGAAAGAATAGGAATTGGCACAGCAGTAATATCCTACTGTCTGGAATAATGCATGAGGACTAACTATTCTGCAAAATGTTAACCTGTATAAGTCATCTCTTTCAGAAGACAGTGTATACAACGTTAAAACAAAACAACTCTTTGTAGAAGGCTTTTTCCAGAACTGTCTCAGTTTAGGAAATTTTAGAATTGATAATCCCATAATCCAGTATTTGGTATTGCTTTCCATAACAAATGTGTTGCCTATGACTATGTAATTTGATCTGTGAAAGAATGTTTTAAAAAATAGAGTTGGTTTATGGATATGCTCATATGGTCAAGCTTGATCAATAATAAAAAATAATTTGGTGCTTTTGAAAACACTAATTCTGATGTACATCTTAGGTTAATCTTCTGGTCATTAGAGGCTGTATGTGATATATCAAGTTATTAGATTCTGTTTACCTGTATGTTTTACATATTGCAAAATATTGCATACAAGATTGCGCATCTAAAGTAAAAAAGGTTTTCTACTTTATTAAAAAGATTAAATTACAATGTTTCCAATGGCTCACCAAGACAATGCAATGAGTAGCTGAGATATCCAATCTGCTATCTTTAATTGATTTTGCAATTATACAGGACATTGGTGAGGCCACTTTTAGAATACTGGATTCAATTCTGGTCTCCCTACTATAGGAAAGATGTTGGTAAACTTGAAAGGGTTCAGAAAAGATTTACAAGGATGCTGCTGGGACTGGGGGGTTTGAGCAATAGGGAGAGGCTGAATAGGCTGGGGCTTTTTTCCCTGGAACATCGGAGGCTGAGGAGTGACCTTATAGAGGTTTATAAGATCATGAAGGACATGGAAGAGAGAATAGCCAAGGTCTTTTTCCCAGTGTCAGGGAGTCCAAAACTAGGCAGCATAGGATTAAGGTGAGAGGGGCAAGTTTTAAAAGGGTCCTGAGGGCAACATTTTCACTCAGAACATGGTATGTCTGTGGTATGAACTGCCAGAGAAGGTAGTGGAAGCTGGTACAATTACAACATTTAAAAGTTATCTGGATGGGTATTTCAATAGGAAGGGTTTAGAGGGATATGGGCCAAATGCAGGCAAATAGGACTAGATCAGTTTAGGATATCTGGTTAGCACAGACGAGTTGGTCCAAAGTGTCTGTTTCTGTGCTGTATGACTCTATAACTCGGGGGAAATAGGGGATGCTACTATTGGTTTTAGTATCTTTGCATTAAGATGGAAAAGTCAGTTGAGGTCTACATTCGCTGTAGGCCTTGTTTCCATTGCATGAAGTTCTGTGGCCCACATGTGGCAATGTTCCCTGAAACTGGAAGTCAGTCTGTCAGCATGCCAGCTTCCCCTGCTGGGTGTGTTTGTGTGAATGTCACACAAAATCAAAATTGAGCTCGTTTGACCCAATTGTTTGGCAACACAATTGCTAGGGTTGCAAATACATAGCAACCATTTTGTATGGAACTACTGTTAAATGGCAGCTCTGACACTATTTTTGCATGTAAGTAGTTTTTACCTAAGATTAAAATGCCTTTGTATATGTGTGTGGTATTACAATATATTTATCTCATTTCACAGGTGCACGAAATGAAAAACAATGTTTGAATATTTGAACTTTACTGATGCTGTTGCTACATAACAGATCACCTGGTAAAATCATCTCGAAACTCTTGGTAGAACTAAACAGCTACAAGAATAACTATTTTTACAATGGTTTTTGAATTAAAATGCCAGATTTTGGCACTGTATTTGTTGCAAAGCTGGATCTTTCAACTATATATTTGTGTCTTGAAATAATGTACAAGTAAACCGAAGAAATGGAGATTAATTGTATTAGATTTTGCTTTTCTTGTGTATATTTGTGTTTGAAAATGCGTGTGTATTTTGTTTACTTCAGACAGAGTTTGTGGCAATATTTGGTGAAATCTTCTCTGGATCAAGTGGAGTGTTTAGAGATCTATCCTGAAGACATGTGGGCACAATTCCTTGAATGAATGTTTCCATTGATTTGCTTATATCTGAAGGTGCTGAAACTGGTGAAATCTGGCGCTCAGACTAGGAATTTATTTGTAAATATGATTCTAAATCTACACATCTCAGTTTCAAAGATGACAAAACATAGAGCAGGGAACAAGAGTGCAAATAGGAAATGAGTAGTTTTGTCAGATAGATTATTGTAGTTTCTGGGCCACAAGTGACATAAGGTCATAGTTTGGATATGCCATTTATCACTGATATCTAAATTTACTTCCATATGTCCCTTAATAAGATGTGCACATTTCAATTCCCTGTAAGACATGACAGTTATGTCATTCTGTGCAATCTCTCCAATGAGATGTGCAATTCCATTAAATTTGTGCCATTCCACTTTTGAATCAGTGAACTTTTGATCATTTATTCACAATCTAACTAAACATGCCTTTGTGCAGAAAAGAGATTTTGCATGCGTCAGTATGGTCAAACGTGCATGGAATAGAACATGTTCTAAAAGCCACATAAATACAATAAAGACTGAAATGAAGCATGTAATTGAATCATATGAGATGCTTTATTAAGACATATAGTAATATAAACAAAAAATACATTGGATGTAGGGTGGTGCTTCGGGTATTCAATTTGTTAAACTCAGTAATTATGCAGCTTCTGAATTGTATCACTTATTACCACATTGAATGTAATCAAAACCAATAACATCTTTTTTTAATAAGTCACCTTTTGTGGTTTTATGTCATTACCAATGGATTTAAATAGAAATGTTTATTTTAGAGGTCATTTTCATGTTCTTCATTAGAACTGTAAACATGCTTGACAAGCTGAATGGTCTACTCCTGTTCTTACATTTCTAATTTCCTGGTCTTGACCAAGGTTAGCAAAGGACATCACACTTGGACTCTGTTCCCCCAGACTAGTTACAGCCATGGCTTCTGCTTACTATCCATTTGGTTTACTAGAAAATACTCACAGGTGTGTGAATATCTGTTAATTAAAGGATTCATCTTGGTTGCGAAACTGAAAGGTATTCGATGACCACAGAATAATCCATAAGATACAAAGAAATTCCACTTGAAGTCCACGTTTAAAACGCATATGAATTACAAGGAGCAGAGAATGGCCAACAGTGGATATGTCTGCATTGACAATGTAAAACACAATTAATACATGACATTAATGTGAGCCAGTGCTTTCAAAGGAAGGAGAAAATTGAGGTTGGATAGGTTATAGGGGATTGTTATTTAATTATCAGGTTGGGTGATTTGTGAGCAACATTTCAAAAAGTCCATCATCATCTTGGTATATATTACTGTTTGCACAACTTCAAGTTCCACTCTGAGTTATTTGAAAGGTTTTGGTTGTTGGTAGTGGGAAAAAGAAGATGCATGCAGAAAGATCTTACAAGATGTATCTAGGTAATTATTCAAGCCAGCATGTTTATTAGTTTGTTTATCATTTTGGCTGCATATAGAATTAGATTTTACTGGACAGACACATGCCATTTGGCCCACTAGGTCTGAGCTGGTATTCATGCTCAAAATTAATCTCCTTCCAACCAACTTCCTCTAATCAACAAGTGGAATTCAACGCCCTTCCCTGTAGCACGTTTGTTTGTGTGAGGTTATTTAGTCAGGAAGGAGGTTAGTGGATAGAGACACTGCACTGTCATACAGTTCCAGCGTTACATTGCCTGCTTTTGTATGCTGTATCTTCCAATAAAGGATGAAAATCCATATTGTTATGGATCAGACCAAACCCCTTCAAATATATCAAGGAGATAGCCTAGACCCTAACTTTTTCTTAGTTAAAGGCAACTGTAAGGTGCTGTGTTCCAGATATAATTGGATTGTTTATATTTTTTAGTTTTAAGCAAAAAAACTTATTCTTACCCTATATCTAAAATACAAACAAAAGAAAGAAAAATTGGAATAACTTAACTATATTGGAAAATGTAGCAGAATAATAGATTATTTAACTACTAAACAGCAACTGTTCCAATACAGTAACATTCTGTAAACACCCACTTGTCAAAGGCATATTCAGTAAAACAGATTGTCTTACATGTAATACTAGCAACAGAGAGAACTCCAGCTTTTAGCTGTAGCAAAGGGAGAGAGAGAGAGAGAGAGAGAAAGCAGCTTTTTCAACCAGCTTCCAAAACCCAATAACAGCTTCTGAAAGCTAAAGTAAAACCCTGGTTCTCTGGGAGCCTGACTCCACCCATTCATGCAGCTTCTATTGTTCTAACTTAAAAAAAAAACTCAAGGCCTCAAAAGGTGTTTACTTTATTGGCTTGGAGCAGATTGCTTACCACCTCTGTCTCAACCTTTCTTCATTAAAAAAAACACAGGACAAAATACACCTCTTAAAGTCATAGTATTGTCACAATGTACTTTCTTTACCACCTTATCTATCTGCCCTACCCACGGAACCTGTGGGCGTTCACTCCAATTTCTGTAATTTTCTCTACCCCTCTCAATATCCTGCTGTTCATTGTGTATTTTCCAGCTTTGATTTTTCCTCCCCAGTGCATCACCTCACAGTTCTCCAGATTGAAATCACCTAGCAACATCCTTGTAAATCTTTTCTGAACCACCTCAAGTTTCACAACATCCTTCTTATTGCAGGAAGACCAGAATTGCATGCAGTATTCCAAAAGTGCCCTAACCACTATCCACTCTCAAGGAACAATGAACCTGCACTCCAAGGTCTCTTCTTTCAGCAAGGCCCCCAAGGATCTCACTATTAAGTGTATAGGTCCTGCCCTGAGTTGCCTTTCCAAAACGCAGCTCTTCACATTTATCAAAATTAAATTCTATCTGCCACCCCTCAGCTCATTGGCCCATTTGATCAAGATCCCATTGTACTCTAAGGTAACCTTCTTTGCTGTTCACTACACCTCTGCAAACTTACTAACCATACCTTGTACATTCACATCCAAATCATTTATATAAATGACGAAAAGCAGTGGACCCAGCACCGTTCCTTGTGGCACACCACTGATCACATTCCTCCACCGTGAAGAGCAACCCTTCGCCACCACCCTCTGTCTTCTACCTTCGAGTCAGTTCTGTATCCAAATGACTAGTTCTCCCTTTATTCCATGTGATCTAACCTTGCTAACCAGGCTACCATGCGGAACGTTGTCGAACCCCTTACTGAAGTCCATGTAGATCACACCCATTGATCTGTCCTCATCAAACCATTTTGTTACTTCTTCAAAAACCTCAATGGTTTTATAATCAATACATAGGACTCTTAATATATTAGATTCTGAATGTATTCTATATAAGTAAAGCAACCATGTATTTTGCAATACCATTTTTAATCTCTTTCAATTTTTATATGGTTAACAAAATAAATAATTAGCTGTCTGATCAGAATTCATTGTCCCTGTAACTAGAATATATGTTCAAAAGTGTTCTAAACAAACAGGTATATTACTTTGATAATTCAGAGGTTTTTGTTAATTATAGAATTCCTACAGAGTGGAAAGAGGCCATTCGGCCCACTGAGTCTGCACCAACCCTCTGAACAGCATCCCACCCAGCCCCGACTACTACCTCATCCCTACACAAACTCCACACAAACACCCAAGGCTGGAATTGAATTCAGGTCCCTGCCACTGTGAGACAGCAGTGCTAACCACTAGCCACCGTATAATGTGAGCAATACAGACCTTAAAGATTTGGTTTCCTATTGCTATGCCCATTGCCATGAGAATTAAGCTCACGTTTTCTATTGATTCAGAAATAATTCCTTTAAATGTTTTATTTTACAGCACAGTATTTTCAGGGAAATTAGGAAGAAAAGGGGTTTGAAGCAGAAAGGTAATTAAGATGCGAATGAATTAACTTCCTGCAGTAAATAATGCACATATCATACTAACTATGTTTTCGCCGGTCCCGGGTATCCAGCAGAAGGTCTTTCTCTGTGGCTTGTGTAGTAAGAGCTAACACCTCCCCCACACCGCTCTCCACCACCACCCCCCCCAACCCCGCCACTCCCCACCATCTGGCCCAGACATGAGCAACCACCAAGATTTCATTCTGAAACAGGTCCAGTGTGAAGTAAGGACAAAACTCAAAGTCAGGCAGCATCTGCGGAGAGAAACAGATATAAGTATTTAAATTGATGACCTCTTATCAGAACCGAAGAGAAGTGCTAGACCTTTTAAATCAGTAGAAAGTTGAAGGAAAGGAAGGGACCTGGAAGATGACATAAGAAAAAAAAATGCATCTGTGATCCATGCAGGGAAGATCTGCAAAGTCTTTATTGAAGGGAAAGTTCTGAGTGTTTTATTGAGGGAAAATTTATGCTGAAGATAATTAGAAGCCTTCTTAAAATCAGGTCAGCTAGCTAACTGGATAAAGCCTGACATTGAATGACCTTTATTTTGTATCATGCTGTAAGGATCACTTTAACAGATTAAAGAAAGGCAGTACAATATGCTTACCTTGCTGTAATATAAAATGGTTTAATTTAAATACAAACTTGTGAACAAGAGTAAGCCATTTAGCTATGGGATTCTGTTCCAACATTCAATAAGATTTGTTATCAATAGTTCAGGTCATAACCTAACTTCACACACCTGCCTGTGTCCCTTATCTTTAAAGGCATTTAGATAACAAAAATCTATCAATCACAGAATTAAAATTTACAATTAATCCAAACATTTAAAGTTTAAATATTTTAACTGAGAATTAAGCAGTGCAGCACTTGACTGCAATCTTTATCTATTTTTACTACCTTAATGTCACTTTATGTTGATTTATTACTGTAGGAAATCTCAGATGATTTGGAAGTCTTTGAAATATCTTTAGACCTGGCTTACTGATTAAATGGTTCCTACATTCTGAAGTGCAATGTCCTAAAAATAATGATGTAGTATGGTTAAGGTCTCTGAGGTAAAGATCTGTTCTTTCCAAATGTTAAGGGCCATAACTTGGTTCATAAGTTCTTAAAATAGTTTCCTGAAAAAATTGGCATTATGACCTCTGTCTTTCTGAATAACCTGCATTTTTATCCTCTCCTTTTCCCAATTCATTCAATTTAGCAGCTACTCTAGCTTTTCCTCCTCAGCAAGATATTCCATAGTGGCCCTCTGCTCAGTAATTCACTGGTCATGCACAGTTAAGGTTTCCTCCAGTCCTATAAATCTTTGTTGGGTCTGTGTCAGAGTGATAGTAAGAACTTGCACATCAGCACATCAGCTCCTAAAATGCTAACACTCAAAATCTGCCTCAGGGATAACATATCCCTGGTGCACACCACCATGAGTTTGACTGCTGATCCATACTAAGGAAAATGGCATGCAGCCAACTGGGTAGAAACACGGTTGAGACTATATCATGCTGAGCACTCTGAGTGCTGTTGTTATGCTAGCTGTGCTGTGTTCTGTGGGAATTACCCCTTTTTTCATTGAATAAGCATCTTTGCTATGATTTGTACATTCATATAAACATCAGGAAAGGTAGTTACTTATTAAAAAAAACTAGCAATTCAGTGGCCTTGAATACAGCAAAGTATTAGCGAATGCCAAATCACTTCACTTCACTAGAAGTCCTTCAAAGCATTATTCAAGGATAGGGAAATGCTGCCGTATGTTCGACCACCAATGTACAGAGTCAATGAATGAGAGAAGTGCTTCAGTAAGTTATCAGTAAGCGAGTTATTTATCTCAGTTGTCTTTTTTGGGAATGTACTGAATCAGGGCCAAATGTGCATTTTATAGGAACAGCTGGTTGGACATTAGCATTTTCTTAGATTATGGATCATTATTATAAAATGCCTGAAAATTAACTATATAAATATATTTAACCCAGTGTGAAGGCTTTTCCTATTTTCACATCACATGGTGTCAAATGAGCTTGTTTAATGCAATTAGATTTATTATTCAGTTTTGCGAAGATGGATTTGCAAATTTGGTGTGGGAACGGGCTATTTGGTCCCTAAAGCCTGCTCCATCATTTGACAAGTTTTTTGGCTGTTCTAATTACGGAAGAACTTACTTGAAATATTTCATAATGCTCATCAGAGATACATTCCTTGAGAATAAAGTACACTAGGATGCCCAATGAAGGAAGTCAAAGATAGTATCAAGTTGAAAGAAAGAGCATACAATTCTGTAAAGATTAGTTGCAGGTCAGAGACTGGACAGACTATAAAAACCAGCAAAGGATGACAGAACAAGGAGTGAGAATTTAAAACAAAAATTTAAAGCTGTCTTCACTGTTGAAGTACAAATGAAATCCCAGAAATGGTCAAAGCAAAAAGGTAGCCAAAATCTCTCATAGCAAAAATGCTAGAATCTATTATTGGCAAAGTTATAGCAAAGCACTTAGAAAATCTTAATGCCATCAGACAAAGCCAACATAATTTTATGGAAGGGAAATCGTGTTTGACTAATTTAGTACAACACCTTAAAGAAGTAACATGCAAATTTCAGAAAGGGAAACTTGTAGATGTGGCGTTTTTGGTTTTCTAAAAGACATTTGACAAGGTGCAATATCAAAATGTTATTAAACAGAGTAAGAGCATGGATAGTAAACTGATTTCCACCAGGAAATAAGAAGTAGTGACAAATAACTAATTTTCATGTTTGCAATATGTAATTGATAGAGCGCACAAGGATCAGTGCTCAGGGCTCAACTACTTGCAATCTAAATTAACAACTTGAATGAAAGGACAGAAGCAAGAGGCCAGGATTGAAGGAGTGCAAAGATCCCAGAAGGTTTTAATTCTGGGGAAGGTTAGAAGATAAGGAGTGCTGAGACCAAAGAAATATTTGAAATGCAAAATGAGAGTTTGAAGTTGTAGACAAATCAGAAGCCAATCCAAGTTAGCAAACACAGGGGAGGGGAGAATGGGTGAATCTTGTGCTGCCACCAGGACAGGGAAGCAAGGCAGGTGGGGGAATTGTGTGAGAGGTCAAAGGTCAGATTCTGCAAGCAGGATGAAAGTTTGCAATTAAGTTCTTAGAACTTTAATGGAGGGCAAGCTTTCAAACATTGGAACATTTGCATGTCATGCATGCTCATTAGGAAGATCATTTGTCAGAATTAAATTCCACATCCTAATTAAGTTTTTTTTGTGAGCGAGTAATGCAGCAGATGAGGTGCAGTATTTGCTGTACATTTGAGTGAGTTTTGTCTTCTTTGGTGAATGTTCATTTACACCTTGCAATGATCGAGGTTGGCTAGTGGCTGTCGCCTTGCATAAAGCATGAAAGTTGACCAAGGGATGGAGCCTGGAGTGTAATAGTCATGGGTCAGGAGACTGGCTAAGGGTGTAAATCTGCTGGCCAGGAGAGGCTGGCTAACTATGGAAATGTAGAAGATCCATAAGGTTTAACTGCAGCCGTCTACTCAGAACCCAAATGATACTCCAGGCTTGTAATAAGCGAAAGCCTTTCTGCCATTTAAATATGGCACAAGGGTTGTCAAGGGTAAAGGTGGGGATGCAACTTTCTCTCTGTCCCTGCTGCAAGATTTACCAAGCTACACCTGCACGTATGTGCAATACACTGAGAACAAAGTAATTGTGTGAGAAAGGTCAATCCACCCATGAGCAGAAAAGACACTTGTACACTCACAACCAAACTCCAAACATGTACAGGAAGATTCTATCAATGTTTCAGTTAGGGTATAGGCAACAGGGTTTGGATGAGTTCAGGTTTGTAGAGGGTGAAACGTGTAAAGCCAGCTAGTAGAGTATTAGAATTGCCAAGTCTAGAGGCAAAAACCATCTCTGGGTTAGAGAATTCTAATGATTTAGAAGTTTTAGTGAAGAAATTTCTCAGAATCAGTGCTAAATAACTGATCCTTTATTCTGAAACTGTGCCCCCTGTTCTAGATTCCGCAATCAGGCAAAACATATTCCCAGCATCTATCTTGTCAAGTGCTGTAATAATTTTATACGTTTCAGTTAGATCACCTCTAATTCTTCTAAACTTAAGGGAATATAAACCTAGTCTATCTAATCACTCCTCATAGAGTCCGTCATCTAAGAACCAATCTAGTGAAACAAAAATGCTGGAAGTCACCAGCAGGCCTGGTAGCAACAGCAAAGAGAGAAGCACAGTTAACGTTTCATGGTGATAATCTCTCATCGCAACTGGAAAAAGTTAGAGAAGGTTCCTGACCCGAAACATCAACTTTCCTGCTCCTCTGATGCTGCCTGGCCTGCTGTGCTCCTCCAGCTCCACACTGTGTTGTCTCTGACTCCAGCATCTGCAGTTCTTACTATCTCCTAGAGATTTAATATGTTTTAAGCAAGGGGTGGGTAGGACAAAGAAATGCAAGGTCTGCGACTGGGGAGAATTCCGGAGAGATTAAGTGACAAACTTTTGTCTTATAGGGCCAAAGGGAATGATGATGAGGCAATAGAAGAAACAAAGTATCAAAAGATAGGGAGGAAAGCTGTGACTGAAAATCAAAAATAAAGGAAAAACTGACACATTAAAAGAAAAGGAAACAACTGGGATGGGGATGTGGTTTCAGTCTGAACCTGTTGAGTTTATTGTTGTATCTATGAAGTTGTAACATGCCTAATCTAAAGATGAGCTGGTGCTGCTTACATTGAATTTCACTGACATCTCTGTCCTTGCTCTACTACACTATTCGATAGCCACTTGTGCGCAGTTGATTATCTGCCTGCACTCAGGGAATGTTTTTTGAACGTTACGGAATTGGAGGCAAACCCCATGGCTCTGTGCCTGACTGCTTCTGTGCAAAGTTAGATGTCTCCCACAGAAAGAACTTGGGAGTACCTGAATTATACAGTTGGGCCACTGATCACAAAATCCAGCACAATCCCTGAAAAGAGCTAGATTAGCCTCTCTGCTCCTATGATGCTGCTTGGCCTGCTGTGTTCATCCAGCCCTGCACATTGTTGTCTAGAAAAACATTGTTAGCTTGGCAGCTTCTGACATAAACATCTTGTGCCATTAGGCTGTCCACCCAGAAATGCATACAACGGAGCCACCATCTGTCTAGATATGCAAAGCCACCTGTAACACCTCTGCTTTGGCATGCTCAGCAAGCTGATCGTCTGGCAGTGGACTTGATTCTATGGGTTTTGCCTCTTGGTCCCTCCTGTCATGACAGCCACACTTGTGTACCCATATGCACCATGTGGCTACACTTGTTCACCTTCACCGCTGCAGCCCACTCTGAGGAAGTAGACTCCTTATCAGAGACAGTGTTAGGTAGTTGGATGGGGAAACCACTGGCTAACCCACACAGCAGAACTGATAAAATAAGCTCTGCTTCTCTCGCCCTGATGTACCCAATAGTTGAAAACTGCTGCATATCACAGATATCTAGAGATAGATATTTACCTCTAGGAAGTCATGAGGATTATTTCTGGAATGGTGACACAGTCAAGTAGCTCCGTCAATTAGCACACGCTGGCCCTACTGATGTCCAAAGGGAAAACATGCTCTTCATAGAACACCATGTACTGACAGCTAGTGAAACACTACTATTCATGAAGGATCTCAAAACAAATACCCCATGCACCCATCTGACATTGTATTGCATCTACTAGAATGCATACAACACACTACAAACTGATGACAATCTCACTTCTTGATGGAGCACCTCCAGCAGGATGACATAACGAAGTGGTGAAGTCCTAGGTATCAATCTTCCAAGAAAACTCGAGACAAGGGTCAACTGTTTGAGTCTGGACTAGGGATGATACGGTCACTTGGTTACAAGTGCAACATGATGTAATTGTGGCCATCCACGTCAGACCATCAGCCACATATGGAACTTCTGCCCAGAAATAGTCATTCCTAGTGTCATAACAATTCTTCATACTGAAATGGATTTTAACCTCATCATTGAACTATTAATGCTTCCCCAGCCAAAAAAAACTAGGATATCAGCTGCCAAACTCTCCTTGCATCTTTATGAAAGGGTCATCTTCCAAGCCCATCGCTGTCCATCACCAGTAGCAAATGTATATTGATGTGATGCAAATTTCTATATGTTAGCCCATATGTCATTACAGCCTGCATCCTTCACTGAAAAAAAAAATTGACAGCCAAAGAATACTATCAGGTTAACTTCATAGCCAACCTGTTCGAACAAAAATTCCTAACCTAGATAAACTTATCTGTATGCAGAGATCGGTTGGTTCCACTATTTCTTTTCCCCAATTTGACTCTAACCTATCTTGGATGTCATCACTCCTTATTTGTGCAAACTCTCTCTGGTAACTGAAACCTGTTACTACAGGCCAGTAAATCTTGAAGATACAGATACATAGTAAAGAGGAACAGGGGTTGACCACTCAGCTCTTTGGGCCTGCAAGGACTAGTTAGGGATTGTCAACATGGCTTTAAGAAATGGAAATCATTTCTCACCAACTAGAATGAATTTTTTGAAAAGGTGACAAGGAAGATTGATGAAGGCAGAGTAGTAGATGTTGTCTATATGGACTTCAGCAAGATGTTCGACAAGGTTCCACATGGTAGGCTGGTTAGCAAGGTTAGATTACATGGAATCCAGGGAGTTCTAGCCAACTAGATACAAAATTGGCTTGAAGGTAGGAGACAGAGGGTGGTGATAGAGGGCTGTTTCTCAGACTGGAGTCCTGTGACCAGCAGTATGCAGCAAGGATCGGTGCTGGGTCCACTGCTTTTAATCGTTTATATAAATTATCTGGATGTGAAAATATGAGGTATGGTTACTAAGTTTGGAGATAACACCTAATTAGGTGGTGTAGGGGACAGTGAAGAAAGTTATTTCAGTGTACAATGGGACCTTGATCAGATGGGCCAATGGGCCAAGGAATGACAGATAGAGTTTAATTTAGAGAAATGTGTGGTGTTGTATTTTGGTAAGGCAAACCAGGGCAGGACTTATACAGTAAATGGTAGGACCCTGGGGAATGTTGCTGAACAAAGAGACCTAGGGGTGCAGATGCATAGTTCCTTGCAAGTGGAATTGCAGGTTGACAGGGCAGTGAAGAAGGCATTTGGCATGCTTAGGGGAGTAGGGAAGTCATGTTATAATTGTACAGGACATTGGTGAGGCCTCTTTTAGAATACTGTATACAATTCTGGACTCCCTGCCATAGGAAAGGTGTTGTTAGACTTGAAAGAGTTCAGAAAAGATCAACAAGGATGCTATTGGAATTAGAGGATTAAGCAAAGGGAGAGACTGAATAGGCTGGGCATTTTTTTCTCTGGAGCATTGGAAACTGAGGGGTGATGTTGTGGAGGTTTATAAAATCATGAGGGGCATGGATTGGGAGAAGAGCCAAGGTCTTTTCCCCAAAAAGGGGAGTCCAAAAGAAGAGGCCATTAGTTTAAGGTGTGAGGGGAAAGATTTAAAAGGAACCTGAGGGTCACTTTCATGCAGAGCATTGTGCGTGTATGGAACGAGCTGCCAGAGAATGTGGTGGAGGCTGGTACAATTGCAACAATTAAAAGGCATCTAGATGGGTGCAGAGGAATATAGGCCAAATGCTGGCAAATGGGACTAGATCAGTTTAAGATATCTTGTTGGCAAGGACAAGTTGGACTGAAGGGTCTGTTTTGTGCAAGATAGAGCTCTATGGCTCTATGACTGCTCTGCCATTCAATATGATCATGGTGGATCGTCAGATTCTGTACCCTATTCCTGCTTTCACTCCATACCATTTACCAGTAGCCCTAAGAAATATACTTATCTGCTTCATGAAAATATTCAATGTTTTAGTTTCAACTACTTCCTGTACCAGAGAATTCCACTGGCTCATCACTGTCTAGGTAAATGTGAGGTGCTGCATTTTGAAAAGGCAAATCAGGGCAGGACCTATATAATGGTAAGGTCCTGGGGAGTGTTGCTGAACAAAGAGCCCTTGGAGAGCAGGTTCATACTTCCTTGAAAGTAGAGTCGCAGGTAGACAGGACAGTGAAGGCGGCATTTGGTATGCTTGCCTTTATTGGTCAGTGCATTGAGTATAGGACTTGGGAGGTCAAGTTGCAGCTGTGCAGGACATTGGTTAGGCCACTTTCGGAATACTGCAAGCAATTCTGGTCTCCCTGCTATAGGAAGGATGTTGTGAAATTTGAAATGGTTCAGAAAAGATTGACAAGGATGTTGCCAGGATTAGAGCATTGGAGCTGTAGGGAGAGGCTGAATAGGCTGGAGTTGTTTTCCCTGGAGCATTAGAGGCTGAGGGGTGATGTTATAGAGGTTTATAAAATCATGAGGGGCATGGATAGGGTAAATAGCCAAGGTCTCTTCCCCGGGTGGGGGAGTCCAAAACTAGTGGGCATAGGTTTAAGGTGAGGGGGGAAAGATTTAAAAGGGAACAATGGGGCAATTTCTTCATGCAGAACGTGGTGCATGTATGGAACGAGCTGCCAGAGGGAGTGGTGGAGGCTGGTAAAATTACAATATTTAAAAGGCATCTGGATAGGTATATGAATAGGAAGGGTTTAGAGGGATATGGGACAAATGCTGGCAAATGGGACTAGATTAATTTAGGCTAACTGGTCAACATGGAAGAGTTGGACTGAAGGGTCTGTTTCCGTGCTGTATGTCTCTATGACTCTATGACTCTGGGTGAAGAAATTTCTCCTCATCTCAGCTCTCAATGGCATACCCCATATCCTTACATTGTTACCCTGGGTTCTGGATTCTCCATTCATGGCAAATATCCTTCCTGTATTTACCCTGTTAGACACAGCCACAAAAACAGCATAGTCATGAAAGGAGTTACAGCAGTGAAAAGAAAAATAACATAGAAGGTGTAGAAGCTTAAACAAAAAAGCAGGACATGGAACAATGTAAAAGAAAGGAACAAATAAGCTCTGAACTTTACCTCAATAAAAAAAATTCATAGATCTTCAACAAGAGATGAAAGTCAAACTTAATTGTGGACAGAGTAGTGAGTGCAAAGTTCACTGAATTACAGCTACTTAAGCAACGTAAGAAGTTTTACCTTGTAGATGAAGGAATAAATAACCTAAAGAAAAGATCTCTGAAAATCCTACTTCCTTACATGGAATAAATGCATTTGGTTTTTTCGTGGATGATAAAGAAGATCCAGAAAAGATCTTGAGATTAGTTGAAGACCAGCTCAAGGTACCAATCAACTTCTGGATTAAAGACTCCAACTCCTGCCATGCAGGCAGAAACCTCCAAGAGTCTATTGACGACTTTATTACAAGTTGCTGCATCAAAAGATATAAGTGTAATTTCTTGGAAGAATAACTCTCAGAGTGGCTCATCGAATTGGTAATCTCCTCTACACCAATTACTACACCAATTGCAGGAAAGATCTTCTGGACAAGGAAAAGGGTGATGCCTTTGATGCATTGCTGCAAGATGGATGCCTACATGAAGTCAGAGTGGTAGACCAACATCAATTACATGCCATAGGTGCAGAAACATTATTGCTAGTCAATAAAGTGCACCAAACCAGCCAAGATCTCTCATAGGTGCAGTTTGTCACACCTACCTAATAGTTGTGCAGCATTCTTCCACATCTGCAAAGCATGTGGCATGAAAGGCCTTTGGGTACATATGCACAGAAAATTTGGTTACAAAAACCAAGAGAAGTACAAAAAATGTGTATAAATGCAAACAAACCAAGACAGTACACAGCCAAAGTGAAAAGTAAAATTTGGAAAGTAACTAAGCTTTTCATACTGTTAATCCATACACAAAGTCGATGATATAAAGTGAGTGGAAGATTTTACAACCAACAATTTTCCATTGATAGGAAAAGAACTTTCATATGTCCCCAAAAGGTAGATCTACATACCCCTGAAAGCCAAAATTAATACAGGCACTAGTGCAAATGTACACATCCTAATAGACATGTGCCCAACAAGTGGTATTTCATGACACAACCTTAAAAAACCCATCTCACAGCATGTAACAGATTACCAATACCATGCAATGGCTCTACCAGATTGCAGTGCTAATATGCGAGTTCAGTTTGGATTTTCCTGATATCTCCTACCTGGTGGATACCAGTAGTCCAGCAGCAGCAGCACTAGTAGTATGCTCAGATCTCAATATAGTGACCATTCAAGAGATTCAAACCATATCCAGGGCGGTGGGAATAAAATAACTACAGGACTTATTTCTTCAAGGCCCAAGGAGAAAGAACAAGATACATCAACAATGAGCAGGTAGAGAATGATCACAGTTACACACCGGACAGAGAATGTGAGTCACAGTCACAGGTATCTGCAGTCCAGCAAAGATTTCTAAAACATACTATCGGCCCAGGTTCAATGAAGTCTTTACTGATCATGGTGCTAACATGAGGATATACAGAAGCCAGCTCAGACTGATGTAACATTTTGGGCTGTACTTCGTCCTGGTATCACTTTGCCAAATCACAGCTGCCTTTGAGCTCTAATAAACTGTCAATTTTTAAAGACTTGTGGCCTCACTTGTTTTTCTTGAGAGAGAGATAGTGCACTTACAACTGTTTCTTCACTATAATTGCCATGCTTCAGTGCAGTTTTAGCGTTTGATCTTGGTTGTTAGATATGAACCTCCGTTCTGAACCCAAACAGATGACAGGTGACTGCTAGAAAAAGAACTTTCCACAATTTGCAATGCTGTTTCCTCTTTCAGTACCAATGTACTATGGCTACATTCTAGTGCTCACTTCATGATGTGATGTGGGCTTCTCTTTGCTAGTTCAAATTTCACATACCACAGAGACTCAAGTTCTTATTGAGCGAGATACCTGAAAGGTTATTACCTGCAAAATATACTAATCTGACACTGAGAACTACACATACAGCCTGGGTTGTTTAATTATTTATATTACTATTCCATTATATACATGGTTGAATGGCTAACTGACTGACTAACTTTTGGCTGTCTGCAGGTCGACTGACAAACTGGCTGTAAGCCTAACTGTTGACTGCGCAGAGAGTAAGATAGAGACCCTTTATATATCACATGCTGTGAAGTCATCCAGCTGTCTAAAAGATGTGGTGCCTTTCTGAGACCTGTGCCATAATAATACACATATCTCTGCCTCCAAAATGGCAAGTCAGTTCATGTTTAGGAGCTACTGCTTGATGATTCCTCTTTAGCAACACATTTTTCAAAGGCTACCACTTCTGTCAAGAGCAAAGCTTGAATGAGGTGCTGACACAGCATGGAGCCTGTACACCTTTGGCAAATTCTCAAATCCTAATTGAATGTTCATTCCTGCTTAACCAGCATCATTTCTTGCTTACTGTTACTGGGTGGGCGATCATCCTCCCTGAGAAATTGGCAAATTCTACAAAGGCAATTCAATTTTGGGTGACCACACACCAAATTTACCAGGCTGCTTGCTACCAAACTCACCTCTGCCATGAATGAAAACCCAGACCCACTATCTATGTAAAACCCATGGATGTAGGTCCAGAGGATTTGTCACATTAATTTCCGCAGTACTATTTTACTTTCCTTAAACTGAATTCTTCAACTGACATTGGAATTCAGCTTTCAGTTGTTTAGCTTTCCCACAGATATACCACTTTCTATGTAAGTTATATCTGTAACATGGAAAGTGGTCATGCCACAGCACCTTAGATTTTTGTATTTTTCACAACCAGTGGCAATATGCCTTTACTCACTTCCTCCTAGAAGGAGTAACTGAGATAAACAATACACCACAGTCTGCAAACTGTTACAGTTAATATCAATTAATGTCAAATACTTGACATGTAGATATAATGACCTATATTTCCCACTATGAATAACATTGGGGCTATCAGCATCGTTATTATGGAATAAGTTAGTCATCATTCTAGCATCCACAAGCATGTAATTGAAAGTGGGAATTTAGAAGTTGCTGTCTAATTAGCCTTTCTACTCCTTAAGCTGCACTATACTGGTTCCACAACAACAATTTCAACTAAGAAATACACTTGAAGTGCTTATTCTTTCCCATTAAATACAGAAGAAAAAAATTGTGGCTGGTGCATACGGAGGTACCTTTTTAACGTAATGGCACAATAAGTCATGATTATGTCCAAACAACCTCTCTGGCACTGAAGTCTTACCTTTGCAAGTGTGGAGTTTGTTTCTTTGAAATATTATTATTGTTCACGATTTTAAAAAGTTAAATTAACATTGATTTAACCTTTCTTTTGCCTCGCTCCAATTTGTTTTCTTCTTTAGCTTTTCTTCTGTTTATTATTTTCTAATTTAATTTATAGTTTCAAGTTGCTCAGGCCCTATGCAGTTGAAGTTGGAGCCAGGGAAGCCAAAAAACTCGTGGAGAGCTGCTTTGGCATGGCTCCTCACCTCCAAGGTATGTTCTAAGCAATTGTCTGGTAACCATAAGACACTTGCCCCATTGAGTCCATTCTGCCATTCAATGAGACATCAGGTGCCTGCTTCCCTCAGCGAGTTAATACTATTGTCTCACAGCACCAGGGACCTGGGTTCAGTTCTAGCCTTGGGTGACTGCCTGTGTGACATCTGCATGTGCTCCAAGTGTCTGCATGAGTCTCCTCCAGATGCTCCGGTTTCCTCCCACAGTCCAAGGATGTGCAGATTAGGCGGATTGGCCATGCTAAATTGCCTGATAGTGTTTGCAGGGATGTGCAGGTTACGTGGATTAGCAAATGTGTGCAGGGTTATGGGGATACGGTGGTGGGGTAGTTCTGGGGTGGGATGCTCTTCAGAAGTTCAGTGCAGACTTGATGGGCTGAATGGCCTTCTTCTGCACGGTAGTGATTCTGTGATTCTTATGAAGTCGTCAGTCTGTGAAATTAAGGTTGTATTTAGGAACCATTTTGCACTGATGTGGATAATTTCCTGACATGGTTTGCCCTCAAACCACCAATGATTTGAGGCTACCAGCTCAATCAAGCCAGCCTCCCAGGCAGAATAGGAGGTGCTGCCTTGGGAGCCTACAACCCAATGGTCTCAATGTGAACTTTACTAGCTTCAAAATCTCCCCACCCCCCGGCCTCATCGCATGACCAACCATCCCTCTCATGGCCACCTCCTTGACCTGTCCATCTTCTCTCCCACCTATCCACTCCCTCACCTCACTGACTATTTGCACTCACCTATAGCCATCCCACCTACCTTCCCCAGCCCCTTTCATCCCCACCTCCTTGACCTATCCGTCTTCTCTCCCACCTATCCGTTCCCCCACCTCACTGACTACCTGCACTCACCGAAAGCCATCCCACCTATCTTCTCCAACCCCTCTCATCCCCACCTCTTTGACCTGTCCATCTTCTCTCCCACCTATCCGCTCCCCCACCTCACTGACCAATCCCCACCACTGCCTACCTGCACTCACCTATCACCATCCCACCTACCTTCCCTGGCCCCACCCCTCCTCTCTCTTAATATTTCAGAGCCCCCTTCCCCCTCCCCCATTTCTAAAGAAGGGTCCCGTCCCGAAATGTCAACTTTCCTGCTAGTCTGATACTGCCTGGCCTGCTGTGTTCATCCAGTTCCAGACTGTTATCTCAGGCTCCAGCAAAGGCAGTTCTTACTATCTCTGATACTTACGTCACATATGTGTCTTACCATTGTCACATGTCACAGATCCCCTCTAGAGGGCACTGTGTTGAAAAAGATCACAGTTACTGTTTGATTCTGTTCAAAAGACAACATAATGTCTCCAAATGTTATTCCGTCAACACACAATCCAACATTCTGATGTGCATCCTTGTGAAGAAATATTGACACCTGCTGCTCCTCTGCCTGGATGGATTAATAGAATGCAAGCTCCTTTATAAAGGAAAATCATAGATGCTGAACCTCCATCATTGTTTTGATCAGCAAAGTTCAAGCCACAGTATTGAAATGGCAAGCTATGGTATTTCATAGATGTGCTCCCTTATGAGACAACACATACCACAACTATTTTTTGACTACTCCCAGGAGAGTAGTTAGCCCATGCTTCACTTTTTCAATTTGTACAAGGGCACATGCCTATCATAAGCATATTCTTTAAGGTTGACATCGTTGGGAATACAAAATAAGCTATTTTTAAAAAAAAATTATTTATGAGATGTAGGCATTGCTGGGTAGGCCAGGTGGTGATGAGCTGCCTTCTTGAATTATTGCAGTTCATTGACGCACTCAGTGCTGTTCCAGGATTTTGATCCAGCAACAGTGAAGGAATGATATAGTGCATCAATTCCAAGACAGGATGGTGAGTTGCTTGGAGGGGAACTTGCAAGGTGGTAGTGTTCCCACGTATTTGCCTCCCTTGTCCTTTGAGGTGGCAGAGGTGATAGGTTTTGGACGATGTGTTAGAGCAGCTGTAATGCACCTTCTAGATGGTACACACTGTTACTACTGTGTGTTGTGGTGAATGGAATGAGCTTTAAAGTTGGCAGTTGAGGTGGTAATCAAACAGGCTGCTGTGTTCTGGATTGCATCAAACTTCTTGAGTGTTGTTGGAGTTGCACTTGTCCAGGCAAATGGAGAATATTCCATCACACTCCTGACTTGTGTCTTGTCGATGATGGTTTTTGGGAGGTATTTGGGAGACAGAAATTTAGCTATGCAGTACAGAAGTCACAGGGACTGACCAGTTCTTATAACTGTAGTATTTATCTGGCTTGTCAAATACAGATTCTGGTCAATAACTCCCAAGATATTGATCATGGGATTCAGAGATGATAATGCCATTGAACAGTTAGTTAATAATAGAGAATAATGGAGAAAATGGTCAGTCTCTATTACTGGAGACAGTTGATTGGAACTTCTGTGGTGTAAATGATACTTGCTACTTTTCAGTCCAAGCCTGGGTGTTATCTGGATCTTAATACCCGAATCATAGAACCCTACAATGTAGAAAGCAGGCCATTCAGCCTATTGAGTCCACACCAATCCTTTGAAGAGCATCCCACACAGGTCTATGCCCCAATCCTGTCCCATAACCCAACATTTCCCATGACTAATCCACCTAGCCTGCCCATCCCTGGAGCCTATGGGCAGTTTTAGCATGACCAATCCATCTAACCTGCACATCTTTGGACTGTGGGAGAGAACCGGAGCGCCCAGTGGAAACCCATGCAGACACGGGGAGAACGTGCAAACTCCACATAGCCTGAGGATGGAATCAAACCTGAGTCCTTTGTTCTGTGAGGCAGCAATGCTAACTACTGAGCCACCATGCCACTCTGTTTTTGTTTTAAACTCAATTAGTTTATAAGGCTTGCTTCTTGGATTGACGTTGTAATTTCCAATTTCATGTCAACATCATAGCACAGAAATAGAACAGTACTATCTGGAGGCTTGCCTGCAACCTCCTGAGTTAGTTTGGGAGATTCCCAAATCAGTCCTGCTTGATACATAGCTTTAAATGGTCAGAAGTAGTGAAAGTTTCCACTTTCAGTTAACAGAGACTGTGGAAAGACAGCTACCAGGGCAGGGCAGATGTGGGAAGGGTGAACACCCTCTGGGGTTTGGGGAAAAACCTATCTATATATGAAACTCCAGTTTGCGTACTCATTTATGACAAGAAGATCTGATACACTTAAAAGTTGCACTTTTAAAAATGCAATAAGGATATTAAAGGAGGAATTGCTGTAGGTGATCAAACATTAAGTAAAACTTGTCTTCCACTTTCCTTTTTGGATTAGAATGCTTTACTGCCTCAGTCTAGGTTGAACAAGCCTGGCAACAAAGCAATATAAGGTACTTGAGCATGATAACTCAATGCTGTCAGTGTTTAAAGGTTCTTTCTTTGAAAAACGTTCAAAAACATTGTTGCAAACACACACTAATAGCCTGTGTTATAAACTCAATTCAAAGCACCTTTTTAAAATTAAAATGTGCAAGCTCCAGTTTCCTAAGCAAGGTAGTGCAGTTTGTGTAAAACAGAATGAGACCCTGATTTCCATCTCACACAGCTTCCAATAAACACATTAAGCCAGTTATTAAAAAACGGAAAAGCTGCAATGAAGGAAGGTCATTTTGCAAACCAGGAGCATGATGCATTTTTAGCGTACTGACATGCACAGGTTCATGCATTAGACAACATTTTTCAGTTATTTGACTGAATCTGATTTAATGCTTCAATGGAATTGGACCTGTTGTAGGAGGAGAAAGAGACAGATATGGACTCGGACTGCTTCAAAATCTGCGGACACGTTAATGGTGGTAAACATTGTCCAATCAGTGAGTATTCCCACTTCTGGCCTTATGATGGAGGGAAGGTCACTGATGAAGAAGCTGAAAATACTTGGGCCGAAGACACTCTGCTGGGGATTCCTATAGCAATGTCCTGGAGTTGAGATTAATCACAACCGTCTTCCTTTGTGCCAGGTATGACTTCAACCAATGGAGAGTGCAAACTGAGCATCAGTGAGTAGGTTCATCCCTTCACAAATACCACTTGACGTCACTTTTGATGACACCTCCATCACTTTGCTGATGATCGAGAGTAGACCGATGGGCTGATAATTGTTAGGATTGGCTTTGTCCTGGATTTTATGTTCAGGACATACCTGGCTATCTTTCAATGTCATGTAGGTGTCATTGTAACTGTACTGGAACAGCTTGGCTAAGGGCATGGCTTGTTCTGGAGCATAGGCATTCAGTAGTATTGCCAGAATGTTGGCAGAGTCCATCGTCTTTTTAGTATCCAGTACATTCAGCATCAAGTGGAGTGAATGTAATTGATCAAAAACTGGCACCTTTAATGCTGAGGGCCTCAGGATGATGCCAAAATTGATCATCCACTCAACCCCTCTGGCTGAAGATCAGTGCAAGTAGTTTAGCCTTATAGTTTGCATGGATCTGGTAGGCTTCCCCCAGTCATTCAGGACAGAAACTTTTCAGGAGCATCCTTCTTTTATTTGTTCACCCCCATTCATGATTGGATGTGATAGCACTACAGAGCTCAGATCTGATTTAAAAACCAAAAGAACTGCAGATGCTGTAAATCAGGAACGAAAACAGAGTTGATAATGATCTGGCTAGGAGGGTGAATAGTTGTTAATGGGGACTGTTAGTGACTACCAACAGATAGTGTGTAATGGCAGGCTATGTGGGGTAGAGGGCTAGGACATGGGAAGAGTTTAGGCCCTAAAATTATTGAATTCAAGATCGAATCTGGAGGGCTGCAGGGCTCCCAAGCAGAAAATGAGGTGCTGTGCTTCTAGCTGGCACTGAGGTTCGCTGGAACACTGCTGAAAGCCAGAGACAGAGATGTTGGCCAGGCAACAGGGTGATATGTTAAAGTGACAGCAACTGGAAGCTCAGGAACATTTTTTTGCGAGCAGAACATAGCGGTCACCCAGTCTACGCTTTGTTTCCCTCGTTTTCTCTATGCTACATTTTCCTTCATAGAGGAGACCACATTGTGGGCAGCGAAAGCAGTAGACTAGATTCTGGGAAGCGCAGGTGAAGTGTTGCTTCACCTGGAAGGTATGTTTGGGCCCTTGGATACTGGGGAGGGAGGAGGTAAATGGGCAGGTGTTTTATCTTCACCAGTTACAGGGGAAGGAGTCGTGGGGCTGTAGGCAGGAGTGGGTGGTGGTTGGGGGTGAAGGAAGAGTGGACCAGGGTGCCCCAGAGGGAATGGTGCCTGCGGAGGGTGGACAAGGGAGGGGAGGGGAATATGTGTCTGGTGGTGGCATCTCACTGGAGGTGGTGGAAATGGTGTCTGATGATCTTCTGGACGTGGATACTGGTGGGATGGTTGGTAAAGATAAGGGGAGCCCATTGCTGTTGTGGGAGGGGAGAGAAGGGGTGAGGGCAGAAGTGCGGAAGATGGGTCGGACCCAGTTGAGGGCCCTATCGACAACAGTGCTGGGGAATCCTGAGTTCAGGAAGAAGGTGGACATTGTGGAGGCTCCCTTGTTGAAGTTGGCCTCATCTGAACATATGCGACAGAGATGGAGGAACTGAGAGAATGGGATGGAGTCTTTACAGGAAGTGGGGTGTGAAATGTATAGTCCAGGTACCTGTGAGAATCAGTGCGTTTGTACTGGATATAAGTGGCCAGTCTATCCCCAGAAATGGAAATAGAGATGTCGAGGAAGGAAAGGGAGCAGTCAGAGATAGACAACGTGAAAGTGAGGACGGAGTGGAAATTGGAAGTGAAATCGATGAATTTTTCCAAATTCGGATGAGACGGGGAAGCAGCACCGATGAGATCATTGATATATCAGAGAAAGAGTTGTGGGTGGGGGCTGGAATAGAACTGGAGCAAGGAACGTTTTCCCAGCTACCATCATTTCTGAGGAAGGGTCACCGGACCCGAAACGTTAACTCTGATTTTTTATTCCACAGATGCTGCCAAACCTGCTGAGCTTTTACAAAAGCAGAAGTTGCTGGAAAAGCTCAGCAGGTCTGGCAGCATCTGTGAGGAAAATAATCAGAGTTAATGTTTCGGGTCCAGTGACCCTTCCTCAGAACTCCGATCTGATCTGTTGGTTGTAGAATTACTTAGTCCATTCTATCACTTGCTGCTTATGCCAATTGGCAGCAAATAGTCCTGTTTTGCAGCTTCACCAGGTTGATACGTCATTGCTAGGTATGTCTGGTACTGCTCCTGGCATTCCTTCCTGCACTCTCCATTGAACCAAGGTGGATCTCCTACCTTGATGGTCATGGTTGAGTGGGAGTAATGCCAGGCCTTGAGGTTGTGCACATTTTGTTGGCATACGATTCTACTGCTGATAGCCCACAGTGCTTCGTGGATGTCAGGTTTAGAGCTGCTAGAACTGTTCAAAGTCTGTCCCAGTTAGCATGGTGGTAGGGCCACACAGCATGATGGAGGGTATTCTTAATGTTACAACAGAACTTTGGCTCCACAATGACTATGTAGTGCTCACTCATACAGATATTGTCATTGACCAATAATCAGTGACAGGTAGATTGTTGAGGATGAGGTCAAGTATGTTTTTCCCCTCTTGTTGGTTCCCTAAACACATACTGCAGACCCAGTCAGCAGCAATGTCTTTTAGGGCTCAGCCAGCTCTATCAGTAGTGGTGCAACTGAGCCTGTCTTGGTGATAGATACCGTGGTCCATTACCTAGAGCACATTCTGTGACCTTACCACTCTTAGTGCTTGCACTAAATGGTGTTCAATAGGAGGGGTATTGGCTCAACAGCCAAGGGGAATTGGTAGGTGGTCATCAGCAGGGAGTTTCCATGCCATATTTAAACCGATGCTACGAGTCCAGAAGCAATGCTGAGGACTCCCAACACAACTCTAGTAGGCCTATTCTGCTGGTGGGACAAGGATGGTGTTGGTTGTTCTTGGACATGTTAATTCACATGAAACCTTGCCTTAAAGACAATGTCAGGCTGTTGCTTCACTAGTCTCTCGGAAAACTCTCCTAATTTTAACATAAGCCTTCAGATGCTAAAGAGACCAGGGTTTGCCATTGCAATTTCAGGTGCCTGGTTGTTAAAATAGACAAATCAACTGGCTTCAATTCCTTTGTTTAACCTTGTGGTTAGCAAAATAGTTTCCAAAGCCATTTCAGACAGCAGTTGAGTAAACCATATTACTGTCACATGTAGACTAGCTCAGGCAAGAATGGCAGATTTTCTTCACAAATTAGACATTAGGGAACCAGATGGATTTTTATGACAATCAATGATAGCTACATTGGCAACATTTGACTAGCTTTTAATTTCAGATTTTATCAAATTGACATTTTACCTTCTGCTGTGGTGGGATGTGAACTCATGCCCTCAGCCTTTGACTCTCGATTACTAGCTCAGACATTGCCGCTAGACCACCACCTCCCCTGGGGAATGTTAGCTGATAACAACAATCTTTACACATTGCAGGTTTTACTTTAGGAATGTTCAATAAGTGGCTATATTATACAGCAGCCTTTTAATATCATCAGAGTTACTTGCGCACTCAAATTCCACGTGGAGAGAGAGGACCCTAAGTTTCTTATCCCCACTGCAGCTGGCTGATTCCCAGCCTAAGGGTCAGAAAGATACAGCAAGTGAGCGAATCTGCCTCATCAGAGAACTGCAGCTCCTTTTTTGGGGAGATGATAGCCTCGTGGTATTATCGCTGGATTGTTAATCCAGAGACCCAGGTAATGTTCTGGTGACCCAAATCCTGCCACAGCAGATGATGAAATTGGAATTCAATAGAAATCTGGAATTAAGAGTCTGACAATGACCACGAAACTATTGGCAATTGACAGAAAACCGATCTAGTTCACTAATGTACTTTAGGGAAGGAAACTGCCATGCTTACGTGGTCCATACCACTTGTGACTCTAGACGCACAGCAAATGCTGGCTTAGTCAGCAATGCCATCAGTCCCGTGAATGAAAAAAATCTGTTTTACAGTAAAAGTGACCCAGGGGCTGTGCTGCAGCAGTGAAGAAAGAGGGTCTATTTAATATTTGTTAATAGACAGTAATTTGATCAAGGTATTCCTATCTGCGCAGCCAGATGTGTACTACTGTGGTCTGAAAGCACTTGCAAATGCTCTCTTCTAGGACTGTCTGTGCCTCAGCTGGTCTCTGAATGAACCAAGGCACAGAAGCAGGAATATGCCTTTCAGCCCACCTACCTGCCAAACTCCCTCAGAATCCTATGTTGCAGTAAGAACACCTTTCATTTTTCTAAAGTCTAATGAGTAAGTGTCCAACTCACTCAATGACAATCCCTCATGAACCTTCTCTCAACTGTTTCCAATACAAAAGTATAACCTGTTCTGAAGAAGGGTCACTGGACCCAAAACGTTAACTCTGATTTTCTCTTCACAAATGCTGCCAGACCTGCTGAAGTTTTCTAGCAACTTCTGTTTTTGTTCCAAAAGTATAACCTTTCCTGAAGTAAGGAGTCCAAAATCTTCACAGTATTTCATTAATGCCTGTACAGTTGTAGTAAAATTTTCCTGCTTTTATACTCTATTCCCCTTCAAAGGGCAACAGTCCATACACTTCCTCATTACTTGCAGTACCTCTCCACTAACATTTTGCAACTGAAGTTCAGGTTACTCAGACCGCTCTGTATGACAGCCTGTGCAGCCTCTCTCCATGTAAATAATGCACTGTTTTTCTATTTGTTCTGCCAAAATGGATAACCTCACTTTACTCCATCTGCTCAATTTTTTTCTTACTCACTTAACCAATCTACATCCCTTTGCAGACTCTGCACCTGCCTGACAACTAGCTTTTTTTTTTAATCTACCTTTGTACCATCAGGAAGTTTGTTTCCAATACAGTTGGCTCCTTCATCCACATCATTAATATAAATTGTAAGTAGTTAAAACCCCAAAAATGATCCCCGCAGCACTCTATTCCAACCTGCAAACCTGAAAATGACCCTTTTTTTTCTGACTCTGTTCCCTCTTAGTTAGCAAATCCTAGCTCTATACAATATTTCACTTCCAACAGGAGCTCATATGCAGTAACCTTCTAAGTGGCACCTCATTGAGTACCTTTTGAAGATCCAAATACACTATTTCTAGTATCTGCCCTTTATCCACCCTGCCTGTTACATCTTCAAAGAATTTTTAAACCAAGATTCTCTTTTCACAAAACCATGCTGACACTGCCTGATTGCATTGCATTGTGACACTCCTTAATCATTAATTCTAGATTTTTATCAATGACAGATGTTTGACTAATTGGCCCAGTTTCCTCCTTTGCACCTCCATCTCTACTTGATTGGTGATGTCCCATTTGTAGTCTTCCAACATGATGGGAACTTCCCAAACTGATTTTTGATCCTCTGATCCCTTCCCGTGACTGCACTGATCTTATCATTTATAAACAGTGCTACCTCATCTCCTTTGCTTTGTTTCATCTTCCAAAATGTCAAATTCCCTGAATGTTCAGCTCCCAGCTGTGGTCAGTTTACAATCAGGGATGGAAATTTCCCTCGGTGTTTGGTGACATGAGGCTTAAGGTCTTCATTCCATTGCCACAGGTATTCACCCAGTGGTAAGTACGAGTTTCACTGCAGTGTTGTTTGCAGGCTCCCTCGGCCATTCAGCACTGCTTGAAGGTTCCAGCATTAGGAAGAGAACCTCACTGACATCTATGCCTCTGCCTGTGCTCCCCTAACAGTGTCTTCTACTGAAGCTACATTCCTTTTTGCTCCCCTTTGCTTGTAGGTCCTCTGTATCACACTGATGTGGTCAGCTTTCTTTTCCTCCCTGCAGTCTCTGCTATTTTTCACAGAAACTGTGAAAGCATCCAACTTTTTGGACAACTGCAAGGGCTGAAGTTCTTCTAATGCTACCTCCTGTATCTCCATCACAGTCTCTCTCATCATCCAATCCTCTTTTCCCTGATCACAGACCAAATGTGAAGAACTGTGCCTGACGGGCATGTCTTCCTCCTGTAACAAGATGGTCAGGTAACATTCTCCCCTCTCCTTTGCACCACAATGTTTGAACCTTGCAACTCCAGCTCAATAACTCTGAGCAGGGGATCCGCCAGCTGAAGGTGTTATGATCCTAGCTGGTATTTTTAGCGGGTAAGCCAGGTCCCAGACAGGAACCTAGCTTGATAGATCATATTTTTTATTTGCTTGGATTTTAACAAAATGATCTCTCACTGAAGCATAACCATAAATGCTGCAGATTTTGCTTTAACAATAAAACATAAGTTTATTATAAAAGAAATGGAAAGAAAAGAGACTAATCTCAACTATCTACCTGCAAGATAAATTCAAAGATTTCCAAACAGTAAAAATGTAATCACATGAATCCCCAAACAATCCTTCATAAATTGAAAAGAAACAATATAGTATTTGTATAGTACCCAAATCACCACTCTTGGTACAGGACCTAAAACACCACACATATGGTACTCACACCAGACTCCTGTTCCTAATACCTAGGTAAGCTTAAGTCACTTATGACAGACCTTTAGACTGGTACTGCTGATAGGTTCTTCCTGGAGCAACCATATATCTGAGCCTCAATGGACCCAGCTTTAAATAGCCTCTTCAGGATTTTATGCCAACTCTTCTGCTCTGGGACCCACACTTACTCTTCAGTTCAAGGTAACCTACTTCTCTTAAGCCTCCCTTCTCAGAAGCACAGATCTACTCAGCCATCCTATTTTGATGAATTTACAGGGCTGCTCTACTGAAAGTGAAAAGTAGAACTAAAATCTCTCTCTCCCTGTTATGGGTGTCTCCCTTAAGTTTCAAAAAAAAACTCCTGATATTTTAACTGGAGCCTGCCTACCTTGTTTGGTCATAAACCTCTACCAATGTACACGAAAAACAACTACAGGGAAATATAAAATTAATCCTCCAACACTATTTTTAAAATCACCACGGCCCACAGAAATATATACAAGTCATCTCACAAAGTTAGAAAACAGTCTATATCACATAAGACACTTAATGCAGATGTGGTTGCTGTGAATCAGGGAGATATCCACTGGCTCCCACATGATTCTGCTGCAAATCATTTTGATTCTATTATCTAATTGGATCCAACAGTTTGGAATCTCGCTCAATGATTATCATAACTGTATTATAGTGTTTACCCAGTTATAACACAAAATGAATATAACACTTTCACCTCTCCAACACAAATTTCAATCAGATGGGAGAGTGGTTGAAAACTGGAAACTAATCAATCGCCTGCTTGAACAACTAATTAACACTTCAAGAGTTCAGCTGTCAGGTCTGTCTCTACCATTTGGACTATTTCTTTCTTTGTAAAAGGCCAGACAACAGTTCCTCACAGCACCAAATTGCCTCATTTATCAAATTCCCAGATATAGGCAGTCTCCAGCTGTCACCTTTATACAACTTACTATATTCCTTATGTACTACCTTCTGTAATTTCACTTTCTCACCTATTTTCACACCCTTGATTCCATACTGCCAAAAAAACTATTGTTTCTGCCCTTGAAGTTTCAACAGTCTCAGCACTCTCAGTATTTCAGATACCTATCAGTTTTTGCACAAAATACTTCATTCTGGTTTCATTCTCCAGCTCTATTTTGAAGGTTATACCCTCTTATATTGTATTCTCCTATCAGATGAAATGTTTCTGTATACCTAACCTAACCCTTATCATGTAGAACATTTTGACTAGATCATCCTTTTACTCTTTGACAGTACAAACTAAGTTTATGCAACATGTCCACATAACGTAACTCTCAGTGCCAAATAAATTCTGGTGAATTTGCATTATATCTACTCCAAGGTCACTATATATTTTCAGGCTTTTGATGCCCATAACGTAACAAAATACTCAAAATTGGAGTCAAAAGTTCTGCACTATCATTTCCTCATCCTTTAATTTTGACCTTCTTGAAATAAAGAAAACCATCCCATTAAACAAAAAAAAACTCTGATGCTGGAAATCTGAAACAGAAATAGAAATTTGACGTCTTCTCATAGCTGTGCTTTAGCTTTCAGCGTGTCTCTACATGGACCTCCCGTTGCTTGCCATAACTTCTAATAGCACCATCCAATTCAACTGACTCAAGGTGGATGCCCAACTGAATTCCCTCCGCCAGTTTCACCATAAGCCAGTTTATGCTCTCTTGAAACTTCCAGTTACTATCTATGCAATTTATTGTCATCTGAAAATTCTCTTCTTCCATCCAAGACATTGATGCCCCATCAGAGGGTCTAACTTGGCACATAATGCCATTCAGAGAATATTCCCTTTATTCTCAACTGTCTTCCACCTCCTATCAAATTGCTGAGTCCTGTCACAAGGTTAACTACAAAGCTGTGCTTCTGGAGGTCAGCATCAACACCGTTCATGCACATTCCCCTATAAACAATGCCAGTGACCCGCTTTAAACAAAATGCAACTTGATTAGTCAGACATGATCCAGCCTTCACAAATCCATGAGAACTCTTTAATCAACCAATGTTTGTTCAAGTGCTCAATCATTCTGTCTCTGATGATGATGGGGCCTAACAAACAACTCCTTGTGTTTCAGTATTCCTGCACTGCAAACTGCTGAGTTGGTGCTTCCACCATTTACATGTCTTCAGCAAGTACTCACCAACTTATGGAAACTGACTTACTGGGGGAAGTTGGGAACACAGCAAAGGGCATACTCAAGCAGCTTTCCACATTCCCAACCTGAAATCTGCCGAGGGTCAATATTTTCAATATGAAGTATCCGGCTTTTGTACATTGCATATGATAAGAAGCAGCATTGAATAATCTGAAACATACTGATTAAACTAGAGGGGATTGACTGTTAAGGTTAAATTGACGGAAGCAAAGTATTTTTAACAACTTGGGAATTAGTAAAAATATTACTGACACAACATCCATGGTACTCCTCACAGGAGGTCCAAGGAGACAGGAATATATAAGTAGCATCACAACCTTGCTTGTGCAATATATTGTTCTGCTGTTAATGAGCTGTGTGTCACCTCCTGTTCTTTTAAGCCCCAAGGTCACATTGATGTAAATAGACACATCCTGTGGTTGATTTGAGGCTAATTGCTGGGGCAATTTCTCCCTGGATTGACAGCTGCTTGTAAAACTCAAATGCTTCTCCAAAGTCAGAAGACAGCAACAGAAAAAGATTCCCTTACCTTCTCTTTGGAATATATTTTTAAAGTATAACACTGATGTTCGTGCATAATTGAGTGCAACAGTCACATCTTGTTCTTAAAACCTTAGATGTGAGATTAAAACAACAATGATTTTTACATCGTATCATTGATCTTTTCATGTGTGACTTAAATATGCCAGTTATTTGGTATAAAATAAAAATTCCCCAACTTTTCTTTGTAGCAATTAGATCAAAGTGGATTTTCAAAACAATTACTGTTGTATTGTACTGTAATGTACCTTATTGTAGGACTGAAAGCAAAAAGCTAAACTAGTGGAAGACTTGGATGCAAATCAGAAAATCTAACAATTTGCATGACTCCATTTGCAGGCAATTCATTTCATTATTACAAAATGCAGCAAACTTGTAGAAAACAAAAATTAATTAAATGGAACATATTAAAACCCTAAATAACAGAAGAACATGGTGCACCATTCAGATTTGATGATTCAGGGTATTTGCATTGTACTGGATGGATCCTTCATCTTGGCTGTGGCATCAAGTGGAAGACTGAGCTTTTACTACTAACAGACAGACAGAAAATGTATACAAGCTCCCTAAGCAACATGCATATGCTGTAGCATTTGTCAAACCAAGAGAACCAGCATGTTGTAAAGCCCCTCAGCCATGCAATGGTAAGTGACATTGAAACTGCATGAAGGGAATCTAGAAAACACCAACCCGCAACCCTGAGATGAAGTTGGCCGCATTGGCAATTTCTCATTATTGGATGGTCTGCTGGTCATCCAGTATGTTTCTGCCACTACAACCTTTCCCTCCCACACACACACAAAACAGAATAGTGGAATGCTAGAGGCAGCCTGGGTTGGAACAGGACAGATATGTCAGAGCTGTATCCCGAAGAACATGGATCCAGTGCATTGCGGTGATCATAGCTGCAGCATAGGACATCCAATGGGGAGGCACCCCTTCCACTATGATGGCTGACTGCTGTATCCACAGTATAATTTGCTCTATGTACAAGTTTTCAGAGGGAAGTTCCATCTTGAAGCACCTTTGCATTCCCTACACCTATACTGGTAGCACTTACCTCACCATTTTAAAAATCTCCAGGGTCCCACCATATCCACTTCCAGATTCCCATGTCAAGATAGGACAATGGAACTAACATTCAGCAAATATGTACCCTTCAAATTAATCATTCATTTTTTGTTTAAAACTTTCTCCTTTGAAACATTTTGACTCCTTGTTAGGATAACAACCTCCTTCAGAAGCACTTCTTCAGGTTGTGTTGCAGGATGTGAGATTTGTACATATTTTAATATAATTTATTCTTATGTCTAGATAGCTGAATTTTGAATTAACGATGTGAGAGTTTTTGTGTGTGTATGAGGGGCGTAATAATTAACTTGGGAGTACCTCTGCAGCCATGCTGCATTTAAAAGGCATCTGGATTGGCACATGGATAGGAAGGGTTTAGAGGGATATGGGCCAAATACTGGCAAATGAGACTAGATCAGTTTAGGAAATCTGGTTGGCATGACCAAGTTGAACCGAAGGGTCTGTTTCCATGCTGTGACTCTTTAACTTGATTGGGAGGTAGTTTCCAGAACAAAGGAGTTTGTGTGTTCATCAGGAGTGTTTATGGCTGAGCAAGGTAAACAACAGTGCATCAGGGTTTCTCTTAGAAATTTCCAGACTTGGTTCTTTTTAAGCTCAGGGAAACAGCCACAGCTGCAAAGTAAGGCATTTTCTTTAGTTTCAGTTTGGGGTCATTCTGCAGAAGTCCTTGGATGAAGACAGATGTCTAAAGCAGTGCTCCTGAGAAAGGGAGAACATAGTTAAAATAGATTACCTTACAGCACAGTGTTAGT
The DNA here is from genome assembly GCF_021869965.1 of Rhincodon typus. Taxonomy (NCBI): domain Eukaryota; kingdom Metazoa; phylum Chordata; class Chondrichthyes; order Orectolobiformes; family Rhincodontidae; genus Rhincodon; species Rhincodon typus. The sequence continues at coordinate 36,048,148 of NC_063349.1, forward strand.
AGTAGCTCTAGACTAGAAGCGCGTGAATAACAGCCTGAAGAGGTTACCTGAAGCTGAGAATATTTAAACTCAGGTGTATGAAAACACCATCAAAAGGCCATCAGATTTTCTAGAATGCAAGTTGAAGTCACAGTTAAATCTATCGAGGTATAAACAAAAGGGATTCCCTCTAATGAGTACTGTACATCCTTTGAGATAAATGGATTAGATTTTACAATGTTTCAAAATCTCTAAACTATAATCAGTTCGGCTTTATTTTATTTAATCTTCATTTCTTTTGTGAAAGCCTTTTTTTATTGCTAAAGCCAAATCAAAGCATTCTGGAATCTATCAATCCAGATCCGGGATCTGATCTGTCACAATGTTAGAAACTCAGCAGTGAATGTGGACTGGCAATTTGACTGCCAAGGCACCGCAGTTGAATGTGATCCTCTCCTCATGCAACACCTAATGTCTGCACGTTTAACAGTGATCAGGAGTGAGAAGATTGCCTTATTTTTCCATCCATTCTCCATTTTAAGATGGCAGCTTTACATTTAACAGACTTCCTAACCACATGCCAATGCTTTAATATATGAAGTAACATGAATATGAGTTCTTTAATATGTAAGATAGTATATACATTTTTATTGTAACCTCCCCTTGTAAAAGATTAAAATTTTGTTACATTGAATCATTTACTGATAGCTCCGACTATAAATCAGCCTTAATGTACTGTAACACTGATTGAGTCTTGAGTTCATGAAACTAAGGGAGATTATGTTCAAAATCTTTAAATACACAGGACTCATTTCAGTTTAAAACATGTTGTAAGTGCTACTTCCACTAGTCTGAGAAGAAAACACTAAGGTAGAGGGCTCAGAGATTTTGTTCACACAGCCAAATTGTTTTGCCAGTATTAAAATGACAAAGTCTAAGAATCAACATGGGGATCACAGAGGTTCTTACATTTATTTGTGCTGAACAGACAGTGATAATCCATGAAAGGAACCTTTTCAGCAAGCAAGCATTTCCAAGTACAATCAGACAGTTTCGCTAAGTGAATAGCAAAGCAATAAAGTTAGACATTCATGGTACACGGAGAGTAGGATTTGTCGTCTTACGTTTTCCGACTCTCCCTGCAAACCAAGACTACAATTTGTAAAATAGCGGAATAGTTAAATGTCCAGTCTTATTTTGAGGTGACCAGTCAGGAGAGAACAGTCATATAAAATTTATCTCCCAAAAAAATAAACTATGTATAAAAAAATTTATGATGCTCACTCTGGTCTACTGGCCATAAACAATTGAACAGGTTTTCAGCTTGAAATTGAGGTAACAGTAGGCCCCAAGAGGTAGTAGTGTGTAATTGATTGTTCAACGTACAGAGAAATACATGATAAACATCATCATTTGAGAGGCTTTGCAAAGTGAAATGTCCAACAAGTAACCAAAGGCTTCCTTAACATGCATTAGACCAAAACAAATTTCAGAAGGTTCTCTTAAATCAAAATTCATGGAATGATATTTTAAACAAATCACAATATGTATTTTTTTAAAAATAAAACATAAGGCAGTCTTTGTTGGAAGATACAATTGAAAAAGCAAATTTGGCAAAAATGCAACTGGTTAGTACCTCAGCTTTCAATGTACAGATGGATATGCACCATATTGTCTGAAGAGGCAGCTGAGAGTATGTCAAGGTTTTACAAATTCTGATGGAAGCCAGAAGGAATCAGCTTTGGTTGTACTTTGGCTCAACACTAAAGCCTTACTGTCAGAGATTCTCCTGAGAAACTACACCCTCCCCATCTCCCTGGCCTAATAAATGTTAAAAGTAGCAATATTGACAAGCAGAAAGCAAGATAAAACTCTACATAAGAAGCATTTTAAAAATACATCTGGTTGAAACATTACAAAATGAAAAAGAGAAAAATCACATTTGTGTAAAATACATGAAAATATGAATCAAGTATGTTTCTTACAATCTACTAATTTAAACACTTATTCTTGATTGAATTATACAAAAAACTGAGCTTGTTGCTTCCTACTTACAAAGCTTCAAGTTTGCTTTGAAGGTTTCAGAATAGAAAGTAATTTAAAATGCTTTTGTATCCAAGGTTTTTTTTTTCGTTTTTTTTTTACAAAAATACTTTGATTAGGGATTAGTTGCAGTCCTAAAATTTTAATAATATTTTAAAAGTGATGTTGATAGTAACAAGTTCATTTCTTTTTTAATGTCAGGAGGTAGGTTTTGGTCAATTGATTAATCCATTTTCCTTGAATTCATTTGAGGTACAAACCTGGACAGTTAAATTTCAAACATTACTGACAAAAATGAAAAGTCAAAGCAATAGAAACATTTCCACGTTATTAATTGTAACATAAGAAAAAATCTGTTAAAATCATTGAGTAATTCAGTAAAAAAGAAAATTGCATTCAAGTTAAAAGTATGTACAGAAAATGAGTTGTACAAACTGGGATTGAATAACTTGTAAAATTCAATTATATGGCAATATAGAAATGCTATCAGGTATTCTTGTCTCCTCTTTCAATATTTAGACTGTAAAAAGTAAAATGAATTTAAACTAAATTCAGGTATCAGTGTTTAACCGTCCATTCAACCGAAAAAAATTATCCTGCATTGTATGTGTATAGCAGCATGCACCCGAGAGACTGTCAAACTAATTGATTTAATCAGAGGTAGTTACAGATAATGGGGTAATATTGCAACTGTCACTAAAAGTGCTGGTTTAACTGAGTATTCATATGGATTGATTGGATGGAGGAGGAATGATTTGAAGATCAGTTACACAGCGTGTGTTCCCAAAAATCAAGAAATGAGTTTGCTCGATCCATCCACATGGCAGTGCATCAGAGGTGAAGTCACCTTTATATGTGGTTCTTATTGGCTGACTGATGAGGAAAATCAGTTCCCTTTCCAAGTTTCAGTGACTTACACTGAAGTGGAATTTCTTGATTTCTGTTTGTATCCCTACGGACCTGTAAAATAAAATGTCAATCTTTCATCCTTCCCTTCAGTTAATGAATATATTTTTTTAGGTGTTGAGTTAACAGCAGAATTAAATATATATTTTAAAAAAAAATCAGCCCTAGGAGTCTTCTTGAAATTAAGAGTAAGTGAAAATCAATTTAACAAAAAAGAAGAAGTCTACTAAAAGGTTTCTAGAAGAGCAGTGCCTAGCCCTCATCTTTGGTGTTCTATCCAGGCTGTATACTAAGTCAAGGGGTGGGTGTTGGTGCTGTTAAAGCTCATTCATTTTTAAACAGAAAAGCTGCTTCTCATAAAATGCCCATATTATGTGCAATGTATCTGATGTTTTCCTCTTGCATTATTTTGTGCATTGCAGTGAAAAATAAAACTCTCTTTTTTGACCCACTCACCCTTACTTAGCAGCTCAATAAACTATAAGTATGTTAAGAATTAAAAAAGAAAAATGGTAATTAAACGTTGTATCAATAATCTGTGTCCCCTGTGTTACAGCAGTTTTTATCATCATTAAACCTGGGACTGTGAAGGGATTACAAAAAGGTGGATAGTAAAAAGTCTTTCAGAGGATGCGTTTCTCCCCAGAATAAAGTGGACAGACCAATGTTAACTGGGAAAAAAAAAAGTGGTCAAGGTAGTGTCTTCTCCCTTCAAAAGACCCAACTGCTGAATGAGGTAGAAGTAAAATAGTGTGGTTTCTTAATCTTCCTCCGTGGATTCTTGTGAGGATGTCCCTTCACCCTCTTCCTGCAAACAAAAACAAATTTGTATTATGTCAGACAGCTTCTTCAAATAATATTGTCATGCCCTCCCTTTCCACAATGACTAGTTCGACAAATAATGCTGTTGTTTTTTTTAATTGCTGTGTATTTCGGGAGGCCTAAAACTGGACATGCTTAACCACAGACATGAGAGAAAGTGCATTGATTAAATTCCAGTTAAACCACAATAAATTTTCTACAACTGATGTCATCACCACGTCTGTCCAGCTTAAAAGCCTTCAATTTTTGCTGAAAATAGGTATTCATATAACTGGACATTATAAATTATTGAATACATTTATCAAATATTTGCAACATTAAATCTAGCAAGCACTCAACATTTACCCAAGCCCCTCCACCCGCCCTAAAATAACCATGTTTCCAAAACAGCTAAGTACTTTACTTTTATTTGCTCCTAAAAAAAAGTAAAGCAAAAGACTGTATTATGTGGTTTAACATTTGTCACCTCATAAACTGAGAACTGCCAAAGATGACCACCTTAAAATGGCTGCAACAGTTTCATAGTTAAATAGATTTGATTTTCCACATGGCTTCATTTTGTCTGGGCTGCTAGCTGACACAATTTATAACTCTCTTCCTTTCCCAGGCCACTACAGTACACCATTCAGTAAAGCATGCCTTAAAGCTTGTCTGCATTATATGACCAAGCTTCCATTCATTAGTGTTTGAAACACTTCAGCTGTGAAGGGGCTCCTAAATGCTACCATGTGTGACACTGCTGCACAAGAGCAGCATGGAGAAAAACACTAGGTTTTAATCACAGGCCACTGCTCTGCAATCCCTTTTTCAAAGGTTTCCATGATCCCAAAGACCAAAAAGGGTGTAAATCCAGGAAACAAACACACAGTATTAAATGAATGGAGGACAGTTTCAACATATTACTTTAGCTGCATCCAGCCATTGGATTTCACACCACTTTTGTTTAGTCTGCTTTGGGTTATATGGGAAATGTGGAGTGCATGAAGTGAAGGCCCCCTGCTAACCTAAGAGCTTCAAATATTTAAGCCAGTAGGCTAATGCCTCTTGACTAGGCTGCAGGCCATGACCCTGAGTGTGTCTCTGGGGACCAGCAACAGAGGAAGATGTAGCTTGATCAAAGCTTCAGATGGACTAAAGAAGGCAAAGTCAAGTGTCAGCTGCCCTATGCCCCAGCCTCTTCAATTAACATTTACACTCTAAAAAGACATGGCTATCCAGTAGATATACATATTTCTTGCCCAGTACAAATAAGTCAACATAGTTGCCAGGCAAGAAACTGGCTGGTTCACTGAAGTGCAATTAAATCACCAACAGAATTTCCTATAGAAATGACTGCACTTGACAGCTAGAGTCTGGTTTATTTAGCAAACTCTCCAAATACAAAGGGATCTAATAGTCTACTATGGGGTTCTGGGTTGGACAATCTGAACTGTCTTGTAGAATGTTTCTCAGGTGAAAATGAAAGTAGAGGTTAGTATTTAATTCATATTCTTGCAAATAATGCATGCTGCATAAATGGCTCAAGTTATAAAAGGAATGCTCCCGGGCTGGGGGTTTCAGTTTATCACTAATATCAAGGGTGTGACGGGCTCCTAATACAGTTTTTTGGCCATAGGTTTCAGCTACTTAGGTAATACAAAGCTTCCACCTGGAATGGGTGTAACCAATCATTCATTCTGCCCATCTCAAAACACTGCATTTAAGATAGCTGCATGACATTCTAGTGCCTTGAAGTCTCTTCCAGTTGGCAGTCAAATAAATACTAGCATATCATCTGATACCTGTTGAAAAGTTAAGGCATGCCTATTGGCACCAACATTATGGATACAAATTACACGCACTATACATTACAAAATAACCTTCAGCAATGAACAGAAAGCTAAACTGGGGGAGAATTGACCAACATTACTGGCAAAAATACCTGGAACAGTCTAAATTTCAGAAGGAGAACTGGTTGTTTTTCACTCTGTAAACTTCAAGCCATTAATGCACAACAGTTAGAAATTATCTTATCAGAAACTAGATGAGCTAAAATGATAATAATTCAACCAAAAGTAATAATACGGATCATGACTATCACAGTTAGAAAGGAAAGAACACACAAATATAATAGCTGTTCTTTTGAAACATGATTACATTTGAAACATGACAGCATTCACCATCACCTTGGCTAGTGGATATTTACATTTATAAATTTAACTGACCTGTAAAATTCAGGGTTTTAATGTAACACGAAACCAAGTACTTTATGAATATATTAAATGTATTTTAATACTATTGTAATGGAAAATACGTCTGGTCCAGAAGAGGTTCAGGGGAAGGTCACTAGATTACATTTTAAAGGGCCTTCAGTTACCAGGACTGACAAGAGAGCTGGGGCTTTATACTTCAGAAAAATGTAGACTTTGAAGAGATATTATTAGGGTCTTTTAAATAATGAAAGGATTAGATTTGCTGTAAGTGAATAGGCCAATTAAGCTTGATAGATGAGGGTGAAGCAAGGGATATAATTAGAAGTTATGAAAGCATAGGAGTAGGTTAGCTGCTGGCAGGTATTTCTTTTTGCAGACAGTGGCTGACCTCTACAATAAGTGGCAGAGGGCATGGATATACAATAAATTGGTCATGTTTCTGTCAGTAGCAAATGTATCTATGTGTAGAAGAAAGGCCGATCATGATAGGCTGCACTGCTCCAATCACAGTGGTGTCCTAGAGCTTTCCTGATAGGCTTTGGGAATTGGCAGAATTGTTCATCATGCTCAGGGATAACATGGTTACTTGGGAATGGATAACGATGTGGCAAGGTTGGCCATGCCAGAATGAAGCAAGCCTGAAATCAGCCAGTATTATCTTGTCCTGCTGTAAGCATTATGGCTGAGCAACAGGGATCATCCTGGTTTAGTTTGCTCAATGTCATGTCTTCTCTTAACCTACTTGGATTTAATTCAATTTCAATAGTTTTATTTCCACATATTTATCTCTTTTTTCACATTATTTTCCTCCCATAGGCTGTTTCTATGCATAGGGAAAAGGAAGAGGTTAATCTATTTTTGGGCGCTCACCAACAACACCGTGAAACAGCCGGCTTGATTAGCATCCCATCCATTACCTTCATCACTGATGCAGAGTTGCAGCAGTGTGTACCATCTACAAGATGCACTGCAGCAACTCACCAAGGCTCCATCAATAGCACCTATCAAACCAGTGACCCTTACTACCTAGAACAGTTTCCCAAGTTGAGAACAGAAAGTTTGGGGCCCTGAATTCTGGAGGCAACAATAGTTTCCATGGAGCTGCGCTGCTCTTTTAACAGGCATCTGTCCTTCCACAATTACTTCTCCCTGCTCTTGCTGACTTCCATCCTGCACTCAGTTCTCCACCCACATCTGCTCTTACAGGTCTCTCATCGTCTACCCTACAACTAGTCCTCACACTCTCAGATCCCACCAAGGGGCTGTGGCAAATTTCATGATAGAAACACACTTGATCTAGAACGACAAAGGCAGCAGGCACATGGGAAGACCACCAGTTGCAAGCTCCCCTTCAAATCTCACATCACCCTGATTTGGAACGATACCATTCATCCTACACTGTTGGTGGGTCAATATCCTAAAAATCTCTCAACAGCATTGTGGGTGTACCCAAACCAGATGGAGTGCTGCAGGCTCACCACCACCTTCTCAAGGACAATTACATGGTGAATAAATGCTTGCCTAGCCAGCAACAGCCACACTCCATGAAAGAATTAAAAATACCAGCAAGTGTGTTGGACTGGCCCAATGACCACTCCGTCACTGATGAAAACCTCCCATTCAGTTGAGAAATACCAAGTCTGTGCTTGAGTGACTGTGCCAAAAACCACTCAAGGTTCCAGTGTCTGATAATTATCCAGTGACCTCAGCTGGAAAATGTGCTTGCATGCAACTCTTGAGAGAACAGGATCTAGCTTGGTTAGTTTTGGAACCTGGCTTGGTTACTTCTCACTGTTGCCTGCAGCATCACCTTCTCAAGACCATAATGAAGGAAATAAAACCCATTTTAAATCCTCATTTTATGATGAAATAGGCATGGCACAGCACAATTCCGAACACAATGGAAAAAAACAACTATGACAAATCATCAAAGCAGATTTTTCTTAAAAAAAAACATGCATTATCAAAGAAAATGGGAAAAATGAGTAATTATATTCATTATGTGCACCACAAGACAGCAAAATGTAGCGATGTGACTGTAGATTAACAAAGGTTACTTGCGCTGTGCAGATAAAAATTCCTTCAAAATAAATGTGAATAGAAAGGCATCGTTTCAGATATTTAACAGTGGAGTTCCTTAATGATGCAGCATGTGATGCAGATGAAACTACTTTTGGTAATATTCCATTATCAGGCTCAATTAGTAATTTACAATATGCTGTATATTCTTCAGGCATGTATTGAAACAAGGTTTACATGTTTGAACAGAAGGAGGAGGAAAAATCCCAGGGAAATTACTTGGCGGTGGGGAGAAGTCTGCTATCACAGGCACCTGCGTAAGAGTGGCTGACGGCTATCGACTCATTATTTATTCAGCCATGCATGGTCTCTGAAAATTTTCCTTCTCAACTTGCTTTCCTCTGCTCCTTAGTGCACCAATTCATCTTGTAGTATAGATCTGTGGGCTTTGGAAAATGTCCAATCTTTCACCCAAGCAGTCACTGTTCATTTGTGACTCTAGATAGTGAGTATGGGTGGGCTACTTAACTACAAAAAAATCACAACCAAGCCTGATCATGTCTTAAAACAATGCCTACGTACGCTCTGTAATGAGAGTAGTTAAATGGTAACCAGGGGAGAGTTTCTTTCAGTTCCAAATCAAAAGTTACTAAAGTCAACTGTAGTTACTAAATTACATCTCCAGTTGACATCAAACAACTGAATAGTGATGAAGAATCAAACCTGGGATGGTCTAGCCAATAAACTGGAAAGTTCCTACACCATTCAGGCCACTCAAAGAATTTGGATGCTATTATTTAATAATAAATTTAACTAAGAAAGTTTGTACTGGTTCATTATTTTCAATGCTGCGTAAGGGAAAGTCTCTCTTTTGCATGTGTTATTTCCTGACTTTCTGCTTCAAGTAGTCCAGCTAATCATCTGATGCATAGCTTTAATAAAGTATTTCATTATTGTAACATATACACATCTACTACAAACAACCACTATTATTGGTATTACTACTAGTAATGGTAGAATACCTTTAAAGTAGAAAATGATCCTAAATTTCCTCTCATAGCCACAGCCAAAAACTAAAGCAGCCTCATTAAAAGACAGGCAAGTAAGGTGATCAGAAACTCCAACAGAATGAGGATTCTATTATGGATCCTAATGAAAGCCAGGAAAGTGTAAAAGTAGAAATGTTTAGAGAAGCAACATTTAGAGCTGAAAGTTGCCAATGACGGGATAAGGCAAAAATGGGAGATGCTGCTTGGTGTGCTTCAGCGGGATCTGGTGGTCGATTGTTAAACCAAAGGTGCCTGACAAAAAAGTTTCCACTTGCATTACTTGTCTGAAGGAAATGAAGATGCAAGGGAATAAACTTAGGCAAGGGTGTCTAAAGATTTTAACATTAGAATGGTCTGCTTCTAAGAGTGTGGAGGGGACAGGAGTTGGTGGCAAGTGAATGGAATTGGTGGTAGGAGTTGTTGGTGTTGGTCCCAGTTTTACCAATATTTAGCAGGATGAAATTATAGCTCATCCAAGTCTGGATGGTGGATAAACAATCCGATATTGCCACATACATTTGGAAGGAGGAAGGATACAAAGAATGCATCCTTACAGGACTTCTGAAGTGGCAAGGTAGAGATGGTAGATAAACCAATAGAATAGAGATACTGTAGCTACAATTGTATAGGTACCAGAAATTGAAGCAGTGAAGCCAGTGTCACTGAGCTGAATGTTGGGGAGAGACGTACAAGGAGGATGTGCTTCCCCTCCCCAAACAACCCTGCCAAATAATGCATTCTGCTTCCTAACTCCCCAAAATAATTCTGTCATCTGTACAGCACAATTTAAAGAGAAAACTCCCCACTTGCTGGATGAGTACAGTTCCAATAACATTCAAGAAGTTTAACAATATCCAGAAAAAAACAGCCTGTTTGATAAGGACCCCATCCAACTTAAGCATTAATTCCTATCAATACCAGCATGCAGTAGCAGCAGCATCATTGACAAGATGTACTGCAGCAACTTTCATAAAGGACACTACTGATAAGATTAGTTTTTACAACATTCAACAGTGATCACATGGTCACCATGAGACTAGCTTTTACTTCCAGATTTTTTTCATTGAATTCAAACCCACAACTTCTGA
>NC_063349.1:36058645-36090565 GCF_021869965.1 Rhincodon typus
CTGGGATTCTGGATTAGTAAGCCAGTGACATTACAACAGCACCACCTCGATCTACGCACAGTGGCAGCAATACGGACCGTCTACAAGATGCGCTGCAGGAACTCACCAAGTTTTGTCTTACAGCTTCCAAACCTGTGACCATTACTGCCTGGAAGGACAAGGGCAACAGATACATGGGAACACCATCACCACATTCCTCTCCAAACTGCATACCATCCTGACTTAGAAATATATTGTTGTTCCTTCACTGCCTTTATGTCAAAATCCTGGAACTCTCAGCCTAACAGGATGGCGAAACTTGAATAAAGGGCTTCACCACCACCTTCTCAAGGGCAATAAAATTTGGCCTAATCAGCGATACCCAGATCTCATGAAAGAAAGATCCTCAGCCCAACTCCCCTCGCCAGGCCTGTCAGTTTGGCACTCCCCAGTAGCCACAAATAATGACCAAGAGATGACACAGCAGAGATTGCCTCTTTATGCCCCAAGTGTGGACAGTGTCCAATTTACTATTAGCCACCTGGCCGTTCAATGACTGTAAGGACTGTGCCTGGTCAGGTATCTTACACTGGCCCATTAGGTGGGGATCAGAAAACCTCAAAATTCTGAAAGAAGTAGAGGGACTGTGGTGAGGCTGAAGACTTTGAAAGGATGAGAGGGATGTCCATAATGCTGAAAGTATTCAGGCTGTCCCTAAATTCCAGAAGGATTTATAAAAGGCCTATAGCATCATGACGTTCTTTCTTACTTACTTTGTGAAGCGATTCATTTTGCAAGGTCGAATTTGAATGCAGAATTCAGGGTTAATAGCAGGATTCTTGGTAGTGTGGAGGAACAGAGGGATCTTGGGGTCCACGTCTATACATCCCTCAAAGTTGCTACCCAAGTTGATAAGGTTGTAAAGGCGGCGTCTGGTGTGTTGGCTTTCATTGGCAGGGGAATTGAGTTTAAGAGCCATGAAGTTATGCTGCAGCTCTATAAAACCCTGGTTAGACCACATTTCGAATATTGTGATCAGTTCTGGTCAACTCATTATAGGAAAGATGTGGAAGCTTTAGAGAGGGTGCAGAGGACTGCCTGGACTGGAGGGCAGGTCTTATGAGGAAAGGTTGAGGAAGCTAGGACTTTTTCATTGGAGTGAAGAAGGATGAGAGGTGACTTGATAAAGGTGTACAAGATGATGAGAGGCATAGATAGAGTGGATAGTTAGAGACTTTTTCCCAGGGCGGACATGACTATTACGAGGGGGCATAATTTTAAGGTAAGTGGATGAAGGTATAGGGGAGATGTCAGAGGTAGGTTCTTTACACAGAGAGTGGTGGGCGTGTGCAATGCGCTGCTGGCAGTGGTAGCGGAGTCAGATACTTTAGAGGCTTTTAAGCGACTCTTGGATAGGCACAGAGGACAGTAAAATGTAAGGTACGCAGGGCAGATTGATCTTCGTAGGATAATAGGTCAGCACAACATCGTGGGCCAAAGGGCCTGTACTGTGCTGTACTGTTCAATGTTCTACGTTCTTATGGAACAGTGGTTACCATAAGTTGAGGTAAATAAGGTTATTTTGTTAGGAATATTCGTAGCAAAGGCAGGATGCTGAAACAGGGTTAAAATAACAAGAGGCCTTAAATGTTTTTTTCTTGACAATGAGAACACCTTATGATTAGGTCACATAAATCTGCTGTGTAACTTCTTCACTGAAAACCAGTCTGAGGTTGTTTCTCAGTTGTAAAGTCATAGAGAGCGTGTTCTTTTTGCGACTTGGGCTAAATTTTAATCCAATTCATCATCATCAACAAGATGGGCAAGTTGTTAAAATGGCAGCTGGGGGTTTGGACAGAACATTACCAGCCAACTATCTCTATGATTGCAACTCACATTCAAAATAGGCGCGGGTAGACTACTCAGCCGGGGTAGAGAGTGAAACACTTTCCATCAGAGAGAGCCCAAAGCCTGAACAAAACTAAAAACTCATCAGCCAAGAGGGCAGAAATGGTCTAATGAAGCCATGCAAAGTATTTTCCTTTCTGGACCAGATATAACAGAAATACATCTGAGCCTACAGGAGTTACAGCCTCTATCCTCTTCCTCCCATCCATGCCATCTTAGTTCTTCCATCAGTCTTTAAGTTTCAGTCTCAGACCCCCTCCCCCCCACCACCTTTGCTTGGGCCATAGGATCATGGGATCCCTACAGTGTGGAAACAGGCCCTTCGGCCCAACAAGCCCACACCGCTCTCATCAGATTTTCCCCTCCTCCTTACCAACCCCAGCATAGCCCAGGCTTCAACAGTTAACTCTCAGACTGTCCTCCTCTTGCCCAAAATGTACTGAATACCAAACCTATCACTTGTTAAAGGAGATAAATCCAGCAGAGGACCATCTGAATATCTGGATTTCCAAAGCACTGCTTTGGAAGACAGGTTCAAAAAAATATCAAAGCAACTTCACCATGAATGTAGCAACATTTTTCACAAATGGGTTTCTTTAAATTTATATAGTCTACAGGGGTATATAAATATGTCCAATGAAACACTTGACATTGACCTTTTTTAATGCTGTTGCAGATGTATACTACATTTACTGTCTTTCAGATTGAGTGTCATTCTTCCCATATCTATAAGCCTCTGGGGATTTTCCAACTGAACTTGTATAATCCAATTGGAATTGTGCGTGTCCACACAGTTGGAGAAATGAGCTGCATGTCCAATAGTTCAGCCTGTTTAACAGGGGAGTAGATGACACAAACAGATCTTGAATGTCCTGTTTGATGTCCAGTCTACCCCAAACAATTGCATTCCTCTCTGCGACTTTGGCTCAATCTGGCCTTAAACCCTGTTCACTAAGACTGGAACGGCAGTGTTGGGTTGGCGGGAAGAAGCCAAAGGATTCTGCTTCAGTTTGTTATTTCTCAATTGCAGCAACAAGTGTCCGAACGGATGTTGTGTATGTATATTGTTCTCAGCTGTTGAGCTCCCCAGAGTCAAAGAGACTGCTAAAAATCCACTGTCAAGGTTCACACTTTATAATGGCTGGTTGGTTAAACTTTCAGACAGGAGTCAGTGCCCATTAGGAATATAACCTGGGGAAGGGATGAAAGTTGCAGAGAGAAGCTCACTGCATTAGGAAATCTGCTATTTCAGAATCGGTTTGCAAGAGATGCTTATAATGTTTATTTCATGCTGGATAATATTATCTGCAGATCCTTGATCAATGTGTTGTTCAAACCAAGAGGCTCAGCATTTCTCTAGGCTGACGAAGCGAATTCAGAACAGAGATAGTACTTATTTCAATCCTTGGACAAGCTCTCAAAACTAGGATCCAAAGTGTAAAATAAATGTCAAAAATCTTCTATTTGAAGAATATAAATGAACAGATGCCCAAGCGCAACAGTCTTCCCAAAACCAACAATATCATGAAGCAAACTGACAGTTTATTTATTTCACTGTCCGTTTTAAGGAATTGCAGTTCATTCAATGGCTACGTGTTTGCCTGTATAACAACTGTGTGCTGAACCTTACAGACTTGGAATGCTTTGGGCAGTCCAGACTTTCTTCAGGTCCTGATCCTGTTCACAACAGCAGCAGCAGAACACCTCCCGAGTAATATTACAACACTTAAGAGGTGACTTGCAGGACCACTGTCAAGTGAGAGGCAGCAGGCCAGGTGCAGAGGTGAGAGGGCAAGACTGCATGCAAGACCAAGCCACCTTCATGGGCTGTGCAGTGAGACTGCTGTGCGTTAGAATGAGATATGAGGGGGAATGTACAAAACAAAGGAGTGAATCAGATGGTGATTATATCCAACACATCGAGGAGTTTGGGAGAAAATGCCAAGTCCCTGACTGCAAAGCAGTTGAAGGCTTACCAATGTGATTCTTAAAGCAGGTGTAGATTTAATTTATTTCTCAAAGTGTGTGACCTCCAGCCCTGCACCTGCCTCCTGACCAGCTGCAGCCACGGCAGGGGTCCGCTGGCTGGCCAGTAAAGTGTCAACTGTGCTAAAAAATGGCTGCCAATTGGTTGCCAATGAGCCTAAATTGGCTTCCTGCCATGGGTGATGGATTGTTGTCACTAAAACATATTCCATGAAAAGGAGCAGGAGGCGGGAACATATTGGTGAACTGGCACAACTGTTTTTCTGTAGATTTTTGTGGGTATCCTCACTTCCAAATCCATGAACTCTCCCCACCCCGTAACTGAAATTAGAAAGGAAAAAACAGTCATTATATTTGGATGCTCATAGAAATCCAGTCAAGCGCTATATAAATGCAAATTCTCTCAGATCAAAAATATGTTAGAAATACTTTTCATACCTTACTGCACTCATGTGTTTTGTGGGAAGTGGGCATAAAGAACTGGAAACATATATATATCTTATACGTATGACTGTGAATGATTTCTGAGGCAATTAAAGAAAAAAGATTTGCAATTAAATGACGTCTACATCTATCATAACCTCAAAGTGCTTTCCAACTAATGAAGTATCTTGGAAGTGTAGTTACTTCTCTAATGTGTGAAATTCAATGCCCATTTTTTGTGCACAGCAAGCTCCCACAGACAGCAACAATTATCACCAAATTGTAATGTTTATTAAGGACAAAATTGGCATTAATATCAGAAAAAACTCCACCAGAACTTGTAACAATGCCTTGAGAACTTTTAAAATCAACCTGGGGGGTGGTGGTGGTGGTGGTGGTGTGAAGGCAGGGTCTGACACCATTCCCTGGCTCCTACACCAAAGCATTAGTCTGGATTATGTGCTCAAGTCCCTGGAATGGAGGTACTGGTTGAATGAAAGACTGCTGAGTTTACCACCAGCCCTTTAAGCAGCCTCTGCATGTATATACATGCCAACCTAATGCACACTAAAGCAGCTTCTACTTTACGGTGATGTCACCGTTGGGATTGCACTCAATCACATCTGCACTCAGCCTTCCCGATTCCCTAGAAACTCAAAAGTAATAAGCCTGAATCCCAAACTGCAGATCTTGCGCAACATAGAGCAAAGCACCTCAAGCAGCTGGAGTTACAAACTAACACTGCTTTCCTTGCAAAGCCTGGAACATCATGATGTTATGATATCATTTTGATTGAGCTTTGCGATAAGTGACTGAAAGTAGACTCCGAGAAGCCTGTTTAGATTAGCCCTCATTACCTGCTGCAGGAGTGAAGGGTGATTTGATAGCAGGTTGTTGTGTGCAACATAGATGCAGTCATTAACCAGCTGATCACCTGATGAAACATGAGCCAGAGAAAACTCATTCCCTATATTAGGGCCTCTTGTGTCACAATGGTACTGTCCCTACCTCTGAGCTACTGCATATTCCAACTATTTCCAATGTAACAAGTTATCTGGGTCCTAGAGTTGCCACGCTTGTAGTGAAATGGGCTTACAAATTGAAACAGGCAAGTCATTCAGGAGCATCCCACTCAGACCCATTCCCCTCCCCCTGCATTTCCCATGTCTAACCCAGCTAACCTAAACATCCCTGGGCACAATGGGCAATTTTAGCATGGCCAATCCATCTAGCCTGCACATCTTTGGACTGTGGGAGGAAACCGGAGCACCCGGAGGAAACTCACATGGACACGGGGAGAATGTGCAAACTCCACACAGTCGCCTGAGGGTGGAATCGAACCCAGGTCCCTGGCACTGTGAGGCATCAGTGCTAACCACTGAACCACTGTGCCACCCTTAAGTTTAACACCTGGAAAAAATCCCTTTTTCATACCAGTTCAACATATTGGTGTTGTTGATAATTCCAGTTCTTCTTAACAAGTTGATTCTTGACAGCTCGATCTGTCACTGGCAGGTATTGGAAGCCTCAGCTTGAATTAAAATAATTGAATCCCATTAACCAAAATGTCTATTCTATGAAGCAAACTGGAACAATTCTTCATAAAAATAGAACAGAATACCAAATAATTAATGAATCTGAACATAATGTCTGAATGGTGAAGAGGACTCGATGGGCCAAATGGCCTATTTCTGGTCCTATGTCTTCTTCTCTTAGGATCAGTTACATAGCCCTCACAGTTGGCCACAAACATTTGTTCAACATTGGCTATTTTTAGACTTTCAATAGAGGAGTAATTGATTAGTTTCTGTCAGAACGAATTTGGACATATATTAGTATCACATAAATTATTCAAATACTCTCTGCGTGCTGCCACAATGTCATTTCCCTCAAGAACAACTTTGAATTGAATTGCTGCTGGACTTGGGAGTAGTATATGCTGATGTAGGAAACTTGATCGCCAGACTGAGCTCTGTGGCCCTACAGGAAATGTAGGAGGGGGAGCAGGAGGCTGCAAATGTTGAACAGCCCCAATTATTTACCTACCAGAAAGCCCCCGGATCATTGGGAATGTGATTTTCACTCCAGCATCTTGACAGGCAGCTTAAGCTGCCTGGCCAAGGTCAGTGGGCCCTTCCATTGATTATGCAGATCAGGACTCGACAATGACACTGCGCTCCGACTGTGATTTTAACTCAGTCAGGCCTGAGCGGGAAAGTTGCTGCAACATCCCCAGCAACTAAAGTCAGGACTAGGACCTGCCAGAAGATGACAGGCGCATTTGTTTTAAACTTTCCTTGCAAGGGCCTGGTGACTTCCCTCCCTCTCCTCTCTTTGCTGGAGTATAGCTCCAAGGGCACCAAAACTCATCTTGTATTTTGCCGAAGGAAAGTCGCGGACATCCCTCTGCTAGTCATCAAGCCCACCTCAACAGGGAGAAACAGACTCTTAGAACATCTCTCCCCACTTTGTCCTTCTGGCAGGCAGCGAGAGGACAATCACCCGATTTTCCTAAGACTGGCAGGAAGCACCATGACAACGTACTAATGCAAGATGTCAATGTTTTTTCTCTCCCCCAACAGTCCAATTTACACTCATGATATCAATCACCCCCTGCATTGTCACCCCCTCCCTCATTCCCACCCAGCCATGACTGAAACTCGCCCAGAGAGAGAAAAATAGTGATGGGGGTTTTAGCAAATTCCCAACAAGGTATTTACTTGAGAGAGTGAGGGGGTGTGGCAGGTGATTCAAGCATCAGCCGTGATGCCTCTACCCTGTAATAGCCTGCATTTCAAACAATATCTCTGCCAGGATTCTTTAGATACAAGTCATGGAGCATTTCAAAGAATTATGATTCATTTCCTTCCCTGCCTTTCTGGTTGTGTTTTGACAGGGAGCATTAATGACATAATTGAGGGAAACTGGTTGGGAGCAGTTACTAAAGCAGGCAGTGAGAGGGAGCCAGATCAACCCATACAATTGGAACGGCACATGTACGGAAATGCCAGGGTTATCTCACTGGATCTCCAGATGTCAAGCAGTGAGAGAGCTCCATTAACTCAGTGACATCCCTCTCTCTGAATGATGGTGGTAGCAGCCACAGGGGAAACAAAAACACAACATAAAAGGGGACAGGTAAACGAAAACAAAATGCTATTCAAAAATTTTGTACTTACCCTCCCCTGTGCCTATCCCTGAAAAATAATGGTCGCTTTTTCAATCACATGCCCATGACTTTTCTTAAAAATAAGAATTTCTTCACCCAGAGAAAGGTAGGCCAGTGGATTTTTCTGCCACAGAAAGCAGTTGAAGCCAAAGTATTGAAGTTTTCAAGGAGTTAGATATAGTTCATAGGGCTAAAAGGGATGAAAGGGTATGGGGAGAAAGTAGTACAGGATGCTGATTTGGATGATAAGCCATAAATTATATTGAACGGCAGTGCAAGCTTGAAGGGTCAAATGGCCTGCACCTGTTACTATTTTCTATGTTTCCACATAAACCTTGTCTAATCTTTTGCTTTGTAGTATTGGCAATCATACCCAAACAATTAGGGCAGAATTTTGCCATTTCTTTGTTTAGACGCGAGGGAACGTGCGCGCTAGGTGACAACCAACTTTCCAACCCACCCAGCTCTGAGAAAACTCATCCAATCACACACCAATCAGGCTAATTCCAGCTGACAGTCAGGGCATGGTTCTCAACCATCTCAAGTTTTGACACTGGCAACTCTGACTGGCAGAAACTGGGTCTGAAAGTCCACCAACCCAGGGCTGCTCCTTGGGGGAATCCAACAGCGATAAGGTCTGTACTTTCTAGAATCATCTCGGGCAGTGGGACTGTAGTGGGAGGAGGGTCAGGGGACTTGGGAGTAAGGGCAGGGGCAGTGGTTTTCAGAGGCCATCCCCATGCCCCGCATCTGCGATACCTCAAGATGCCCCAAATTGGGGAAATTGGTGCACCCCCAGCTAACCCCGAAATCAGGTTGCCATGATTTCCCAAAGGGAAACTAGGATCCTTTCTTGGCCCTATGGAGGTGGCAAATTGAGGCCCTCAAGTAACCATTAACTGATCACTTAAAGGCCTTAAATGAGTGTCAGGCTGAGAAGATCAGATTCGCAGAATTGTTCTGGTGCAGAAGGAAGCTAGTTGGCCAATGTTGTCTGCAGCAGCTCTCCGAGCATTTTAGCCATTCTATAACACTGCACATTGTTTCTTCTGAAATAATTATCCAATGCTGTCTTGAATATCTCAATTAAAATGGGTCCCTCTTCCAGGCAGTGCATTCCAAACTGGACCACACACTATATGAAAAAGTTTTCTCACCTTGCATTTGCTTCTTCTGCAAATGACTTTAAAATTGTGCCCTTTGGATCTTGATCCTTTTAAGTGTGAGAACAATTTCTCCCCATCTACTGTATTTAGGCCCTTAAAGATTTTGAAAATCTTTTTAAAATCTCCTCAGCCTTCTCCTTTCCAAGGAAAACAGTCAACTTCTCCAAATTATTCTCGCAACTGAGGTTTCTTGTCTCTGGAACCATTCGCACAAACCTCTTCTTGCACCTTCTCCAATGCATTCACGTCCTTCCTGTAGTGTGGCACCAAAAACAGTGTCCAAAACTTCAGTGGAGGTTTCACCAGTATCCAATACAAGTTCAGCATTACTTGTCATGTACTCTAAAGAATCTACTCTAAAGCCCCTTTAAAGAATCCTAGAATACTGTATGCTTTATTAACGGTCCTCCCTACCTGTGCTGCCATGTTAAATAACTTATGTACACATATACCTAGGCTTCTTGGCTCCTGCACATTCTTTACAATTTCATTATTTCACACTTTCCCTTTGCGTTCCTTGGTACAAACTGCATCATCTACACACTTCTCTGTATTGAACATCATCTGCCACATATCTGTCTACCCCACTGACGTGTTGATGTCGTTATTGAAGCTCTGCTGTGACAAGGGAGTCAGTTTCTCTCCAGGGCAAACTCAGCCAATTACCCTTCCTTCTCACTACATCCAGGGAGAGGAAAATTGCGTATATACACCCAACTGATGCATGAAAACCCTCAACAAATCAATGACCTTAGCCAATAGCCTGCAGCTCCAGCTGTCCTCATGAGTGGGAGACTAATAGTCTATTTTTCTGTCTGATCAGCTTCTAAAACTTCAAGCACAAACCATAGTAAAGGATTCAAGAAAAAATTCTGCATTGTCAAATTAAAGAAAAATTAATGATGACAGCCAATGCACAATTGATCAGGTATAGCTGAATGGTATCCTTCTCTGCCGTACGTATTCTGTGAAAGTGAGACTAAAAGAATCAGTCATAACCATTAAAAACATCTTCAATTATAAAGAAATTTCCATCCACCTACAATTATGGGAACAGTTCATTTGTTCCGATATCAGTTTCCAGTTCCTTTGTGCACATAATGACAAGAACAAAACAACAGGAAATCTGAAATGCCATCCAAATGTAAGCATGCTGGTGATTTAAGGCCATGAAGAATCTATGTAATCTCCTGGAATCTAATAAATGTGCATCAAAGTCTGGGCAAATCCTTGCACAAACCTAGACCTGTTGGTGATGTTGAAAATACAAAGAACAATGAAGTTTTCTTTCGAATGTAATTCCAGTAAACATATTAGTGAATTTGCACATAAATTTGAAAGGAATGATAGAAGTAACATGGTTAGTTCCTCACATGACCTGAGGACAGACGTGCTATCGCTATTAAGGACAAGAGATTGGGAACAACGGTTTTTGGAAGGGGTTACCTTGAGGCTAGACAGAAGAACAAAATCTCAATATTTCCACTTCTCAAAGTTTACCAGGATTAAGTTTCAACAAAAAAAAAGGCGAGTCACTGTTGCTGCAACTCTGCAGTTCCAATTGTTGGAAACACTATTACACTGCATTGAATAGTATGTTCATAGAATTCTATTACAAGATGTGCTCCTCTTTGGGCCTCTCATGAGGAGCTCCTGGTACCAGGAGCCAAGGGTCAAACCTGAAGCTGTC
Organism: Rhincodon typus; assembly: GCF_021869965.1. Classification (NCBI taxonomy): domain Eukaryota; kingdom Metazoa; phylum Chordata; class Chondrichthyes; order Orectolobiformes; family Rhincodontidae; genus Rhincodon; species Rhincodon typus. Next base: position 36,068,967 of record NC_063349.1, read on the forward strand.
AGCGGTGTAACGATCAACAAGTCATTATCTTCCTTGGGAGAATAAGAGGAGGTAAAATAGATTAACTTTGGGGTTAAGATGACACCAAGATGATGGCTACCTGTGAACATTTGGAATCATGCCAAAGCCCCGAGGCTGACCTAATAATTGAATAACTGTTTCTGGGAACAGAAACAAAGATGTATTCAGATGGTGCCGTTTTAGAAGATGGGTGGGAGGAGAGAGTGCGTTTCAAACAATAGCAGACAGCAGTATAGAAAGGATGTATTTTGAATTTTAGAACATTGAGTAGCACATTACATTTAATACAATCAAACTGGATTAGGGAAGGGCAATGAACTGTGCAAACATTACAGTATTATGGACCAGACCAAATCCCCTCAGATATATTAAGAAGACAGTCTAGACCCTAGCTTTTTCTTATTTTAAAGGTAAGTGCAAGGCATTGTATTCCTGTTACAATTCTATTGGTCAAGCTACCAGTCTTGAAACAAAACACACTATTAATATATTATAGTTAAAATACAAACAAAAGAAAAAACTAACTCCATCAAAATACTTAACAAAATACTAATTAATTGTTCCAATTTAGTAATATCCCATAAACACACCCTTGGCAAAGGCAAACTCAATAAAATAGATTGTCTCACATGCAATTCTAGCAGCAGGAAGCGAATCCCAGCTTTTTAGCTATAACGAAGAAAGGAATAAGAGCTTCCACATCCAGTTTCAAGACCCCAGCAACTGCTACTAAAGGCTAAAACTAAAAACAACCCTGGTTCTGTGGGAGTTGGACCTCACCCATTCAGGCTACTTCTATTGTTCCAACTTAAAAAAACCAAGCTTCACAAGCTGTTTACTTTCTTGGCTTTTAAGCAGACTGTTCTAATACCTCTGTCTCAACCTTTCCTCATTAAAAAAACGCCAGGACAAAATACACCTCTTAAAGCCATGGTATCATCATACCAACCCCCTTAAAAAAACCCAATATACAAAGATGGCTTCATTTTTAAAAATGAAGTCTTTCTTTATTTGTACACTGCAATACACATGCATTACATTGACCCTAAGCATGCAGACATTCAATATTACAGTCCATTTCAATCTGCTGTATCCTGCCACTGAATGCCTCTGTCTTCTTTCAAAGTCACAAAAATGCGCTAGCAATTATGTTTTCTCGTCTTGTCACATATACAATTTTTGAATTGAATGGCTGCAATTAGAGCTCCATCTAAGCAATCTGGTATTTTGATCCTTAAATATTTCCAAAATCTTTAAGGGGTTACGATCAGAATATACAATCGTATCAGACACATTACTGGCAAAATAAATGTTGAAATATTGCATCGCCAAAACCAATCTCAAGGCCTCCTTCTGAATCGTGGAATATTTCTGACGATTATTCAATTTTCTAGAAAAATACCCTATAGGTCTTTATATATTCTCATTGTCTTCTTGCAACAGTACACCCACAATAGTCATCAATAGTCACTTTGAATGGCTTTGTGTAATTGGGTGTAGCTAACACTGGAACCGTGGTTAACACAGCGTTCAGACCGCTAAATGCCTTCTGATATTCGCCCGTCCACTGAAATTTTCTGCACTTCTTCAGTAAGTCCATCAATCAGTGGAGCAACCAGGCTGCTAAAATTTGGTACGAACTTCTGATAAAAACCACCCAATTCCTGGAATTGTAGTATTGTCCTCCTCGTCAATGGTATAGGGAACTCCCCAATAACCTCTGTTTTCACATTTTGTGGAGCCACCTGTCCATGTCCAATGAAATGGCCAGGAATATGACTTCGGCTTTTGCAAACTCACTCTTAGCCAGGTTTATCACCAAGCCTGCCTCCTCAAATCGAACCATTCTGACAGATGCTCCAAATGTTCCTTCCATGAGTGACTAAAAATTACCAGATCATCGATATACACCATACAATTGGGTAATCCCGAAAAGACTTTTATTGGTTAGTCTTTGAAACGTAGCGGGCACATTTTTCATACCAAGAATTTCTCTATTACTCCTATCACCACTTACAACTTTTCACTGGAGTCTCCAACTTCACATTATACAATGAAATACCACTCTTCTCACCGTGAATTCCACATATTACCATGTTTTCTGACAATACTCCTTCTAAATTACATATCTCCCCATCTCTCACCAAAGATTGACTTGTTCCCCTATCTCTTAAAATCTAATTTCTTTACCAGCTCTTCCTGGCAAACATGAGTAAACTTTACCCACACAAGTAAATTCTTTAAAGACATCTGGCACTTTCTTCTCAACCAAGCCCTGATTGGGCTGTACATTTCTTTTGCAGCTTTTTAGCTTCCACTGAGCTTTCCTTTACTAATTCAACAAAACTCACTGGCTTATCCTGTTTTCCCACATCTGTCTTCTCAGTGCTTTTTCTAAACCACCAACACTGCAACTTCATGTGGCCCTCTTTATTATTGAAAACACCTGAGCTTTTTGACTTCTCTTTCCTTTTTACCTGGTGGTAAACTCTCTTTATCTTCAATGATATTTCCTTTTCCCTTACTGCCTGAGGATTTATTTTTCTCCTCCCCCAATTCCCACCCCTCACAGATTGAAACTGATGCCAGAAGCCTAACTTTGATTTATGAACCAACTCAATCATCTCCAATTTCTACTGCTAATTTTGCATTCTTAACTCTCTGCTCTTCCACAAGTTCTCACTACTTCACGAAGTGAATTTTTGAACTCCTCCGAAATAATTGTCTCCCTAAGAGCATCATACTGTATGTTTGATCTATTTTCAGCACCTTTATCCACTTATCAAAATTACTTTGTTTGATCCTTTCAAACTCAGTGTACACTTGATCAGGTTCCCTCTTTAGATTCCTGAAACGTTGTTTGTAGGCTTTTGGTACTAGCTCATAAGCACTTAAGATGGCATCCATAGAATCCGTACAATGTTGGAACAGGCCACTTGGCCCAACAGGTCCACACCGACTCTCCGAACAGCAGTCTCAACCACTGCCCCCCACTACCCTATTCCTGTAACCCTGCATTTCTCATGGCTAATCTACCTAACCTACACATCCTGGACACAATGGGAAAATTAACATGACTAATCCACCTAACCTGCACATTTTTGGACTGTAGGAGGAAAGCAGAGCACCTGGAGGAAACCACGGGGAGAACGTGCAAATTCCACACAGACAGTTGCCTGTGGGTGGAACTGAACTTGGGTCCCTGGTGCTGTTAGCAGTGCTAACCACTGAGCCACTATGCCCCCCTGGCTTTTCTCAACTCAGTATACTTCACAGATACTTCCTCTGATAGTGATGCAAATACCTCACTAGCTCTACCTACCAACATTGTTGTGATCAACATTACCGACACGGTCACCAGCCATTTCATTTGTCTAGCCACTTTTTCAAATGAAACGAAAAAGGCTTCTACATGCTTCTTGTTGAACTTCAGCAATGTTTGCACATATTTAAACAGATCCCCACCAGGTCTTTGGCTATGATGGGATTGCTTTCCATTAATGTCCTCATCACTACTCCAACCTTTCACCTCTGCCTCCACCATTTTAAGTTGACTTTGAGTTTTTCAGCTCCAACCTCAAGTACAAAAACGCCCTCTTTCTACTGCTAGAGCCTTCCTTTCCTTTTCTTTTTTCTCTACTTTCAATCATAATTCAAACTGTTTCATTTCCTTTTCATGCTCATGCTGCTTCATTTGCAATTGAATTTTAGCCATTTCCAAAGATTCCGATGGCATTTCTAGCAGTCATAAGTGTCGAGCTATTGCTGCAATGACCTCTTTTCACATGGATAAAAGCAATCCCAACTCCAGCTTGTCTGCCAATTTCAAAAGTTTTGCTGGCTCACTTTCTGCAGAACTCCCAAAGTGACTTCTTACCCCAAGAAAACTCTTAGTGACTGAAAACGCCACTACTACACAGGACACAACATTTAAACCAACCAAATTCTACACCCCAGAAGTGAATACCCACATTCAACACTCACTGCCTTAGAGTCCAATAGTCCTAAGCCCAACCTGGATTGTGAGATTTTGATCCCTGCAAAAGCCCTAATTTGTTATGGATCAGACCAAACTCCCTCTAAATATATTAAGAAGATAGTCTAGACCCTAACTTTTTCTTATTTTAAAGGTAAACATAAGGCGCTGCATTCCAGATGCAATTCGATTGGTCAAACAACCAGTCTTGAAACAAAACAATACAGAACAAAATAAAAAAAAATTGGCTTAACTGTAATTCTATTCTATCCAAATGCTTAACAAAATATATACAAACCACTACTAATTAACTGTTCCAATATAGTAACATCCCATAAACACACTCTTGGCAAAGACAAATTCAGTATTTCACTGAAATTAATAATTTCAGTATTATCTCATGTGTAATTCTAGCAACAAGAAGAGAATCCCAGGTTTTAGCTGTAACAGAGAGGAATAAAAGCTTCCACATCCAACTTTTAGATGGTAGCAGTCGTGGGTTTGGAAGGAGCTGTCTAAGGAGCATTTATAAATTTCTGCAGTGCATCTTGTAGATGGGATACTGCTGCTATTGAGTGATAGTGGTAGAGAGAGTAAGGTTTGTGGAGCAGTTCAAATATATATCCAAGCGTTTTGTTTTATATGCAATGGAGATTTTCTGCCTTTATTTACCTTTCAGGCAGTGGCACGCCCACCTTCTTTGTGACCATGTTGCTCCTCAGCTCCACTCTAATCGTGCTACCAATTACTTCAAATCTATGTCCCTTGCTTGCTGACCTTCCTGCTATGGGAAATAGGTCTTTCCCATGCACTCTATCCAGGCCCCATGCTTAGGAGGAAGACACTTCCAACAGGTTATATTTAAAGGATGGTGAACATGTGGAATGGAGTGCCTAGGGAGACCTATAATGTGGGAAAATTGAATACATATTTGAGGGGATTGAGAAACATTAGTACGAGGGACTTGCCAGATGGAGTACAATTCTTTTGTTGACCCTGTAAATAGGTAAATAAGATTTGAGGGCACTTTTGATATTTGACCAGCCACTCTGGCTCACTAATGGAGCCTTGAGAGAGGCAGGTCTGTCACAGGGGACTTGCTCAAATGACTAGAATAATCTCTGCTTGTCAAGCAGAGGAAAGATCAATAGTGCACTGGCAAATTGTGTTCCTACAGGGAGTGCATATGCACTTTGTGCTATACAAACAGAAAATCTAATCTGTGGAGACTAGGTTTGGAGACTCTAGGATGAAGTGATGGTATTTCCATGTGTCACTTTGGCTAAACAAAATTGAAAAAAGCAGCAAATCAATTTTAAACATGCTAAAGTTAAGCACCCCTAATTGCTTAGTTGCCATAAACAGATACTTGCTTCAATATGATACATCTTGGTGGGAGGGAAGGGCCAGGGTCTCTGCTGCTCAATATCATCAAGCAATGCTTGCTCGAAAGTGCATTTGTGGCTCCTGGATAAGAACAAGGTCAGGATTGACTGTAAGGGACGACATAATTAAACAGTTTGCCAGTTCACCAAGTGCATTAAATAACGCCTATAAAACATCAGCTGTATACTTGTTTGCAGAAATTAGTGACCACTAATGCCAGCAGAAAATGTTCCATTAAAAGAGACAAGTGAAATTCTCAATATGGCAGACAAATGTTCAGTCTATAGAGGCTTTACCGGAATTGCTGGTGCTGTAATATGGCTTATGGCTTACGGCCAAGAAATTGTAGTAATGCTGATGCTTTGAAATTAATGCAGACATTATGTTGCTCCGGTCCTGTGCGCGCTTTGGACAGATTCTTAACTGAACATTATGTTCCTTTAGAAGCTGGATATGTTATAAAGAGGCTTCCTGACTTGTCCGGTCATTTGGATTATCATCGCTGTGTTGACAAGAATGTGAACCTCAAACTACAATTCTATGGATCAAGTTCTCTCTTTCTACTCCAGTTGCCAAGTCTTCCCGCATAAGAAAAGGCCAGCTCGAGTAATGGGCCATGCATGTGTAACCTAAAGAAACCCTGAAGTCTACTTCAAGATCAGAAGTTTTTAAAACTGATCCAGACTACCACGTGGTAAAGACATCTGTTAGGATACAATAGAGGAAACAGATGGAAAATGAAGAGATTCCTCAGAATGTAGTGTAAGATTTACATTATCCTCCATGAACTTCCATGTAGTCCCCATGTTTATACAATTTATCACTTTTTCCTCAGACAGCTGAGATTAGGAAACCCACATGAGCTCATGTCCTTGTTATTAACTCCAACTTTGAAAGCAATCCAGGCTCATCACCTCCCCTATTCCTGATATCTCTTGACTTAAATCCTTATTTGAGTATTCATAAGACAATAAAAGTTCACATACCTGAGCAGGCTTCTTCTGGACCTCTTGCTGTGGCTGAAAGAAACAAATTACAGTTAGATTCCATCAAGTATTCATGCTGTTTCTCACTTTCCTTAATTGTAAGCATACCAGCATGTCAAGTATAACATAATACGGAACATCCTATACTCAATTTCACACAGTAAAATGCTTTTCCTTCGAAAACACTTGCCTGCACATCTCTCATTCTTTGCCAACTGATAGACAAATACCTGTGTATCTCTGTATCTCTTCACGTCAGGAGAAATGTTATACTAAGAAAAGAAAGGCTTTGGTTGCGCAGTTTGAATTCATTTGACTTCTGCATGCCGTGGCTAAGAGAAACACTCTGACAGAGCTGCCAGTTCACTGACTTTTTTTTTCCATGAATTAGGTCCTGACAGTTCAATGAGGGGAAAGACAATGTCTGAATCAAGGCCAGCACTGGCTCGGAGCCCAGTATGTGTCAAAGTAATTTTACCAGCTGCCCTCCAAAAAGCACTCAATCCTCTCATAATCTCAACAAATGGACCATCGATGACTGCAGAGACAGAAGAGGGCGGGGGCAAGAGTTTACTGTTGCTTATTCCCAACCCTTCTCACCCCAGCATCCAGAAAAGTACTGGCCAGGCTTCTCCATCTGATTTTTATGAATGGTTTCAGGAAAACAGATTGAGTGCGATATATTTCTAATTGTCATTCATGAAAAAAGGCAGGATTTACACATTGCTCAGAAACCTGGTAACAATTGAAGTCACAGACCTTATTAACAAGTGCCTCAGGTTGTAGTCGGAGTGATTGGCTTTTTGGCTTCTTTTGAAAGACTTAACCCTTTAAATACTTTGTTTCCTTGCATCAAAAGGAAGTGGATTTGCACAGACAACACCCTCTGGTCAATTTGTATTGTTAAAATATATTGCTTAATATTGTGTGAGACCAAGAATCAAAATGCACATTGTACTAATTTATATCAAAAACAAAGAAATGTTATGCTTCAGACTGTTTGAGCAGTGCTCGTGTGTTACAGTGCGAGCAACAGAGAATGAAATTCAACACCACACAGTGATAGCTGTATTGCCTCAACTTCATTGAAGCAAAGTTTTGGAAGCTTTTCAAATCATACTTAATAGACAAGGAATTTTCCGTCAGTACAAAATGACCTCAGGACCAGAGCCCATGTAGTTAGGATTTATTTAAAATGCTACATATTCTGTTCACAGCACTCTCCCACTTTATTATTCTAACAAATATGCAAGAAAACTCCCCATGTCTTCAGCCCTGGAACCAACAGCAGTGAAACAAGCGGTGAGTATATAGCCCGAGGCTACCTTTTGTCAACTGCTTGGCATCCCACTAGAACAGCCGCTGGGCTCATATGAATGAGACTCCACATATCCTAGGCTTGAAATAAGACACTTTTCCAATTCTATGGATCCCTGAATTAAAACGTTCAATTTAAATAAGAAAAAAATCCTCACATACAGAAGCAATAAATTGGAGAAATTCATTATGACGGAGAAAAGTGTTGCAGGTTAAACTATTCTAACCTTTTGTTTGTTATTGCTAAGTAGCACTTATAACAAACGATTGCCAAGTATCATGCAGTACGGTGCAATCAACATTTCCTCATTATAAACTAGTATTCCCCTCGACAAAAATGTTTCAATGGTGCTGGCTGTTGGAGGGTTAAGCCACGGAAGAATTCTCTGCTCTTCCTTACAATGAGTAACATAGGATCATTAACATAAACCTGAACGAGTAGAAAGGGTTTGGTATCTCGACCGAAGGTTCACAATGCAGCAGTCCCTTAGAACAGTGCTGGAATGCCAATCTAGATTAAGCGCTGAATTCCTGTTATGAGAAAAGAAAGACAAGCATTGATATCTTTGGCCTCATGGCCTTTCATGACCACGGAATATCCCAAAGTGCTTTACCACCAACAAGCTACTTTTGAAGTGTAATCAAGGCTGTAATGTGGGAAACGTGACAGCAAATGTGTACACATTTAAAACTCTGACAAGCAGCAATGGGAAAGTGACCAGATTAATCTATTTGTGAAATTGACTGAGGGCTAGTACACCAGGAATAACTCTTCTACTTTCCTTAGAAACTGTGCCATACGGTGTTTACATACACTTGAGAGAGTAGATGGGACCTTAATTTAATGCTTCACATATCAGTGACAATGTAGCAGTCCCTCATTAGTGCACTGGAGCATCTAAATTTTTGTGCCCAAGACTTGAACCCACAAACCTCAGACTCAGAAGCGAGACCACTAACCAAGTGGTTGCTGCAAGGGTCAAACCCATAGCTTCTTGGACTGTTAGGCAAAGTGCTGCCAACTATGGACATACAGATAGTCCCATTCAGCAAGTTGTAACATTTAACAACTGAATAATTACATTTACAAATTCTTTTCAAACAGTTAATATTTACACAATTTCCATTGAAACCTTTCTTTGCACTTCACTATAGCCATTAAGAACACTTCTGTTTGACCATTTTTATTTCCTTCTCAGAGACAACAAAGCCTTCACTCAACACTTCACTGCTTGGCCCAGTTCACATTTTGCAGCTGATGTAGCAGATTTTAAACATGTATTCATTCTGACTCTATAGCACGGGCTGCTAATATGAGTAATCACAGCCACCATGTTCCTCTGTGCATTGTTATATCACAAAGGTAGTATTTATAAATAAGCCAGTGCTTTGTGTCACAAGATTGACACTAGCATTCCTAAAATTTGCCTGGAATACATCTGTGCGCCTCCTTCTCACCAGTTCCTTCAGCTTTACAAATAAGCAAATATAGGTCATGGAGATCTGTTACAAGACCTGTAGTATAAAATTCCACACTTTGTGGAACAACCGAAGTGCCGAAAATTACACAATTGATACAATGCAAATGGATAACTGTTTGCCAATGGAGTTAAGGGGTGGAATCATATTGAACAACTGGAGGGTCTCAACTGGTAGGTGCACAGTAGGCAAGTGATCCGTGTCGCCTCTTCCAAGGATAGTTCTCCAAACCAATTGCCAATTAGTGTGTGGTGAGGCCACAATGGGCCTTCCTTTAGAATCAGAACCCTGTGGGACGAAGTGCTGCCCAATGCTGCCAATCGCATCTCTTTGAGTGTATGTCTGTATGTGTGTCTGTATCCGCGTGCACGTGTCTGTATATATGTCTGTGTCTGAGCAAAGCTCACTGCCCAGTGAGTCCCTCCATCAGGCACTGACTGCCTTTGATAGAGGAACACCCGCCACCTCACCAGGTAAGAAACGACCTGAAGGGTACTGTCAATGCTGCACCCTGCCCGGCAACAGGCCCACTGACAGCTGCTTTAATCCTAGCGGCAGCAGGCTGAAGCCGTTAAGATGTCTTTACTTGTCCACTTGGGGATCTCAATTGTTCAGCCATGGGCTTTCCTGTCCAGATGTCAATTTAAGCAGAGGCAGGGAGGCAGCGGGGGTGAGATCCACCACCACCCCAACTAATTAAATGCTCTCCCACCTCCAAGCTCACCATCTGTTAGCCAAAGATTCACCCTAAGGAAGTTGGGCTTGCAATGAAAGTTATGGACTTGTAAACTTCCTCCTTTAAATGATCAATAGATGGCACAATTCTTCCAATCTGGGTCAGAATCACTATTTCAACCGAGACCAAACAAAACAGCACCTTCTTATCTTCCCAAGGTTTTCCAGGCATGGCCTCCTATACAGGATCTACCCAACAGATACAGTTCAGTCAACCATACAGGCAGCATTGGAGTGAATCTCAGTGCAGCAATACCCCAAGCCATGCAATAACTGCTATTTTCCAATAAGGAAACACAGCTTAAAAGGTCCCAAACACTCTGACGTGCTACTGACAGAAAGTGAGGGGCATTAAGGTGACAAGTGACCGAGAGGTTAAGGTGGCCAGTAGCTGAGGGAATCGGGTGGCAAGCAGCTGATGGAGTAAAGTGGCAAGTAGCTGGGAGAAAATAATTTCAAATATTAAAAAAAATACACTGACTTAAAAAGTTACCTCAGTGATTAATCATAAAATCATAGAGTCCCTACAGTGTGAAAATGGCCATTCGGCCCAACAAGTCCACACCGCCTCTCCGAAGAGCATCCCACCCAGATCCATTTCCCTACCCCTGATTCCCCATATCTAACTCAAAGATCCCTGGGCACTATGGACAATTTAGCATGGCCAATCCACCTACCCTGCACATCTTTGGACTGTGGGAGGAAAGCGGAGCACCTGGAGGAAACCCACACAGACACAGGGAGAATGTACAAACTCCACACAGACAGACAGTCGCCCGAGGCTGGAATCAAACCTGGGTCCCTGGCGCTGTGAGGCAGCAGTGCTAACCACTGAACCACCGTGCTGCCCCTTGACCACAAGTTGAGCTAAGTTTCAGGAAACCATCAATAAACAAGAACCAGTCAAAACTGAAATTAGCATTTTTATCGAAAGTGACTGAATCCACCCAGGTGGGAAGAAATCTGTTATTCGATTTACACTTTTATGAGAGGTTCACGTGTTAGAGATATAAACGCATTGCCTACAATTATCCAGCTTGAAGACAATAAACACAGACACAGGAATACACAAATGAATTGTCTTTCAAACATTTGCTATAGCAGAGCGGATGAGGCGGATTTGTGACAGTAACTGAAGGTAGCTCTCTCCTCCTCTTCTGCTCACTCAAAGAACAAAAGTTCAGTGACAAAGAACAAAGCTCAATGACAAAGCATGCTGGAGAAACATCTGAATATCAAGAAATCAAAGATATCTCAATACTCAAGGCTGTTGATGATCCAGGACATCCCTATCCAATTGTGGTCACTGCTTAAATTCTAACATCTGAAGAACACCCTCAGGATTTTAAACTGCATATTCTATTATCCTCATTATGGTACTTTTTAAGTGTGTGTATATGTATGTACATCTGCTTGTGTTGCATAATTGGAGTGAGGCAGGACCTAGTGTTAATTTTGTCCACCATGAGATGCATTCCCTACCATGAGTTGTCATTCTCTGGATGTGAAATGCACTGAAAAATGACTCAGACACTGCAACGGGTGTGTAGAGTCAGTAAAACTTCAATGCTCAAAAGCTCAGGATCTATGTCTGCTGGATGTTGTGACTTTGAAGGACCAAAACCATGAAGCAAACTCCAGCTACGTTTAATTTGTAAACATTTCTTCACCCATTTGCACTGTGTACAGATGAACATACTCCAAGGTGGATTGCACCATTGTATTGGTACTGGCTAATCAAACATTGTCACCGTGTTGATGCAGAGTTAGTGGTAATGACTTAAAAAGAAGCAAATACTAAATAACGGTGTCCCATCATTTATGGGGCTGCCAAGAATACTGTGTAATGAGGGTAATACCATTACAACACACATCATGCAAGTATGATGATGGAGTCTAATCAATGCAATGAGAAATTGAATGGGAGATGCGTGTCTGGGACGGGAAGGGGGTCAGAGTACAGAAGACCCTCCTTTTTGAGGGATTACTTTGGCCCCTCGACCAATTATTGGAGTACATTCACCAAGTTGGTTCGCATGCTGCGAACAGGATTGTGGTGGAGCAGACACTAGGCCTGACAGAGATCCAGTTCCACAGCTTGGACTGGTCAGGCAGAGGTCTTCTGTATAGTCTGGAGAGTGTGTGTTGTGTCTTATTGGTAGCTGTGTTTTGCACAATTAGAATAGGCAATGAGCTGATGTGATGGATGCTGAGGAGCCACTGCAATAGCAGCAGTCTTCTGAGAAGGAGGTAGATAACATAGAACTTGAGAAAGGTCTCCTTGTGCACAACAGAATTCAGGTGCATCAGGTACTACAGGAGAGACAGAACCTGATTGACAGTCGGTTTCAATAGATATGAGCTGGATGCAGAAGACCATCACAAATGGTCAAGGTCAAGATGCCTGCATCTCGTTTGCTTTGTGCGGGCGAACTGCAGCCTGGATTCACTTCCACTGTGTTTGCTTTAGCTGGTTGTCAATAGGAATGCATCATTGGACTTGACCAAACACTTGCCTGTCAGTGGTGTTCACCTACCGAACAATAACAATATGTGGGTGACCCCTGGGCACTGGGGAAAAAGTAGCAGGACTCGGATGAATCTGAAGACAGCTAAGCTGTGTGGTTAAACAACAACTAGGGTGAGAGAATAGGGTTATAGGTGTGTATCTTTTCTTCACATGGGTATTGTGGCTTCACAGCTGTTGTGCCATTATGCTGCTGGTGAGGGGCTAAAGTTTGTCTGGGTGTACAGCAGCTTCTCAAAGATGGTATGGGTTCAAGGGATGCTAGCCTTTTGTCAGATATCAATGATAAGGTTGGGCTAGAATTGGACACAAGGAATGGTGTAGGATTGAGGTAGGGAGTCAGTGAGGTGCAGCAAGAACCCCTCCAATGACCTCAAATGAAACTTGTACTGGCCAAAAAAGATCAGCTCCTTTCTACTGAATATAATGAACCACAAATTCAGTGTTCAAGGCACAGCTGTTATTCCTTCAACATGAATGTCACTACACAGCAACATGGGATGACAGGTTCACACGGGCAAATACAAAACCACCCATTTTGACTGCTCGGTATATAAACTAAAAATAACGGAGAACCTGCAGCAGCTTCTGGTCCCATTTAAAGTGTCATCTAAATACCTTAATGAGATTAGTATCTGTACATAGATAGGGGATATCTGGCAATAGTCACAGCATTTTTTTCTTCAGTCTACCAATTTCTTAATAGCTACCTCAACTCTAAGTATACCCTTTTTCTGCTCCCTTCTCTAACAGCCTGGTTGAAATGTACTTTACAGTGGCTCTTGATGACAGCTTTTAAGGCTGTGCAAAACAGTAGCAAATGCTTTCATGCTACATTATAGATTGAAGTGCACTACAAGGCTGCACTGAGTTGCTTAGATGACTTCATAAACCAAGATAGTTAAGAGTCTGTGGTTGCAGATAACTAAAACTAACAGCTTGTTATAGCAATCACAGTGATCATTAAAAAAGGTCAAAAAAACTCAATCACAGTCTGTATCACATTACCTCCAACAACACTTTGGCAAGCTGCCATCAATTTTGCCATAGTGATAAGAAACAGTGGTTTGATCACTATCAGATAGCTTGTTTAAACTGAGGTGAGAGATAGTGGACTGTGAGCACCTTTCAGGGTTTTATCATAGAGACACATACACCAGAATGCATGTAATGAACTATGGGATAGGTCAGCCAATATCCCTCAACACGACAAGTTCACACGGGAAGACTGTAAAATGAAACCTGTCAAGTCACACCTGCAAACTGAAGTGTGCTTTGAAATCTGGACACTTGCCAAAACTGCGCATATATTAACTTATTTCAGTTCTTAATTGAAACTGCACTGGAATGCACTAACTGCTGAAAAATGAACAATATAAAACATTACATTGCAGTTTTATCATTAAAAAGGAAGACCCGTTACAGAAAACCCTCAAGAATTTGTAACAGTTGGCGTGTTAAAATTTGATAATATGATACATGGGGAGGAGAGAAAAATAGAAAAAAAGAGGAAGAGACAAACAAAAGCAGAGAGCAAAAGATTAAAGATAAGGAATTTAGAGAGAAATAGATTATAGAGACATGGGAAGAATGTAATCAAAGTATATTCTCAGCACCTCAGAAAACATGCATTAATATCAGTCCAGTGCAATTCAATGTCCTTCCTTATTCTTCAGTTTTAAAAGAAACTTCAAACAGCTGCAGCGGGTTGAATCATTGGATGCAGTTTGGTCTTCATTTGTCTGCATGACTGCAATAAAAACCTCTATTCAAATTCAAGCAATTTAGTCGATTGGCACTGCAGTCGAAACGTTCACACACTTCAACACCAGCGAGCCATGGTTGCATTTGTATTGTCTATTGTATGCAACTGTTTCATTGGTGGGATGCTCTTCAGGGGGTCGGTGTGGATCCAATGGGCCGAATGGCCTGTTTCTACACTGTGGGGATTCAATGAAAATGTGTCTTCTTGCAGCATTACTCAAGTTCTGTACTACAAAACAACTAGTGCTGTTTGTTAAATTTGTTACCTTAGACTTGATATTGTCTCATGAATGGCAGGCTGTCTGCCACTTAATTAATAATGAAACACACTTGGAGGCATATAAAAACTTAAGACACGCAGTTTCTGGAACAAAGGGTTTCCTCTGTTTGTGCTATGCTATTGTTTGAATAGATATTGGGCGACAAAGATAAATCTTTTTAGTGGAATGAGCATAGGATTCAATTATAGGAGATATCAGTGTTACTGAATTGAAGTGATCCTCTAAAACATTTTGACCTATGCAATAGCCTGTTAGACACAAGTTATGAACAATATATTTTTGGCAGCATCAACCAATGAAGGCAGAGCTTTTTGTTTGCACAAACTGAACTTTCTATTGGTCCCAGAAGAACAGAAAGACAATGTCTCATCTTTTTAAGAGTTCAGAATGGAATAAGAAAAATTGTGCTTTTGTTTAAAACAGTCCTTTACAAAGACAAACAAGTTTGCTGACAAGATTGATGCAAAGAAACTTTTCAGAACAGAGTGGAAAAAGCAAGTCCACAAATTATGGGATCTTTCTCCTGCAGTATACACATACTGCATTTTATTCTATGTTTCAGGACTTTTACTATAATACAACTGATTGAATAACACTGCACACTCAAAAGTCTCATTGAAAGAACTCTTATCTGAAATAGATAACAAATGTCTCAGTTCACCTTCCTTTATCAGCAATTACGTGGAGCTAAAGCAGTCCAAACTGATAGGTATGAAGTCAAGCAGTGTCCCATCAGAACTTCATTACACACAATTATTACAAGGATCCTGCCTGGTGACTCGTCTAGCAAATAAAGGTTCAGTTCCATTGTACTTTAGTTCAAAAAACAAACCAGCATTTAAATTAAACATTTTAAATTTGTAACTATTAACAGCTAAATATAAAACATTTCATACTGTTAAATAATTAACAAGAGCCTTAACAAGATTAAGATTGCAAGCTTTGTCAATGTCTGATGTACAAAAGCTATTTTCAAAAGGTGAACTGGCTCATTACAAGTGGTTATTTTTGTATCCTGGATTTTATTATGCAGACATTAACCTCACTTCTTGTCGCACTGCATTAAGAAATAAGCTTAACAAGACAAAAGCAGGGGAGTGGAGATAATTAATTTTAAAAGTGGGAGGGAAGACAGACATGCATACAGGGAAGATTTTTAAAGGTGACTTTTGAAATCATGGAGCAAAGTGGCAAAGGTAGAGGGATTTCTGGAGGCATTTCAAAGTATCATATCATAGTAGTCAAATGCTTCTAATGAAGGCAGAGTTGCAGTGGGGAATGAGTTGTAATCCTGTGTCAGCAAGAAGAGTCAAGAAGATGTGCAGCTGGAGAGGATTGGTCACGGAGGGTGAAGCAAGACCTGAGATGGGTTTGAAAATTTGAAGTCAATTCACTTGGGTCCAGGAAGCCATGGGCCAGGGAGTTCTGGCAAGGGTGGAGTGGGAAGGTGTAAAGAGAACCAGATGTACAGCAAAAACAGATGAATTGAGACGTCAATCTTTGAGGTGAAGAAAGTGTGGATTGAGCTTAGCTACTTGTGGGAAAGGGGTATGGCCACAGACAAACAAGATTTCAGAGATCCTGGTAACAGACTACTGCAGTGTGTGAACTCCAGCACTGAATGAGTAGAAAATCATTAGAGGACAGTAGAGCTTTCTTTTGTACCTATGTCTTATTTCTCCCTTGTATTAATCTAATATACACAACAGGTGCAGGAACAAAATAAAATATATTTTAGAAAGTGCTGGTCGAGGGAGAAATCTTGGTTCTGAAACTGGAAGAACATCTAAAGTTTCTACCAAAGGGATGGGTTCTTTTAAATCCACCTGAGCAGATCAACAAGGTTTTTATTCTCGCCCATCTTCCAAAAGCAATGGCAACGTTTCTAAATTAACATCAGAGAGCCAGGTTTAATTTTTATTTTGCAGAACTATAGCTCTGTGGACCAGCAAAACCTGAGGTGGGCTTGAATTTGTTAGTGAAAACAAAAAATGCTGGAGATCACAGCGGGTCAGGCAGCATCCATGGAGAGAAAGCACCTAATGTGAGTTTAGAAGAGTCATCTAGATGCAAAACATTAGCTTGCTTTCTCTCCATGGATGCTGCCTGACCTGCTGTGATCTCCAGCGTTTTTTTGTTTTCTGTACAGATTCTAGCATCTGCAGTAATTTGCTCCTACATGGAATCCACTAGTGTTCTTTAAAAACAAAGCAGGTTCCTAAGGGGAGGATCTGTCCAGTTATGAGAAGGGAGTTGTCTGGTAATGGCAATGAACATTAACGATGGGATACAGCATCCTCTTTCAGCATTGTCAGATTGACTATGAGGATCATAAAAAAAAATTAACCAGAGTTTCTCTCCCCACCACCCCCAAAAACTGGCCTTGGGATTATTGTCTCTGGTTTGGGTCCCTCAGCCGACAGCATAGCTAATGGTTGATATTTTGTGAATGGTGTACATCTAATAAGGAAGATTTATCTTTTCTTACCCTTTGTTGAGGTCCATTCCATTCAACGTCAGTGGTAATAATTACATTATTTTTGTGTATTAGCCATCTTCCTACGACATTGCAGTAGTGAAGGCCATTGGTCTTACAGTGGAGCAGGATTGGAAGTCCGATTTGTATTGGTCTCCATATTCATTTTGGATTTATAATGGAAATACCAAAATACAAAGATGGAAACTTCCAATGGTGTTAGGTGGGGTGTGTCATCTGTCGGCTGGAAAGTCTGGCTCATCAGAAACTGCAGGCCAAAGACAGCTGCTCGCATGCTCGGCAATGCCATGTGGAGGCTGTGGCTGTTCATGGTTGAGCACACCAAGAGTCTCAGGACCCAAATCAAAGGTAAGTGGTGAGAGGGAATCTCGCAGGGCGAGAGCCCTGGCAAGAGAGGTTTCAGTGAGAAGGACAGTGAATACGATTCCCATTCCCCTGCTCAACGTCCATGACCTTAATCAGATATCACCCTCCAGCTACCAAAGCTGCACCCACTCATTTTGCTTCCATTAGCAAGTCTCGGTTAATCCCAGCAGCTCAGGAAGAGGTGCTTATTTGGCCACTTAAAGGCATCAATTAGCACCGGTAGATAGGTTGACCATGGGCCTTCCTGCACGTATCTTAGGCTGGAAAGCGGAAGGGGATTGGCTCATATCTCACATTACTGGATTCTACCCGTTATGGCACATTTAAGGGAAATTACGTATATGTCATGCTATAACTACACACTATCATTCACAGCAACATTACAGCATCTATACAAACAAAACTTTATAACTGATGATAATTTTCATATAGTTATCACTTTAATGTAGTAAATTCGTTCTGAGGTACTTCATAGGACTGTTATCAAAAGAATTCTGATTTCAGGCCACACAAGGTATTATTAGCCCACATGACCAAATTCTGGTTCAAAGTGCAGATTTTAAGAAATGCACTCTCATATTTACATAAGCAACTCCATTATAAATGCGTGTATTTGTTTATGATGGAAATATTAACAATTACACTCAACATCATGTGAATTGCAGAGTCAGAGAAAATGGTTTCACCATTACCTGACCTGATGTTTCCCTGTCACCTCTCATGTTAAGGTCTCTCTTCTGCTTTCAAGGTAAGAGATTTCGAAGAGATTTGAGGAAAAGTCTTTTCACCCAGGGGATGGTAGAGGTCTGGAAGCACTGCATGGGAGGGTAATTGAGGTAGGTAATCTTACAACCTTTAAAAAGTACTTGGATGAGCACTTGAAGTAGTACAACATTCAAGGTTATGTGCCTAGTGCTGGAAATTTTAGGCCCAAGTCCAATACTTCCCAAACCTTTTCCTACTGTGACCCCATATTATTGAAAGTTGTTGCAAACCCTCAGTGGGATCCGTAAGCACGGAGTAGGGAGGTTGTAGGAGCAGGGGCCTGTTAAAGCAGGAGCGCAGCTATTTTTAACTGGAAAGTTCCATGGTAACCACTGTTGCCGCTGAGCTCAGGACCTCATAATTTCAGTTTGTACCTTCACTTGGGATCCTGATCCCTGACTTTGGGAAGTCATGCATTAGGCTTTATTTAACTCAATATAAATTTTATATGAATAAAGGTTCAGACAATTGCACCCCAGTCTTTTGTCTTTTACTTCTATTTGTTTTGTTTAGATGTTTCCATAAGATACATAAATGGCATCTGGGAAAATTAGGTACACTTAAACAGACTGCACAATTCAAATTCAACTTACAGCATTACAACTCTGAGCTGAAATAGCAATTGCAAGCACAGGCTTTTGTTTGAGACTGAACCCTTCCAAATAAAAGATTAAAATGATGAAATTAAATAAGTTCAATAAATACATCTATTTTGTTCCTTTAGTTTAGATACTCTGTTTGAAAAAAGACCTGGTAGATGAGAAACAACTCCAAGTAGGATCCTGAGTGTATTTCAAGAATTCAGAAGCCAGATTGCACACATAAATGAGTTTACTTACAAAATTTTCATAAATACAGATAAAGGAATTTATAAGTGTAATGGAAAAGTTGACTGTGTGATAGCAGGAACTCAGGTAAAGACAGAAATTCTGCAGCAGCAAGATATTTAACATGTTAATGATGGGAGTATTGGAATTATTAATCATTTGCCAAATTAAATATCAAAACTTTAAATCTCTCAGTGGCAGCCTTCCACATGTTCAGATGATTTGTGCCATGATGGTCAACTGCAATAGCTTCAGTGGGTCAGGAGACCCACTCGTCAAGGCAACCTCTGCCATATTTGAGATGGAGATCACCAGTAGGTTGAGAAGGTGCATGATTTGCCGGCCTGTTCTTTTTCCCCTTTCTGAATCCTCTGCTTGGCCAGTTGTGCTGTTCGTTTCTGTTCACTTCTTCCTGTGTTCTTCTAAATAGACAGCCTTCAGAGGTCACAGCAACTGTCTCCCAGTTGCCAGGCTCAACATCCACCATCTTCCTATCACGCATGCAGATGTCCGCATGGTGGTGTATGGGCCCCCAGGAGGCTGTGACCCTATGGCCAGTTCACTGACCTGAATATTTTTGGTTAGACAGCAAATTGTCCGTCTGATGAACGTGACTGAGCAGCACAGATATCACTGGAACAGTTTCTCACTAAAATGAAACAGACCTTGTGGTACAAAACACACTCAGCTGCTCATTTAAATAAGGACTCTGCACACTGCGGAGGTATATCTGAACATGCAAGGTAATTCCACATTGAACACCCTCAACTTACGCCAAGGGCTGTTCAATTATTCAATAGCCTCCATTATTAGCCAAGTGGATTCTTTCTCTGAATGAAGAATATTTAGGAAAGGCTGGAAAATGCTTTTCATGATGGATCAGTAATGATGGATTACATGTATTGCTGTGTGTTTATAAACCCTTACTCTCAGATTATTTTGTCTAAATTTCTACACTATTATTTTACTGCAAGGTACTAAACTCAATATCAAAGTTTCTCTTGAGCTCTGAAACCGGAAGAAAGTAGATGATTTGCTTTTTTTGTTAAAAAGGTGCTTTCACTTTACAAGTGTGCAACCAATAACAGTCATGTAGTTCTCCCTTTATCAGGTGCATCCAGTTGTAAATGGACATTGTCAGCCTTGCAGATTGAGGAGACTGTACGTCTGCAAAGATATGCCAATGTTAGACTGCTCTTTCTATCAGGAGGAGCTGAACTGGATCTCTGCAGTACGCCAGCAAGGTCCAGTGATCTCTACTTAACACTAGCAAAACTAGGGTGAAGTAAAGCACCTAAAACCATATAGCTTCATTCATTTACGGTGTGGTTTTTCATTTTGGAGAGTGTTGGCGAGGTGTATGTACTCTATTTTTGTGACACCTGATGATCACAAAATAATCACTGAATTAGACAGCATTTGCAGAATGACAACCTTGTTCCAGGGAAATTCTTAGTCCAGTATATACTGAAAATACTCAATCAACACAAAGTGCAGTAAAATGCCTGATAAGATCACAGTAGAGCCTGAATGAAGTTGTGGTCAAAAGCAAGACGATTCTGCAATTTTTGTCCTTTAATTTCAAGCACTTAGGGTGAAATACAACTAAGGACTTTGCAATTTTGACATTACCCGATCAGGTTTAGACTTAAATCAAACTATAAACATATGCTTCAGTCAAATATGTGAAATCAAAGCTGTCCCTGCCCTAGGGATAGCTTTGTCCAGTAGAGTGTAGCCAGTTAGATCATGTAGCACATGGCTTGGTGGGAAGGTTACCAGCTTAGCCAGAGGCATGACACTTCCACTTCAAGTCTGTATTACATTAGATGGTTTGGATCCAAGCTAAAACAAAACAGCAAAAATTACAGCTGCTGTGAATGGACCAAAGTTCACTTAACCCTAATGCATTACTAGGGACCCAAGAAGTATGGCCACTACAAGACGAAAATGTTCAGAGCATTGTGGAATTCAGTCACATGCTTGGTTATCTAGAGAAATTCAAAAATTAATGCTCCCAAGCTTTTGTTTCAACATTTCAAGGTGGTGCAAGAGCCACCAAGACACATCTGAATGGTCAACTGTCCCCTTGCCACACCTCCCCCCTTCCACTTCCTCTCCAAAATATGGTCTCTGGATTTTAATGTGTAAATTAATTGGTGTTTGTCTGCAAATTTAATCACCCTCTAACTCCTTCATGACGCCCAAGCACTCTGGTTCCAATTGGCTTTGTCCAGAGATTGAGAACTAAGCCTGGGCAGAAAGATAGATGTGGAATCCTGTTCTACATACACCAGTGTACTACAACCAGTAAATTGCAATCTCAGTATAACAGTCCAGAAGCCACAGTTAGCACTCACTTCACAGGCCAGATGACATGGCCAGGAGTCCCAGGCCTTACCCAAGTCAAATAACTTATCTGCTGTAAGTTTACCTGACAGTCAGAACACTGATAAGTAATGAATTAGTTTCCTCACATAATCTGATTAATCACAGCAGTCACACCTGTACCTGATAACTGGAATAAAATTCCTTAGAACAATGTCTTGCCAAAAGAAAAATACAGTGACCTGAATAACAGTGAGATAACAAGGTGTAGAGCTGGATGAACACAGCAGGCCAAGCAGCATCAGAGGAGCAGGAAGGCTGACGTTTTGGGCCTAGACCCTTCT